>NW_024426996.1:32869773-32919886 GCF_017311325.1 Ursus maritimus | reverse complement strand
TTTCTTTCTTTCTTTCTTTCTTTCTTTCTTTCTTTCTTTCTTTCTTTCTTCTTTCCTATGAGACACTTAGAGAGTCCTACCCTCTAAGCAAATTTCAAATATACAATATTATTAACTATTATCACGTTCTTGTACATTTGATCTCCAAACTTATTCATCTTGCATAACTAAAACTTTGTACCTTCTGGATAAAATCTTTCAATTTCCCTCTTCCCCCAGCCCCAACTGGACTCTTATTTCACACCATATATAAAATCAACTCGAAATGTATTAAAGACTTAAACATAAGACCTGAAACCATAAATTTTATAGAAGAAAACATTGACATTGATTTGGGCAATTTTTTTTTTTGATATAACACCAAAAGCACAGGCAACAAAAGTAAAAATGGATAAGAGGGATTACATCAAACTAAAAAGCTTCTGTCCCCTAAATTCCTGAATCATATTATCTAGCTATCTAATCCTCAATATATTGGTCTATTAAGCATTTCAGGCTAAGCACATCTAAAAATTAACTCCTTGTTTCCATAAACCTCTAAATTCTCAGATCTCATGTGCTTCCTCATCTTAGTAAATTTTTCTCTCTTCTTCCTATAGCTCAAGACAAAAATACTGAGTTACGTTTTACTTTATTTAACTCATCACTCTTTCCCACATCCAACACATCAGTAAACTCTGTTGGCTTCACCTTCAAAATTTGTCAAAAATTCGTTTCTTACATTTTTCCATTGCTAAATGCACTGTCAATTTTGGACTATTTGGCCCCATTTTCTCTATACCATTTTCTAAATGTACACGCTATTACAATTAGTGTTTTTAGAGGATGAGTGTCTATCTTTTGTGCTACCTACTAGGTTTTCAAAGCATATATAATTTCATATGTACTGTCTTGATCATATTTTATAATATCGTATTATCTCATTTTAAGCTGTTAAGTAAAATAAAACAGAAAAATATTAATTCGATTTTTTTTGCCCTAGAATGGTAATTTATTATTTGGTGTGTCAATCATCAAGTAACTTGAAAAATAATGATAACATATAGGAAAGCTTTATCTTGATGTTTGTTTATATTTTTTCAAATTCACTTTTATTTGACAATCTTACTTCAGCATTTTGTTTCTCTGTCATGTTTATGTTCTGTATGGCTAGATGCTTTTGTGCTTTGTCCTGCATAACCGACCACCTGGGCCTGCATGTACACAGGCAGGCTAAGGAATGTTGTTTGTGAGACCCATGCGGTGTGAAGAACCCTGGGAGCCTGGTTATTTGAAGTATATTATCTGGCCTCCAGGTCAGAACCTGCCCTTCTGTTCTGGACGCCAAGAGCTACAAATCTCGTCTCAAACCCCCTCTTGCTCCGGGCTGGACTGCCCCACCCCAGTGGAATCTGGGAGAAGAGGCAGTCACACAGAGCCCAGGCTCCTTAGAAATATAAAAACATGATAACCTGGAAATGCAGCTTACTCCAAACTAAACAGAGGCAAACAAATGTTCAGTTTCAAACTTCATCATTGGCATATATATATATATATATATATATATATATATATAGCCCTTATGGGGATAGTCAGTTGGAAGTCTTGCCTGAGGGGAGGACACTGCCCACTGCCCAGGCCTCTCAGTCAGGACTCCAGCCTGACTATTTCCACAGTACTTCCTCAGCTGATGAGGTTGGATTCTGTAAATACCTCATATGATGCAACTTTGCCTTGTTCTCATTTATGGCCCACTATTACCTTCATCTATGTGTAGATTCTTTTCCTCTCCTGTTACTGTTAGGTTTCTATAATAATAAAATTTCCTTTCCTTTTTGAAAATGAAACACAGCTTCTGTGAATCTTTTGTGCAGAACAGTATATTTTCTACTTTTCTATATTCCTGAATTTCCATTTATCCACAGTGAATACATCAATATTTATTTAAATTTTAGTATCTATTTTGCCACTTAAAGGTATATTTTTAACCGTGAATCAGGCCTAAATTTGAATTATAGTCCAAAGATGTGCTTTGTTTTTAATATTTAACTTCTGTGACTTCTTAATTAGCCACATAATCTGGATAACTTTCAGATCCCTTAAAATTAGTTACTTTCTTTTTTTTCCCCTAAAGATTTTATTTATTTGAGAGAGAGAAAGGGAGAGAGCAAGCACAAGCAGGGGAGAGGGGCAGAGGGAGAGAGAGAAGCAGACTTCCACTGAGCAGTGAGCCCAATGCTGGGCTTGATCCCAAGGACCCTGAGATCATGACCTCAGCTGAAGGCAGATGATTAACCAACTGAGCCACCTAAGTGACCCTACTTTCTAACTTAAAATTTGGATTTAAGACTTGATGAAATTGAGTTTTTTTTAAGTCAAGTTTAGTCTATTACACTTCAAAATTAATACATTTTACTTTAAAATTAAAAATTAATACATTTTAAGAGAATCTATTTTTAATATTTTGAACATACAAATAAAGTTATTTCTGAGATAGGACCTGCATAAAATAAAAAAGTCCAATGTTTATTGCACAACCTAACCAAATCTCATCAAATCTGAGTTTTGGAGCAAATGGAAATATCAGAAGTGGAAACTACATGAAAGAATTCTGTGACACATGGGTGTGTGAATTGCAGAAAATGCTATTTTGTGGTCCAGATGGCTTAATACATCACTTTTGGAGAAACAGGTTTCTGAATTTCTATGGACAATAAATTGAGGTTCTGACATATTTAATACTTATGTTAACCTAATATTATATTATCATATTTATGATTTGTAATTTTTTTTAATAAGAAGGAAATAACAACACAGGCAGGGCTTCAGACTTCGCACAGAGAGCATCCGCATTATGCAAACAGCACCCTTTTATACCTTTGAGTGTTGTATTAGTTTGTCAGAACTGCCCTAACAAAATACCACAAACTGAGTGACTAAACAACAAAAATTTATTGTCTGACAGTTATGGAGGCTAGACTTCCAAAATCAAGGTATCTGCATGGCGGTTCCTTCTGTGGGTTGTGAAGGAGAATACATTCTATGCTTTTCTCCTACCTTCTGGTTTTCTGGCAATCTTTGGGTTTCCTCAGCTTATTGATGCATCACTGCAAATCTGCCTTCATGTTCCAGTGGTGTCCTTCTTGTGTGTGCATGTTTGTTTCTAAATTTTCTGTTTTTAGAAAGATGCCAGTAACATTGTTTTAGGGGCCCATCCTCCTCCACTATGACCTCATCTTAACTAATTGCATCTGCATCAATGCTATTTTCAAATAAGGTTACATTTTTAGATGCTGTGGATCAGGATCTCAATGTATGAATTTTAGAAGTGCACAATTTGTGATGGTTAATTTTATGTGCCAACTGACTGGGTCACAGAGTGCCCAGATATTTGGTTAAATAGTATTCTGACTGTGTGTGAGAGATTTTGTGGATGAGATTAATATTTAGTTGGCACACAATAAAGCAGATTGCCCTCTCCAATGTATGTGGGCCTCAACGCAATCCATTGAAACCCAGAGTAGTATAAATTGTTGAGTAGGAAAGAATTATTTCTCTTTGACTGTCTTTGGGTGGGTCATCAGTCTTCCACTACCTTCAGACTCAGACTAGAACTGGAACTTACATCATCAGCAATTTTGGCTATCAGGCCTCTGGAATTGGAATAGAATTATACCATTGGGTCACCTGGGTACTCAGCTTTCTAACCTACAGATATTGGGGCCTGTTAGACTCCATAACCATAGAAGCCAATTTCTTAATAAGTAAATACATGTATGCTCTTGCACACACATACACACACAAGCATACACATATAATACCCTATTGGTTCTCTTTCTCTGGAGAAACGAGACCAATACACAGTGCACCCTATAACAAAGGTGTCAAGTACATAACATTTTCCCTCATAGTTATGTTTTCCTATTAAAATTAGTATAATCCCACAGACCTTGTGTCAACGAAATAAATAAATGTGGTTAAGAACTCATTTGGGTATTTGAACAAAGGAAAATTATAAAATGATGCTATAAGTTTTTGTTAGAACGCAGTTTATTCCTCATGCAGAAACAGATGAGCCTCATAATTTGAGAAGATTTATGCTACTAATTATGAAAGTAGGTGTTGAACATAAAAGAAATTATGCAACAAAAAATGCTGAGTGAATAAGTTGAAATAAATAACAGTTTCAAGTTAAATAATAGTTTTGTAAAATATTCCTAATTAGAAGTCCAAAATTATTGTGTTTATAAGAAGACACCAGAATAAGGATTAGCAGTTTTGGAAAAAGCTGTGGAAGAAATAAAACCAACTACATCATCTTTTAAATATCTATGACAAAACCTATTTTTATATACAATATAAATTTATTTATATACAATGTATTTATATACAATTTATATACAATAAAGTCTGTAAATAACTAAGGTATGTAAAGGTTTACTTTTAATAGTTTTTTTTTTCTTTTTACACTGAGGCAATAATTTAGTTATATCAACAAACAAAAAGGTTTATTTCTGTATCACATCAAAATGGTGGGTTTTTTTTAATACTTGCACAATACACCATTACCCACATTATTTTTCAGCTAATTTTTATTTTGTACACATAGACTTCATGTGATTGTTTACCACAATGGTCTTTCAGAATTGATTTTTCATTTTATACTGCTACAGTATAGTAGAACCGTCTTTAATTGACTCAATAAATACTAAGATCATGTTTATTGTTTTCTTGGGAGATATTTTGCGAATGCTGACAGAAACTTTATGATTGTCTGATACTTCCAGAGGTGATTAAATAGCACTTGTTCTAATGAAGGTCCAAATTCACCATAGATTATTTTATCCATGTTAATTGTGGAACCTTTTTATATTTAGTTTCTTAAATTTCAAATTTTTAAAATATTGCTTCTCAACTGCAGCTAAATAAAAACTAATAAAGAAAAGCTACATATAATAATTTTTTCTGGCACCAATGTTTCTAAAATTGTGTAAAACCTGGGTAGGCATAAATAAAAAAAAACAACCCTGAATGCGAGGTTTATTTGTACCCAATTACTTCCATGAAAAGCTTTTTTTGAGAAAGGTGAAAAACGAGTGGATAAAAATGCCCTTTACCAAATGTTTCTCTTTACTGCTTTTAATGAGAGCTATATTTTTATCTCTTCATACCTTTAGTGTTTTTAATTGGCTGTCAGTGTTATTTCCATGCATCTCAAGAATGCATGGAACTGTCAGGTTCTCCTCCTTGAACTTAGAAACAAATTATTATTTCATATAGTAGAAAAGTTCAATAAATTCAGAATACAATAGTGGCTTCAATAGTTCTTCAGAAAAATGCTACATTGCTGCAGCCCCATTACAGAAGTACACAAGGGGAAGAAGTACACTGGTTGCTTCCAGGGGCAAACCTATGAAAGCCTTTGTAAGTACATTAATATTTTATTTAGTTCTCTGCTTCCTTATTCCCCTCTTTTTGTTGGAGTTAATTATGATGTTATGATGGCTTTGGCTCTTCTGTGACTATCCACTCTTCAGTTCCACATACCTCTGTTGCACATAATGGGAGTTAATGCACTAAACTCTCATTTCCACAACCTTCTAGACTTTATTTCATTTAAAGATTATGCAGCCTATACATGAATGTTCAGAGCAGTTTTATTCATAATAGCTAAGAAGGAAAAACAACCTGAATGTCCTTCAATGGGTGAATGGTAAAACAAACTATAGTAAATTCATAACATGAAATGCTACCTACCAAAATAAAAGAACAAACAATTGATACATGCAACAACCGAGATGGATCACAAGATGCTATATGAAAAAAGAGGCCAATCTCCAAAGGTTATCTACTGTGAGATTCCATTTATATATTTTGAAATGGCATAATTTTAGAAATGGAGAACAAGTTAGTGGGTACCAAGGGTTTTGAACAGGGCAGTGGGTGGGAGTGAATGTAGCTATACAAGGGCATCAAAAGAGAGCTTTGTGGTGATGGAAATGTTTTGTGACATTGTATCAATGTCAGTGTCCTGGTTGCCTTGTTGTAGTATAGTCTCACAAGAAGTCACTTTGGTAAACCGTAAAGTATACAAAGGATTTCTCTATTATTTTTTACAACTGCATGTGAAAGGTTCTGGACAACAATTCCAATGTGTGGGTGGGGGATTTCTTCCCCATACCACCAAACAGTACCCAGGACACCTACCTCAATACGACTCAATTCTGACACTACCTGGAGATAGCAAGAGATTCCACAGATAAAGGGCTCAGTCTTACAAGACTATCCTTCCACCCCCCATTTCAGATGCCAATTGTAAGTCCAGGTTGTCACCTGTCCTTCTGACCAACTGGCTAAAGATCAGAGAACCCAATAATCCTGTTCTCAGTTTCAATTAATTTGCTAGAGAGGCTCCAAGAACACAAAGAAACATTTTGCTTACTAAATTACTGGTTTATTTGTACAAATAGCCAGATGGAAATGATGCATAGGGTAAGGAAGGGGGAAAGGACATGTGCTTTCATGCTCTTTCCAGGCATGCCACTCTTCCCAAATCTCCATGTGTTCACCAACCCGGAAGCTCTCCAAACCCTGTCTGTTTGGGTTTCTACAGAGGCTTCATTGCATAGCTTTGACTGATTAAATCGTTAGCCATTGGTGATTGATTCAACCTCCAGCCCCTCTCTCCTCTTTTCTATCCAGAAATCAGGGTGTGGGACTGAAAGGGACCTTTTATAATGGTCATAATAAAAAATAAAGGGATCTTTTATTCATGATTGGTTTCCCTGGCAACCAGCCTCCATCTTCAGGCGCTTTCCAAAAGGCACACCATCAACATAAACCCACTTGTGGAGGAAAGGGGCTTGTTATGAATAATAAGAGACCCATTTCACCTTTATGACTTTGGGATCTGAGGGCAGAGATAAAATATTTTGACAAAATATATTCCCATCGTTCAGGATGTACTTATAGTTCAGGAAATTCCAAGGGTTTCTTACAAATCGCAGTATCACAGAATGTTTCTGTAGGAGTGCTGACAACCCTGACTCCATGTTTGGCCCTCTATATTGTTCATGCCTATATATTGACCTCCCTCAGGCTACATGTTCCAGGCCTCCTGGAGGTTGATGCTGCCCTGACTGGGATGTGGGAAGGTTTGAGCTAAAGTGGAGCACAGAAAGACCCACTTCAGATAACTAATAGAGTGACACGCAGATGGTGCTCCTTTATATAACTACCTTTGACCTTGGATTATTATAATTAAATAATCCAGATGTATAGTTATAACTAATAATTTTTTAATGCTTTTATAAATTTCAGAATTAAAACTCATCTCAACAAAATTCTGGAATTTTGGAAAATTCACTGCTAAGAGAATTCTGGACACAGTGGCCAGGTTTTCACATAATACAAAGAAATGAGCAAGTTCACTGAGAAAGATGTGATCATCCATATTCAGTTCTTCATGGGTTAGATCTTATCTCACACTTGGGTCACTATAACAGTCCTGGTTCATATCTTCATCAAAAGCAGAGCATATGTAGAGAAGGATCAGAGCAGAGCAATTAAATGTGCCAAAGTTTGAAAAGGCTCCTTTTTGTAAATATTATAATTAAGATACCAATAATTTGAGCAGAAGATGACAAACATAGTTTTGATAGTGCTTTGAAGATGTTTAATTAATATTAAAATTATTTAAATAAAAACTGAAAGGAAGAAATACTATGAAAGTTAAATCAGTAATGTAATTATGATAATAATAGCATAACAACAGCAACATATTACTGCATTTTAATGATTATTATGTATCAGCTACTACACTCAAGCTTCAAACACATTATCCTATTAACTCTGAATAATAATCCAGAGATATAGGCAGTACTGTCATCGTATTTCAAGGGACAACATATAGACTAGAAGAGATACTAAAGCATCTTGCCACAGCGAGTTACCTTACAGCAAGTGTCTATACAAGAAGATGTCTGATTATAACACTCCTGTGGTTGCAATATGATATTGAGAAAGTCAAATTTAGTGGTTAATATAATAAAATTTTTATTTCTAAAACACTATGGTATAGTTGTCGATGGCAAAGGAAAATTGCTTTTTTGTTCATGCCATGTTAGTATAGGTCTAGAATAGCATAGAGGTCATGTGCAAATGACACCAGGATTGTAGGTATGAATATTTTTTTTGATTCACATTTATTGAGGTATAATATATAAATTTATATTTTATAAATTTGATAAATTTATAAATTTGATAAATTATATCAAATATAATTTACTATTTTTAGGTGTATAATTCAGTGAATTTTGATAAATGTATATAATTATATAATTACCACTACAATTGAGATATAAAAAATTTCCAATATCACCCAAAACTCCCTTATGTTTTTATGTATTCCTTACTTCCAACCCCAGCCCCTTACAAGTACTATATGATTTCTATCCCAGGGTCTGCTTTTTCTATACTGTCATATAAATTGAATCACACTAAGTAGCTGTTTGTGTCTGTCTTTATTCACTTAGCATAATATTCTGAGTTTCCACCACGTTGTTATGCACACTTTGCCGCTGCATAAAACAACGAAGCTATGTTCCCACTTCAGGGGAGAAGCAAGAAAGTTAATCATTCCCTGAGTTTTGTCCTAGGCCCCAAACACCAGATAACACCTAAGAGCCAAATCCCAAACATGTTCCAGGACATTAGCTTCAAACAAACCTTGGCTGATACTGTCATCAATACCCCTACCTTTGATAATTTATGGATTGAACACCTATTATTCATCTGACACTTGCCTTTGATGGCACCCTACCCTGAATTCCTGGAGAAACACTAACCTAGACCCTCTTCTAAAATAAGCCCCCAGCCACAAGAAACAAGAGACTCTTTTTCCTTTCCTTCCCTTCCCTTCCTTCCCTTCCCTTCCCTTCCCTTCCTTCCCTTCCTTTCCCTTCCCTTTCTCAGTCTCCCAGGTACCCCATCTGCTATTGCCTACCTGTCACTTACATTATCCCGTAAACTCTGTTTTCATTTTCACTGGCTTTCACTTGATTTCACCAATAAAGAGTGAGTCCTCAAAACTCTAGGCCCCCACACTCAACCCCAATAAAAGCAGAACACTAAGTCTTCTCTCTCTCTCACTTCCCCTCTCTCCCTCATCACCACCTTGACCTTCACCTCAATGTGCTCTGTAATGTCCAGGTCCTGTAAGTAATAAACTTCTTTTTTCCCCCTTTTCTTTTTTCTTTCTCTCTCTCTCTTTTTTAACAATGTTTCCTGTTGGTTATTGCTGAGGGGCATCTTGCAATCATAATAGGAACCAGAGAGCTGGTCCAACCACAACACTGGTTATTGATTGACTAAAACAGGCTCAAAACAAGGGCACATGCATTAAATTTATGATTAAAAAAAATAAATTCCCTCAGGCAAATAAAGCATTTCACTTGTGATTGCCCTCTGTGAACCTTAAAATAAAATACCCAATTATTTTACTAGCAAAATGTTTTTTTTATCTTCAGAGAAATACAGACTTTAAGCACCCCTTTTTCTCTTCCCTTTAAAGCTATCTATAACATACAGCAATTTGATGAAATATTCATATTTTCATGATTATTTGTATATATACTTACATAAGTTCAAGAAGATAAAACATATTTATAAAAGCATCATAATAAAACAAAAACTGCCACTGACAAAAGACTTAAAAATGTCAATAGTTAAAGATCAGATGAGAGTCTTTGTGATGTGATTGATAAGGGAATTCGGTTATTTCTGTGACATTTATTTTAAAATGATGACTGATAACATTATACCAAGACATTAACAGAATTTTAGGAATTTTATATAATTTCTGGAATATTTATAACATATACAAATATATATACAACAGAGAGGAGGCTTAGTATTATTTTTCATTTGATAATGTTTTTAAACTAATTTAATATACCAAATAAGACTAAGTAGTAACGTAGGAAAGACATTAGAGTTTGAATCCAATGGCCAAGAAAGAATTCTTGAGACTTTAGTGAAAAAAGGTGGTTTTATTAAAGCATGTGGACAGGATCCATGGGCAGAAAGAGCAGAATTGGGGCCATGAGGAGTGGCCCATTATATACTTTCAAGTTGGGAGGGAGTTAGGGATAGTGTCAGTCTCTAAGGAATTTGAAAGCAAGCTTTCCAGGACCTTGAGGTGCTATCTATTGTTGGGAAAAGGTCGTTTATTACTGTCTAAAAAAATCTTATTCATGAGAACCTTCAGATGTATATTGGTGGGTCACATGCTTGGGAGGTGATTGTCAACATGTATCTTGGGAAGCTTAGAGATAAAGGAAATTTCTAAAGGAATTTTTATATGTTAAAATAGACTTACAGGATCCTGGGGCAGGGAGGGGGGTGGGGGGGTGGGGCGGGTTCAGCCTAGGATTGTCTTTTACCCTTAGCAAAGTATTAACATCAAGGCAGTTGAATCCCTAGAGGAATGTCACTCTGCCTGTTTCAAGGACTTGTCAATGGGCTATAGGTAGTAAGGAAATTTAATGATTTTTCTTCTGCCTTTGTTTCCCACATCAAGTAGTATTATATTCTCCTTTTATTATGGAAGGAGAATGATCTATTTAAACAAAGTGGTAATAAAGGATTTTAAAAGCAAATGTAAGAGACTTCATAGTTCTCAGCAAAATTTATTAATATTGAGAAAGCTGGGTTTACTTAAACAATCAAAGATCTGATGATAAAGATAACAAAGCAGAGGATAAAATTTGGAAAAAACATAAAATCTTTGTTTCCTAGGCAGATTACTTAAAAAGACTTAAAAAAAAGCCCCACATTTGTTTATATTTTTTATTAAGAGCAGACCTATAATCTAAGAAAACTTTGTTCTTTTTACAAAAAAACACACCAAATTCTAACTTTGCATTAGTCTTATTTTGTTATCAAAATTCTTCCTTTTTTCCCCTTTACTTTAAATCAAACTTTTTCCAGTCTTAGCTTGACTACACAAAGAATTCCTTTCTCAAGATTCTCAAGTTTATTTTCATAAACTTTCTGCAATTTACTACATCCATTTAGGTTTTGTCCTATCTTTCCTTTCTTACCTTAAACAATCATTTTACCTTAAAACAAAATTACTTTTTCCTTCAACAAAAACACATCTCCATTCCTCAGACCTTCTTTTACCCACAACACACATCTTACTTTCCTTAAGCCTTTAACACCTTAAACCTTTTTCTCAGCAATCACCATAACATCCTCCTCTTCATTTTTAACACTTCCCACACTTTCTGAGATTCCACCTCTTAGCATCCAAATCGGGCTTTGCCACAAGTGCCCTAATCTTAATCCACGGCATTTTGTGTCGTCCTAGCTTTGTAAAATAACATACCGAGGTCTCCAATTTATCCTGCTTTCCCGTCTTGTCTGCAGCCCTGATACTGGTAGAATAGTGGACAACCTACATCCTTTTCTAATTTCAGCTCTTCATCCTCATAGTAATTGTGCGTGTGTGTGTGTGTGTGTGTGTGTGTGTGTGGTACAAAACACATTTATTAATAGACCTAAATATTTTGTCTCTCTGTAAAAATTAAAAGGCCAAAAGTAGATAAACTTATTTTTAGCATTTAATGTTTACCTTTTCTGGAAATAACTTAGATATTTCATGAATATTCATTATTTAGTTTAACTTAGCATGCTGTAAGGATCCTTTTAGGACTTATTTTAAAGTTATTTTGTCTTTAAGAGGCTCTGCTTACAAATCAAAGAATGTATTCCAATGTCTCTGAAATTTTTGGAATCCTCTCTTTTAAGGGCGCCACTTAAGGTGGACTTATCTAGGTTAAAGTCTCCCCTAAGTAGCCACTACAGTTCCAAAATTTCACCCGTTTTCCAAAGAAACACAAGATCTTGGTCCACAGACCAGATGGAACTCATCTTTGCCTTTAGGTTCCCTAAGATCTTTTGACTAAGGGAACTTGTTTTCTAGCAGCTGTTCCAAAACACCGTATGTTCCCACTTTTGACTTACCCAGAAGCTTCAACAAACAAACAGAAGAGCACTCACCAGGAAAGGTGATGTTTCCATAAAAATAGATCCCAAATCAAGCTAGAGAGCTCAAAATGCAGACAGCAGAGCTTAAAATCCAATCGAGACCTACCTTCAAACTGCAGAGCCGGCAAGAAATCAGATTGCTGAATAAACTCTGTGCATACCTGCACCTGTTTGCTGACCAGCCTCATAGTTGTTGGGGGTCTTCTCTCGATCCCACTTCTCTGACACCATGTAATGTCAAACTTGAAAAATAAAATGGCCAGCTATTTTACTAGCAAAATGGGTTTATTTGGGAATAGCAGAGAAATTGTAATGCAGGACAAGCAGACCATGGCAAACCACAGGCAAGTCTCTTGAGGGTTTGGGGTAGGTATGTATTTATGGGTAAGGGATGTAAAAAGGGGAGAGCTCAGTTGGAATCAGATAATTCAAAACCAAATGAAGGCCAGCCTTGAACATTTCCCCCACACAAGTCCAGTCACACAAACGAATCTCAATTCAGCCCACTTTGTGGGACCAACATAAACTGGGTCATCTTAACTTGGGGTTAATATGAGACAACTTATCAACCTCCCATCATCCAAGGAAATTCCAATACTACCAGTTTTCTATTAGGCATTTAAGAGAAAGCAATCTTTTAGTCCTAAAGTTTTGTCTTCCTGAGCACACATGCATAACATTCTCTATTTTATATCTGCCAGTTCTACTCAAAATTGAAATTTTGTCACACTTCTTGTACAAACAAGCTCCAGTTCATTGACTTTCTTCTTCACCACTCAACTTACTTAGCACCCTCTCTTCTTTCATTGCTAGATGTCTCAAATGAATAGTTCATTCATTAGTTCTTCATACAACCTGCTTCTCTAATCCCTTAATTATCAACCATCTTACTTTTAGTTCCATTATTCAACTGAAGCTTCCCAATCAAATGTCACCAACCAACAATTTATGCCTCAGTTCCACTAACTTGATTCCTAAAGTTCCATTAAGTATTAGTCTTCATGGATACATAAGATGGGGATAATCTAAATTGTATAGATTAACACAACCCCTTTGGAAATTAAATTAAATATTTTGCTAATATTGTCATCTTGAAAAAATAAAACTCAATGTAATAAAAAGGATGTAAGACATTATTAGAGTATTTTACCAGGGAAAAAATCGTATGCCACAAAAGATCAATTGGTGACAGTTTATTTTTTCTAAGAATAAATTTATGGCAATGATTATGTTGAAGTCACTCTGTAAACCAGATTCTTCTGTGTGTTCTCACTTTTCCTAATTTTCTGGACAAACATTAACCTTTCATATTGTGTATAACCTTCTGAATCAAGCTGAACAGGGAGTGTAACTCTGTTGTAACTCTTCTATGACTTGGTGTTGTTCTTAGTAGAATAAATAAAATCCTTAATATGTGCTATAACGTTGCTACAGTTTCTCACCTCTCTACTTTATCTCACATCAATATCTCCTTTACATTTTTTTTCTTAAGATTCATTTATTTATTTATTTGAGAGAGAGAGAAAGAGAGTGTGGGAATGGGGGAAGTAGCAGAGGGAGAGAATCTCATGCAGACTCCTGCTGAGCACAGGGCCAGATGCAGGGCTCCATCACAGAACACATGAGATCATAACCTGAGCTGAAATCACGACACTGACACTTAACCGACTGAGCTACCCAGATGCCCCAATATCTCCCTTAATCTTTGTGCACCAGACCAACTGTCCTCCAGCTTTTCAAAAATACCATCTCCTTCTTGTCAATGACTTATCACAGTGGCTTCTTTCTCTGCCTTCCTTATGCCTAAGTAATTTCTATTTGGCTTTCAGAATTCCGTTTAAATTTTACTGCCTTGGGACCATTTACTCTGACTTCCCCAGATCAGATCTCACCTACATATACTTTCAACATGCTTGTATAGTTCATATGTTAAATTAATGAAACAACATTGCATTATTAGCTAAAGTGCATTGCATTATTAGCTAAAGTTTATTCATATTTCCTCAATTTTTTATCTTCTTCTGTTACAGGATTTCACCACATTATATTTACTTACCATGTCTCCTTGGGTTCCTCGTGGATGTGACAGTTTCTAAGACTTTCCTTGTTTTTAATGACCATCCAATTCTGATGACCTTGACTAATCAAGTATTTTATAGAATGTCTCTTAGCATTTGTCTGATATTTTTCATGATTAGACTGAAGTTACAGTTTATTTATTTATTTATTTGAGAGAAAGAGAGAGAGAGAGTTGGGGGAGGGGCAGAGGGAGAAGGAGGGAGAATCTCAAGCAGACTCCCTGTTGAATGCCAAGTCTGACTCAGGGCTTGATATCACGACCTTGAGACCATAGCCTGAGGTGAAATCAAGGCACTTAACCGACTGAGCCACCCAGGTGCCCCAAAGTTGTAGATTTTCCAGAGGACAACCACAAATGTAAAGTATCATTCTCATTAAATCACATCATGGGTACATAACATACTGTAAACATGACTTACTACTATTGATATTGACCTTGATCAGCTGGCTCTGATAGTATTTATCAGGTTTCTCCACTGTGAAGTTAACCATCTCCCAACTCACACCTAAGGAGTGGGGATTAATGGTTTCCTTTTATGAAGGGATATTCTACAGAAATTATCTGGAATTCTTCTGTAAAGGAGATTTGTTATTCATTTATTCATTCATCCATTCAATTATTTGTTATTCAGTTATTCATTCACTCAATCCTTAACATTTATCAGTATACACTCATGGATATTTATTATATACTTTGAGTTATAATCCAATACTACTTCATTTTATTGCTAACATTGTTCCAGCTTTGACCATTGGGAGCTCCTTAATTTGCTCTTATGTCCCTTTGACATATTCCCTCAATATCCCCTTTTGTTTGTTTTTTGACCACTTCCTTATTATCTGGCCTACAAAATGCTTCAGGCTCATGTAATTTCCTGCTGTAGCCCCAGAATCAACTTCTTAAAGGAACCCTCATTCCTTTTATTAGAAAATAATATTTAAAATGAAGGCTCAGGAACTAGTGTGCACATTTCATTTCTGGTATTAGTAATGTGTGT
Organism: Ursus maritimus; assembly: GCF_017311325.1. Taxonomy (NCBI): domain Eukaryota; kingdom Metazoa; phylum Chordata; class Mammalia; order Carnivora; family Ursidae; genus Ursus; species Ursus maritimus. The sequence goes on along the minus strand of NW_024426996.1, from coordinate 32,904,779 downwards.
CTTCTCTCTTTTATTCCTGGTTATTTGGCTAGAGGTTTATCTATTTTAGTAATCTTTTCAAGGACCAGTTTTGGTTTTACTGATTTTACCTGTTTTTAATTTCATTGATTTACTCTCTAGTTTTGTTATTTACTTTTCTTCTGCTTGCTTTAGTCTTAAATTGTGCTTCTTCCACTAGTTTCCAAAGGTTGGTGGTTAGATTGCTGATTTTATACATTCTTTCTTTTCTACTATATGCATTAATTCTATAAATTTCCCTCTAAACACTGCTTCTGCTCCATCCTACACACTTTATTGTATTTTCATATTCATCTAGTTATTTTTAAAAAATTGTCTTGAACCTTCTATTTTGACTCATGTGTTCTGTAGATGTGTGTTGTTTAATCTCCAAATATTTTAGTATTTTTCAGACACCATTCTGTTCTGTTAATAATTACAGTTTAATTCAATTGTCCCCTGAAAACTTATTTTGTAAAATTTCTATCTTTTTAAAATTTGTTAATGTGTATTAGAAGGTCCTGAATTTAGTATATTTTTGTTACTGTCTCATGTGATCTGAAGAAGAATGTGTATTTTTCTGTTTTTGAATAGGGTATTCCATAAAGATATATTAAACCAAGTTGATTTATACCGTTTATTTGTACTATTCAAGTAAACAATATCTTTACAGATTTTCTGCTTTCTTTACCTAGCAATTACTAGATAAAGTGTTGAAGTTTGAACATATAACAGTGGATTTGTATAAACCTCTTCTCTGTGTTTTTTCATTTTTTTATGCACACATTGGATGCTCTATCATTAAAAGCATACACATTAAAGACAGTTAAGTCTTCTTGGGTTCTCCATAAAGACCCATTACATGAAGATCTTCATATAATGCCTCTCTTTATCTCTGTTATATTTCCTTGTTCTGAATCATTCTTTCTCTGAAATCAATACAGCTACTCCAGTTTTCTTTTGATTAGCATGGTATAACAGCAGCTTTACTATTAAATTTGTGTCTTTACATATCAAGTAGGTTTCTATTTTCACCCATTCTTAAAAACTACCTCTTTTAATTAGTGTATTTTGACCATATTTAATGATTATTGATACAGCTGGATTCATATCTACCATATTTTCACCATTGGCTATTGACTGCCTGATTACATTTGTTCTTTCTTTCTTTTCCCCTCATTTTTCTTTTTTTTCCCCCTGCCTTGCAGGGTCTAATCAAGCACTTTTTGAGATTCCATCATATCTCTTCTATTAGTATGTNNNTTACACTCTTTCTATTTTTTTTTAGTATCTGCCCTAGAATTTGCAATATATATTTATAGACAATGTATGTCTATTTTCAAATAACAGTATACCATTTCATGTGTAGTACAAGTGCCTTATAACAGATTATTTCCTGTTCTTTTCTCTTAGACCTTAAAGATTGCTCTCATTTACTTCTATTATCTATATGCTATAGTCACACGATACGTTGTTGCCATTATTTGCCTGTATTTATTCTGATGCAACACTTTCCCAATTTTTATATAGACCAGATTTTCTGTATTTTATTATTACTTTATTTACTCACTGAAGAAAACTTTTAATATTTCTTTCGTGACACGTGATAAATTTCCTCAGTTTTTGTTTGTCTGAAAATTTCCCTATTTTTCCTTCACTTTTGAAGGATAATTTCTTTGAATGTAGAATTCTAAGTTGTTTTTCTTTTTTCTTTCAACACTTGAAATATTTCACTCCACTCTCTTTCACATGCTAGGATTCTGACAAGTGTTCCACTATCATTTCTATGCTGTTCCCTTTATAGGCAAAGTTTTATCTCTACCCACTCCCCACTTTCTTTTTTTTTTAATTTTTTATTTGAATTCAATTAGTCAACATATAATATATCCTTAGTTTCAGATGTAGTGTTCAAAACTTTACCAGTTGTGTATAACACCCAGTGCTCATCACATCACATGCCCTCCTTAATGCCCATCACCCAATCCCACTTTCTTTTAAGTTTCCCTCTTTGTTTTATTTCACTGCAGTTTAAATGGGATATCTCTAAATATAGATTTATAGGTATAAATTCTCTGGGATCTGTACTTTGGGGTTAGAGATTAATTTTCAAAGTTATTGGATTTACTACTTCAATATTTCTTCTTCATCCTCTTTGTTCTCCTTTTAGTATTTCAGTTATGACTAACTAAGACTTGTAAAGTTGCACCATTGTTTTTAGATGTTCCTTTTTTTGTTCATTTTTTTCTCTCTTGATGTTTCAGTCTGTATTTTTCTACCAATATAACTTTAATCTCATTGATTCTTTCCTCTGGTATACCCCATCTGTTAATGAGCCTATGAGAACATTTTTCATTTCTAGTCCAGTGTATTTAATTTCCAACATATTTTTAAGTTTTTCTTACTGTTCTTACTTACTTACTTCCATCTCAGTGCTTACATGTCTCATTTGTTCTTACATGTTGTCTAACTCTTACATGAAAATCCTTAAAATATCAGTTGTAGTTATTTATAATCCCGTCTGATAATTCAAAAATCTGTGTCATATATGAATTTGATTTTGATGCTTGCTGTGTCTCTAACGCTTTTTTCTTATCTTTTAGCATAACTTGTATTTTTTTCTTTTTTTAATTGAAAGACAGTTGTGATATGGTAGTAAGAACTAAAGTAAAATGTATTTAATGTTAGATTTTATGTTAATCCATCTAAGAGTTAGGCTGCGTTTCCTATATCTGTAGGTAACAAGGGTTTCAAATACCTCATGTGTCCTTGTTTTTGTCTTCTTTATTATCTTTTTTTTTTTTTTTTTTTTTTTTTTTTTTTTTTTTTTTTTTTTTTTTTGCTGAGAGACTCCTACAAAGCCTGAACCTTATAGCTTTTTCAGCTGATCTTGTTATACTAGTGCCCTGTTGATGTTAAGCTGTAGAGGAGAGGAAACATTCTATAATATAATGATTAAATGTCAGTCTTTTAGTGGGTCTTTTTTTCTGAGCTGTAATCTTTACAAGCATTTCTTATCTTCCCCATCTTAGCATTCCTGTCATATCCCTCCCCTTACATGAGATGGGAAAGCTAGAGAGAGCATAAGTTGGGTAATTTCTCTTTCAACTATGTGAGATAGGCTATAGTAAAGTATATTTTGATTATTAAAATATAGTTGACATACAATGTTATAGTAGTTTCAGATGTACAGCACAGTGATTTGACCATTGTATACATTATGCAGTGTTCACCATGATAAGTATTGTTACCATCTGTCACCATATGTTGCTACAATATTATTGAGTATATTCCCAATGCTGTATTTATCAAAGCTGTGACTTATATATAAGCTGGAAGTTTGTATCTCTTAATCCCCTTCACCTATTTCTCCCATTCTCCCACCCCCTCCCCATGGCAATCACCTGTTTGTTCTCTGTATTTATAAGATATTTGCAAATGATATCTCTGATAAGGGGTTAATATCCAAAATATATAAAGAACTTATATAACTCAACACCAAAGAACAAAACAAAAACATAGTTTAAATAAAAAATGAGCAGAGGGCCTAAATAGACATTTTTCTACAGAAGACATACAGATGGTCAACAGACAGGTGAAAAGATGCTTAACATCACTAGTCATCAGGGAAATTCAAATCGAAACCACAATGAGATGTTACTTCACACTGATCAGAATAGCTAGTTTTAAAAAGGTAAGAAATAAGTGTTGGCAAGGATGTGAAGTGAAGGAAATCCTCTTGCACTGTTGGTGGGAATGCAAATTGGCGCAACCATTGTGGAAAACAGTATGGGTGTTCCTCAAAAAATTGAAAATAGAATTACCATATGATCCACTAATGCCACTATTGGATATTTACTAAAACCAAACCAATCCAAACCAAACCAAACCAAACCAAACCAAACCAAACCAAGCAAAACACCTCTAGTAATGTCTTTTTCATGCAGAGTAGGCCTTGTTACAGAGAATGCACTGGGCATATTTCAAAATGTTTACTTTTCTCCTCTCCCTGTCAAAGACTTGAGATGACTATTGTTGGCTTTTCATCATGAGAACCTGACAAGATTCCTGAAAGGAAAATCTTAGTTAAGTGTGGACAACTTTGTAAAATTACTGTACCCATGAATTTTTCACTCTCCTGATAGTCCACATTCAGTCTCTAGTAATTCATCATTACCATTTACGTGCTCCTACCAGTTTATGGCTCCCACGTTTTCTTTCATGTACGCTAATCTCATTTGTGTTTCTTGCATTTATCTGTTTCTCCCAACTTGATCTACTACCTCAATCCTTTGATAGGTACAAAAAGTTGTTGATTCTCAGGTTTTTTTCAGCTTTTTTTCTTGCTGTAATAAAGGGAGTGACAACTTGCACGTTGTTTTCATGTTGGGGCAGCCACATAAATTCATTGTCATTTGACCACTTCAGTTTTTTAGATATATATATATATATATACACACACACACACACACAGACATATATGTTTATACACATACATATAGTTTCAAAACATGTTACTTCTCCTTGTAGTATTTTTTAAAATATTTTATTTATTTATTTGAGAGAGAGAGATAGAGAAAGCATGAGTGGGGGCAGGGAAGAGGGAGAAGCAGCCTCCCCCCGGGCAGGGAGCTCGATGTGGGGCTCGATCCCAGGACCCTGAGATCATGACCCGAACCAAAGGCAGCTATCCAGGCACCCCTCCTTGTAGTATTTTAATTATGAATATCTATCACTTGTAAAATTGTACCAAAGTGTGTGTGTATTTATATAGTGTTTGTATGTCTCTCTCTCTCTCTATATATATATATATCTATATATGGGGGGGAGACAGATTGATTTACTTTAACGAATAAGGTCATGCAATTAGGGATGCTGAGAAGTCCAAATTCTGCAGTCAGCAAGCTGCAGAATGAGAAGAGCCTATTGTGCAAATTTCACTCTAATTTCAAATTTGAAGCAGGGGAAAACTGATGCTTCAGCTCAACGTCTGACAGAAAAATAATTTTTTTAAGGTTTTATTTTTTTTAAAGGAGTTTAAGTTTACAACAAAATTGAAAAGAAAATACAATGATTTCCCATATACCTTCTGCCACCACACATACATAGCCTCCCCCATTATCAACATCATTTACTGGAATGGTACACTTTTTTTTTTTTTTTAAATAAAGGATGGATTTATACTGACATATCGTAATCAACCAAAGTCCATAGTTTACTTAAGAATTCACTCACTCTTGGTGTTATACATTCTATGTGTTTGGAAAAACTTATATATCCATAACATATACCCATCATTACAGTATCATAACAGTATTTTCACTGCCTTAAAAATCCTCTGGGCTCTGCCTATTTATCCTGCCCCACCCCACCAGCAACCACTGACCTTTATGGTGTCTCCATAGTTTTGCCTTTTCCAGAATGTCATTAGTTGGAATCATACAGTATATGCCATTTCAGACAGGCTTTTTCTTTCACTTAGTAATATGCATTTAAGGTTTATCCATGTCTTTTCATGCCTTCATAACCCATTTCTCTCTCTCCCTCTCTCTCTCTCTCTCTTTTTTTTTTTTTTTTTTTTTTTTGAGAGAGAGAGAGAGAAGGAGAGAGAATAGGCACATGTGCAAAGTTGGGGCAGGGGCAGAGGGAGAGAAAGAATCTTAAGCAGGCTCCATGCTCAATGTGGAGCCCAATGTGGGGTTCCATCTCAAGACCCTGAGATCATGATCTGAGCCAAAATCAAGAGCAGGATGCTTAACCAACTGAACAACCCAAGTACCCCTAACCCATTTCTTTTTAGTACTGAGTAATAATTTATTGTATAGATGTTGATATATTCATTGATTTATTCATTTGATTTATTCATTGATCTACTGAAGGACATTTTGGTTGTCTTCAGATTTTGTAATTATGAATAAAGCTGTTTACATCTGTCTGCCAAAGTCATCTAGGTTTACTCCTATGTTATATCCTAGGAGTATTATAAGTTTACTTACATTCAGCTCTATGATCCATTTTGAGTTCATTTTTATAAAGAGTGTTGTGTTGTGTTGGCTATTCTAGGTCTTTGCCTCTCTATACAAACTTTAGAATAGGTTTGTCAATATCTATACAACAGAGCTTGTATTTTAATTGAGATTAGGTTGAAACTGAAGATCAAGTTGGGAAGAACTAACATCTTGATGATATGAGGCTTCCTGTCTGTGAATATAGACTACCTCCCTATTTATTGTTATTTTTATTTTATTCATCAGCATTATGTCATTTTCCTTTTTAGATCTTGTACATATTTTGTTAGATATATAATCTATTACTAAGTGTTTCATCTTTCAGTTTCTTTTCTTTTCTTTTTTTTTAAGATTTTGTTTTTAAGAAATCTCTACACCCAACGTGTGGCTCAAACTTGAGATCTCAACACTGAGATCAAGAGTCACATGCTTTTCTGACTGAGCCAGCCAGGCACCCCTCATCTTTCAGGTTCTAATTCAAATACTGTTGTGTTTGTGATTTCAAATTTCGTTTGTTTTTCATTGGTATATATATATATAAGCCATTGACTTTTGTATATTCACATTGCATCATAAAACTGCTATAATTGTTTACTAGGTCTAACAGCATTTTTGTCAATTCTTTTGAATTTTCTACATAAATAATCATGTCAACTGCAAACAAATACAGTTTTATGTTTGCCTTCCCAATCCGTATACTATTTATCTATCTATACATCTATCTATCTATCTATCTATCTATCTTACCTTACTTCATTGTCAAGCACTTCAAGTATAATGTTGAAAATGTGTAGAAAGAGGGAACATCCTTGCTTTGTATTTGATCTTAGTTGGAAAACTTAGTTGGAAAACCTCATTAAATACAAGGTTAGCTGTAGATTTTTATAGATAATGCTTATCAAGTTGAAGAAGTTCCCTTCTGTTCTTAACTTACTGAAAGATTTTATCATAAATAAATTCTGGATTTTTTCAAATCCTTTTTTTTTGCAATTATTGATATGATTATGTGATTTTTTAAAAAATCTGTTGATGAAATAGATTGCATTAATTGATTTTCTAATGCTGAACTAACCTTTCATATATGGAATAAATCCCAGTTGATAATGGTATGTGTGTGTGTGTAACTATATATAACAAGTATAATAACGATATATATGATATATATAACTATATATTTGATATATATAACTATAATATATATTTGAAATATACAACTATATATAACTACATAAGTTTATATTGTTGACATATGTATAACCATATATAACTACATATAATATATATAACTATATATATTATATATATATATATATATAACTAGTATAACTATATATTTGAGATTATATATATAGTTTTTAGGAGACATATATACAGTATTTTGGATGTGTTTTGCTAATATTCTGTTGATGATTTTTATGTCTATGTTCATGAATGATATTAGTCGATAGTTTTCTCTTATTGTAAGGTCTTTGCCTGGTTCTATTATTAGGGTAATCTTGTCCTCAAAGAATGAATTAAAAAAATTATATATATATATTCCTTTTGCTTCTATCCTCTAAAAGAGATTATAAGGATTTAGTAAAATTTCTTCCTTAAATGTTTGGTGGAATTCACCAGTGAGCCCTTCTGGACCTGGTACTTTCTGTCTAGAAGGTTATTAATATCAATTCAATTTATTTAGTTGAAATAAGCCATTTCAGATCATCTATTTCTTTTTATGTGAGTTTACAGACTGTGTCTTTCAAGAAATTGGTCCATTTCATCTACATTATCAAATTTGTGAGCATAAGAGTTGTTTATAATATTCCTTTTTTATGCTTTTAAGGTCCATGGTATCTAAATTAAGGTCTTCTCTTTCATTTCTGATATTAGTAATTTGTTTCCTCTCTTTTTTTCTTAGTTGGCCTGCTAGAAGTTAATCTATTTTATTTTTCTTTTTGAAGAATCAGCCTTTGGTTCCTTTGATATTCTCTATTGATTTCTTCTTATTATTTTTTAATTTCATTGATTTCTTCTCCAATATTATTTATTTTCTTCTGAATTGCTTTGGATTTAATTTTCTTTTCTTTTTTTCTAGTTTCTCAAGGCGGAAACAGATTATTGGCTTTAGATACATTTTGTTTGTTTTCTAACATATGTACTTAGTGCTATAAATTTCCCATAAAGTACTGTTTATACTGTATCCTACCCATTTTGGAAGTTGTTTTCATTTTCATTTAATTCAAAATATTTTAAAAATATTCTTGAGATTTCTTCCTTGATACTTACATTATTTAGTAGTGTGTTATTTATTCTCCATGTAATTTAGGATTTTCCATTTATCTTTCTGTTATTAATTTCTAGTTTAATTCAATTGTAATTGAAAATTATTTTTTACTCCATGTTTTATCCTGTTCAGGCTTCAAAATATTGGATGAGTCCTGGACACACTGGGAGAGTGGAATTTACTTTACCTAGTTGACTGATTCAAATATTAGTGTTATCAAGAAATAGACTCATAGACACGCTCAGAAATAAGGTTTAACCAACCTGTCAGGTTGCCATATAAAATTAAAAGTTACACTATTCTTCGTAGATTTCTATCACAGTGTTTGATCCTGATGTAAATAATTCTTAAGTGAATTAAAAATGCATAAAAGGAGCCAACATGTGATATTAAGTTTGGCTATTAAAAAAAAAACAAGCAAAAATGGAATGTATATATACTATCTTTTACAGATTCTAAGAGGCAAAAGTTTTATATCTTTTGCATATTTGAAATTGAAAGTGTCTCAAATCCAATGGCATCTTACAATCACTACTAACAGCTTTGACATAGTATTACTCACCGACTTATAAATTTGTCACAATCCTTAACATATTTATCTCTTTAACTAAGTTATTAGAATTGTTGATACAATTGTATTGATATTTTCCTTTAATATGTTTTTTTAAATATTTTATTTATTTATTTGAGAGACAGAGAGAGCACAAGTTGGGGGGGGAGGCAGGAGAAGGAGAGGGAGAAGCACACTCCCCACTGAGCAAGGAGCCCAATGTGGGGCTCAATCCCAGGACCCTGGGATCATGGCCTGAGCTGAAGGCAGACGCTTAACTGACTGAGCCACCCAGGCACCCCCTTTAATATGCTTTCAAAAGTATTGTGCTATAACACAACACTTAAGAATAATTTATTTTATATCCATGAAAGTGCAGGTACAGAACATCGGGGCAAATATTTGATATTAGTACAGTAAGTATTTATTTACAACTGGAAGAACAGCTATAATTTCTAACTTTATTTCAAAGCAAAACTAAATGCTTTATGAAATATAAAAAATGAATATAACTCAGAAGTAAATGAATCTTTATTTAACATGGATGCACATGCAGAAGGCATTTACCCCACAGCAACAAAGTACAGTGTGTGTCCTCCAACTCGGGGAAAAAAAAAAAAATCCCAGCTACAATATTAAAGCAATCTCTTATGCAATAATGCATCATTGATACACAATGCTACAAAGGATCATATCTTTGAAAAAATGCATACACTAACTATGTGTAAGAAGTTATTCAGAAGAGTTGGACTCTAAAATTTGAGAGAGATCTTAAGCAGTTTGTTCTGCTTAAGTTTTTAATCTCTGCACAAGATGATATATGTAAAGATTTTCATATGTTAGGCTAACATAACTTGTACAATAATTAATTATAAGTAGAGTTTTAAATAAGATAACAATGTACTTATATTTTGATTAGCAGCATTTTTATGGTACTATGTAAAATAATACATGCATAATAGTTAATGGAGTTACAGAGTGATAAAAATTGAGTAAATCGGGGGACCTGAGTGGTTCAGTCAGTTAAGCATTTGCCTTAGCTCATGTCATGATCCCGGGGTCCTGGGATCGAGCGCCACATCTGGTTCCCTGCTTCTCCCTTTCCCTCTGCCTGCTGCCCATCCCTTGTGCTCTCTCTCCCTGTCAAATAAATAAATAAAATCTTTTTAAAAATGAGCAGATTAATTATTTTATTTTACATAACTGAATTAGTGAGTTTTATGTTCACTAATTATATCATAATTTATAAACTTTTAAATTGCCTTTTGTGACAGAAGAGGAACTGTGACTAATTATGCTTTCTATTAAATCCATAGAAACATTTTCTAATAGTTTATATCCTCAGTAATAGGAAAGATCTAAATACAAAATAGTTTCCTTATCCCCCTCACTTAAAAAAAAGAAAAACTGGTATGCATGACCTTACCCTAGGAAAAAAGCAAGCGCACATTGAATCAGATTCACTATATAAACTTTGAATATGAGAATACTAAGAAAAAGAAAAATAAAGTAATGTGATATTCGTAAAGGTGGATATTGGTAAAATAATAATAATAATTAATAATAATAATAGCAAGATTCATAATACCTGGATTAACTAGCTGTGTGATCTTGGCTAAGTCAAAACCGCCTCTTTAAACTATTTTGTATGAAATTCTTTAAAAAATAACAAAAAATAGTGTAAAATACTAGTGGTTGAAAGGGGCTAAGGAAGGAAATGTGGAAGGAAAAATGAGAGGAAGGAAGCAAAAAAGAAAAAAAGAAATAAAGGAAGGACATATACTGTGAGGAAATGAACTGTGTCCCCCCAAATTCACATGTTGAGTCTAAACCCCCAATGTGGTTATTCATGGAGTAAAGAAGTGATTAAGGTTAAATAAAGTCACAAAGGTGGGACCCTGATTCAATAACATTATGTCCTTGTAAGAAGAGACATCAAAGAGCTTGCTCACTCCTTCTCTGGTGTGTAAGGACACAGCTAGAAGGTGGATGTCTGCTAGCAAGAAAGAGTCTTCACGAGAAACCAAATGGGCTGGAACTTTGATCTTAAACTTGGGCCTCCAAAATTGTGAGAAAATATATTTCTGTTTTTTAAAACATATAGTATATGCACTTTGTTATGGCAGCCTGAACTAAGACATATATTGAAAACAATTACCTTAGAGTGTTGTTTGAAGGATTAAACAAGATAAAGAAATAATAATAATAAATGCCTATACTACAATACAGACATAAAATATTAACTATTATTTTATAGTAATATGTAGATATTTATCAAGTATTATGTCTATAAACATCAAACAGTAAAATATTACTGAAAATTTTAATATCTACTTATATTTCTAAGAATCCAATCACAGGAGATTGAAAGCACTCATACTCTCAGCTACATACATTAAAATCAACCATCTTTACTTGCAACTCTCAATAAAAAATTTAATCTATGCACTTAAAATCAAAATACTTTGAGCCATATCAAAGTCAGAATGGTCTGAGACTAAACAAAACCTGAAAATCACAGTGACTTAAAAAAAACTGATTTCTCTCCCATACCATATGCCTAATCTGGGCTAGTAAAGAAGCTCCTTTCATATTAATGACTAAAGAATTCCAAATGACAATGACAACAATAACATATTGTCTCACCACCACTAGACCAAGGGAAAGAAAAGATGGAAAATCATGGATAAGATCTTAAATATCCTACCAGAAAGGGTAAGAATCATTTCCAGTCATAATACACGGTCCAAAATGTCACATGGCCATTCTTCAAAGGAGGAGGAAAAGTTCAATCCTACCACATACGTAAAGAAGTTAGACTACTATGAATAGATCTATGAATATCAGTGACACTGTATTTTGCTGGACACAAGTTGTATCTGCTGAACATTTGATAAAATTGAACATATTAATTTATATTTTTTATATCTTAAATTATACTTGAGAAAATATATTAAGATATTTCAAAAATTCACTAAGCATACAGATATTAACTAAGAAATTATGTATCCTTTATTCAATTAAAAAAAAACAGTTTTAATCTGTCACGGAAAATAGCAGACCATTGTTCGGCAAAAGATGTAATATAGCAATTTCTCATCCTGTTTAAAATTCATGAAGCCATATCTTGACAGACAAATGCTTATTAATTTCTAGATTGCTTTATTGACTCTCATGACAAAAATTCAGGCTTAGTAGGCTGCAATACAATTACAATTAAAGTGAATTTTCCATTGCCTATTTAGTTGGACAGGTAGTTTTGAGTAGTTTCACATCTTGTAATTCTTTTATTATATTGGATTATTGAAGAAAGCAAGCATTTCTCAAATAAACACATTTCCCAAGAAAAGATGTTTTCAGTTTATTATAATACCACATTATATCAAATATATGGGCCTCTGTGTATTCAACTGGCTAGTTGGTGTTCTGAGTAACTGAGGAAAAAATGATAGGGCTGTAAACAGCCCACCTCTTATACTTTGCTATGTGAAACACAGCAAATCACATGATAGAGTCTATTTCCCCATTTCTTAAATCCAGGTTGGACTTATGACTTGCATTAGCCAATGGAATACATCACAACTGAAACAGTGCCCTGTGTAAAGGGTAAGGAAGTTTGCGTGCTTCAGCTCATTCTCTTTAGTTATCTGCCATGGTATGGCAACAAACCCGGGTTACTCTGCCAGTAGATGAGGGACCACATATAAATGGGATGAGTCAATCCACCTGTACTCCCTACTGCAGTCAGCCTCTACTACCAGGCTATAGCCAACCCTCCAGGTGACTACAAGTGTATGAGTAAGATTGGTTGAAACCAGCCTACATGAGAAATATCATTCAGCTAATGAATAAACTCCTAGGGAAAAAAAAATAACATTTGTTGTGGAATGCCACTGAGGTTTTGTGATTATTTGATATATAACATTAATTGTGGCCATAAATAATTCAAACACTTTTACATGCTGGTAAGAATTTGGCTCTTGGAAGTATTTAGTGTTAGTTAATGCACACACATAGCGACATTCCAGTAGATTTATTTTTATTAAAATATGTACTTAAATAGGCCAAGCTTCATGGTCTTGAAATATATAAAGTTTTATGGGTAACATAGATATATAAGGAGCACTGATTTTATTATATTTCAAGTATGTAGTTATGTCCTTATTGCTTGATTTTTTTCCCCAGCATCATTTTTTGTGCATTATATAAAAATGAAACTCTTGGTTTACATCAAACCATTGATTTTATTCAACTGGAAAAAGAATGACCTAATTCTATGGTATTCTCATTAGCTCCTTCAATTGTTATTTAGAATGTCTGATTTTTTACTGGGTTAATTTCTGTTTGTAAAGGAATAAACAGGATCATAGAAAAATATAAATGGATAGATGAAAGGAAGAGTTGTTTGTTTTCCATGCTTAATATATTTTAAGAGAAATGCATATTTTTAATCCTAAAATTTATTGGAGTTCCTAACTTCTTAATGTGTCAGGGGTATTTGTTGAATGTCTGACTTAATGAATAAAGAATGAATGAATTTCAGAGATATGCATTTCTTATAGCATAACATATATCTTTGGAATGATTTTTGATACTCTTGTTAGCTGCAATCCACTTCATTACGGTAATTATGTCTGATGTTAATTACTTAGCATATGACAGCTTTACAAGCATATATTTCTTGGGGTTTGACAATGTAAAAAAGAAAAGAGAGAGAAAGAAAAAAAACAAACTTAAATAGCGTAATACAAGTTTATTGGCTCATGAAATTGAAAATTGGGAAGTAAAAAAGATACATTGAGAAAAAGTGGATCCCAGGATGATCTGAGTGCTTAAACTGAGTTAACTGCTCCCAACATTGGTGGAAGAGTTATTGTCACTGGATTGACAACCTCAACAAAATTACATGTGGTAGAGGAGAGAAATGTCTAAAGTAAAATATTCTAAGAAAACTAAACAAAACAAAAATGCATTTACTACAATCCATTTCTTACTTGATCCTTTTGGTAAGTACCTGTTTGTTTGTTTGTTTGTTTGTTTGTTTTTCAATTTATAGATCAGAAGACTGAGTGGGATAGGATTAGAACACTGGTATAACTCTAGACAGTCCTAAAGATTATACACAATGAATTTTTCAGGTGTTACAAACTAGTATTAATTACTGTTATTTCACTGGAATAATATGGAGAGTTTAGGAATATATTTATATCAAAATTTGGCATCTATTTTAGTTTTGATAAAATATATCTATATAAAATATCTATGTACATATAAATATTTAAAATTTTTCTTCAAATTATAAAATGCAGTGTTACTTTTCTTTTTTTTAACTTTTTTTTCTCCTTTTACTTTCCTTTCAATGATTTTCTCTTCCTCTTTCTTACAATATCTCTTTCAGTGAATACAGAGTATCTTTTTTACCTTAAAAGTAGAAAAAATATCTTAAACAAGACCAAAAAGAAAGCACTAACCATAAAGAAAAGCAAAGTAGAAAAAATATGTAAAAAGTAAGACTTTTCAGTCATTAGTTATACCATAAAGTGAATAATGAGTCAAAATACTTTTAAAAATCTGCAAAAGGAACTAAGTGGGAGAGGAACAAAGCAAGTTCTTTTTTTTTCTAACATACCAGTCTGTGCAGGTTGATTGAAGTGGCTGAAGTAATCTAGGCATGTTAATCTAGATGCCTCCACCTTGAAACATGAGAGGAAAGGAAACCAGTTTCACCTATTAGATTCCATATGTATGTTTTGTATGTGTGTGTGTGCATAAATACGTATATGTTATATATATATATATAATATATATATAATATATATATTAATGTGTTTCTCTCATTCCATTTAGCTCACTTATTGTGCGAGAGCATTTCATGGATGTCTATTTCTCATTTTCATGTGGCAACATCTTTGAATAGCCTCCTGGGGTCTCTGCCGACCAATGTAGATCTTGTCAAGAGAAGACTCTGACATGGTTCAGAATAGTACCTTATTTAATTTAGTTTTAAGAATACACAATGCCTGAGTAAAAATAATCCCTCAATCCTATTTTATTAAATATTTACAAATATGTTATGCTATAGTCTATATTAGAGGTTCTTCAATGATGTAAAATAATAACATAAAGATATTCTAGTAAATATAGTGAAGCAGGGAGAAAATCACACAAGAAAAAATATATATCAGCAAACACAAAATAATTTATTTAAGCCAAAACTCAGACAAAATGATAGGCAGCACATTACTTAAAATTAATATGCCAGAAAATGTTTTGAATTTAAATAATAATGCTACTTTGGAAAGTAACATAATAAACCATATCCAAATTGTAAATTTAGCAAAAGAAAAATGATCATAACAATTATAATTAAATTATAAATACTTAAAATATTTTAAATATAATTAATATAATAATTAAAATGTAAATAATTAAAAATATAAATCGATAAATAGAATATAATTTAAAATACTGGGTGTTAGTTTTACTAACATTTATAAAAAAAACTGTTAGTGGGTCTTCACTGTAAAAATTTTTTAAAAAGTCTTTATAAATAAATTATTTTAAATAAGGTTTTTTGTTTTACTATGCATTACAATATTATAGAAAAAAAACAAGTTTTGGTTGTATTAATTTTTAAGAACCTGAAGAATTTCTGAGACAGAGAAGTTTGAGACTACTGCCATAGATCATAGTTTGGTAATCTCATAGAAAAAAGCTTAGTTATTTCTAGGCTTCCTAGCAAACATAATCTACTATTCATTTTGTTGAAATTACGTGTGTATTTTATAGTATTGCACCTGGCATTCATGGGTCTAGCTGGGGCAAGCAAAGCACTTGCTAATTATTGTTCTTAGATCTAATTTACATAGTTTTATGCACTTTGTTCCCAAATAGCAAGAAACCAAGTGCAGAAACAGAATTAATCTGTTAATGTAAAGGCATCATATCTGAAAAAATTGTGTTAATTGGTAATACACTTGGTTAAGTTTACAGTAGTCCTCCGGCATCCACTATAATCCATGTGATTATTGAAGGGTAAGACTGATGAATTATAAAGGGTTATGATGGGGCAGCATTACCAAAAATAACCAAATTATGGAAAGAGCCCAAATGTCCATTGACAGATGAATGGATAAAGAAGCTGTGGTGTATGTGTGTGTGTGTGTGTGTGTGTGTGTGTATAAAATATATATATATATCATATATATGGAATATTACTCAGCCATAAAAATGAATGAAATCTTGTCATTTGCAATGACATGGATGGAGCTAGAATGCATTATGCTAACTGAAATAAGTCAGTCAGAGAAAGACAAATACCATATGATTTCACTCATAATGGAATTTAAGAAACAAAAGAAATGAACAAAAGGGAAAAAAAAAAAACAGGGAGAGAGGCAAACCAAAAAACAGACTCTTAGCTATAGATAACAAACTGATGGTTACCAGAGGGGAGATGTCAGGAGGATGGGTTAAATGGATGACGGAGATTAGGGAGAACACTTGAGATCAGCACCTGGTGTTGTATGTAAATGATGAATCACTAAATTCTATACGTGAAACTAATATTACACTGTATACGCTGTATGTTAACTAACCTGAGTTTAAATAAAATCTTGGGGAAAAAATGAAAAAAAAAAAGGTTATGATGGGGAACATCATCCTCCCATTAGTTAAGTATTTAAGAATGCCTAATCTCTGTCATTTTACCTAAATTCTACTTAGTGCTTCCAATTTTCTACCTTATGCAGGAGTAAGGAAGTTTCAGAAGCTTCTATTTGATATCTTCTACTATCATGACTTTTTTTCCTCATGACAGAGAAGTAACTTGAGGGTTCAGTCAGCTGTTGAATATACCAATTCTGATTAATACCTCAGGCCAATGCATGGCCATTATGTGGGGTGTGACTAATTACCAAGAAATGGATTTGGGCCGCTCCATTTATCACCTGGCTTGTATATGTCCCCATACCTACTAGGGAACTATGGCAGTATTTCTGCTCTTCTGCTGTCTGTCAGTTTTGTCCTTTATGTAAAAATTCTTGAAAATGTTGGATCTTATTTTTTCCCAATGAATAGTTACATTGCTAAATGGTTGGGAGTGCCTTCAAAGAATAATTTGGGGAAGCACTATCATATATACTTAACGTGATGCTTTGGAGATCTTCCTCAATGTGACTTAGCCTCCTGTTCAACTTATGTTCTTCAGTCCTGGGAATTGGAATCTAAATAAGAGCCCATATATAATTTTTTTGAGGCAGCTGAAAGCAGAGTTGGGCTCATTAGCTCTTGAACAGTTTTTGTTATGTAGATTAAGCTGTACCCTCACTGGTGGCTTATATACCTAATCCCTAGGAATCCCATAGTCTGTTAGGCATCCCAATAGATCTTTCCTACTTGTTGCAGTAGCCATATAAATCTTGTCTCTGACAGTTAAGTGTTGTCACGAGGCTTCTGCTCTCTGGAATCTTATTATCATTATTGACACTGAGGAGCCCAGCTGCATAACAACTTCTCCTATTACCAACCCTGTCTACAAAGGACAGAAAACACTATTTTTGTTAGTGATTCCAGGCTCTCTGTCATTAGCACACTGCCTATTGCTTTAGAGAAAGAAATACTCTCTGGATCCTCCAAAGAAGCAGAATTAACCAATAGGTCCTCTAGTCTCATAAATCTCTGCTAGCATGGTACCCAGCTGAGATGTGACCTCGTTCTCAATACTGTGCCAAGGCATATTTTCCATTTCCACCTCATTTACCATAGACCATTTTCTTTGTATGTGTTTGTTTTGTTTTCTTTTGTTCAGGATTCAAAAAAAAAACTAAGCAGTGTACTAAGACCAGCTCAAGGATGTTAAATCCTAGGTTACAAGAAGGAATCCCTATTAGTAAATATCTTATGTTAGACATATTTGCCTCACCCCATTCATTCTAGTAACCCAAGATCCATTTCCAGTTGTATTTTCCCTGTCCTATATGAATATATTAGCCTGACCTTGCAGCTCTTTGGTGGCTAATATCCTTCCTCCTGAAACATGCAACGATTGCTAAGTAAGGCCATGCTGAGATTTGATACTAGCTATTGACCTAGAATATCTTACTGAATATAAGGGGAAGCTTTGAAGAAGGCAAATATCATTACTTGAGATATCCACCTAGTAAAGGCATCTACATATGGTCAAAGCATAAGTAGGGCTTGGGGTTTAGAGATAAAGGTTCTCAAGCTTGTCTAACAAGATGTCCCCATCCCAGATGTCAGGGTCTAACACGGTCTATCGGAGCCAAGGGTTCAGTGAAGGAGAATTTTTAGGGTTTGAATAAGCCTCCTTTGCAATTCTACTCTTTAAAGTCAGGTCCCGTGCCCTGTTTCAGTTAATAGGGTATGAGATATCTTTTAATCCTTTCATAGAGGACTTGTAGCTTTCATAGAATTTTTTATTTTCATAGTTTACTGATTTGATGGTTGGTTGGCCTGTACCTATTATTTTCTTACTTGAGTACATCAGTGGCACTTAACAAAACTCAGCCCACCAGCACTAGCATCCTCATAACTCCCATGTCCATCATTTTATCAAATGCAAGGAGGGTTGCATAAGTCAGCACAATTCCTTTCACCTGTATCCTATCGTAATTTCACACATGTAGGAGCCTTAATGATTGTAATGTTGAGGCATGCCAGCACTTCTAAACACACCACTTACCACCAGAATGTGGTTTTGCAGTCATCTTGCTGACAAGTAATTCAATTCCTTTATCTCCTCGTGCGTTTCTGCTTCCTTGGATCATTTCTGGTACCAAATTAGTATAGCCACCGCTGGAAGCAAGTATACAAGTATACAAGACCAGATTCTTTATTTGGGAGGCACAGAAAAAAAATAGCAGAAGAGCAGAGAAGTAATACAGAGAAGGAAAAACAGCCAAAACAGATGAGTTATTAAACCAGTTACCAAAGTTGCTGATGAGCTTAATCCTGTGGGGTAGGAGGGCAAACCCCAACAATTATTATTATTAATAATTATTATTATTACTATTATCATCATCATCAAATAAGATGAAATATAGAAATAATCATCAGCATATCTAGTAAGACAATCTAAACATTCTAAAACATTTTTATTAGTATATTTAGAATTGAACTAGAGCCCCAATAATATTGGTTGAGTTGTTACTGTATTTTGTTTCATGAAGACTATTCCTATATCTAATTGTGCTTCATAAAATGAAGACTGTCAGCTGAATATGAAATTCATTTCAAGGTTTAATGAATCTGAAATATAATAATGTGTATTAAAGAGTGTCTATGCATCTCTTCATCTAGTCTTTTTTTAAGTCAGAAGAAAGAGCTTAACTTTTGACTTTTGGTAGAAAGAGGTTTGCATGTAGAAGATAATCATATTTACTACTTTAATCAGATGTTTGTTTCAGAAGGCTTTGTTTCGGAAGCATTAAGATTACTTAGTCCATGTGTATTTTTGCATTTGTAATATGTACATAGAAATAATTTTGAACATTATTGCAAATACTTGCTTAACTTGTTAGAAAGAACACTATCAGTATATTCAGTATATTATGATTGTTATATTTTGATAAATGTCCCAAGTTCTTAAATATTGAAATTCATTTCCTATTTGTTCTCTATGTGGCTTCCTGTTCTCTGCTTTCTCTTTCTTTCTTCTTTTATTCTCTTTTGCTCTCTCTCTGCCTTTCACTCTCTTCCTCTAGTTCAGTTCACTTGCTTTCCCACATGCATAGAAAAAAAAACAATTACACAATAAAATATGGTTGTAGAAAGTAACATATAGACCAGAGCAAAAGTTCAAAAAATTATTTGTATGCATTTGTTATATTGTGTGTATTTTAGAAAGGATATACTTCCCTTTCTAAAAAAAATAGTTTATTCATGTAAATTATTTAAAATTTGCATTTTCAATTACTTAAGTAATTTTAATATAGTAGTGGAACTTAGAGTTGTTTTTAAATATATACTATTAAAGAAACTATCACATCTACATCATATTTATTATTGTACTTCCTCCCACTAATCAGCTCCTTCCACAGTTGGGCTATTGTGGACATTGCTGCTATAAACATTGGGGTGTAGGTGCGCCTTCAGATCACAACATTTGTATCCTTTGGGTAAATGCCCAGTAGTGCAATTGCTGGGTAGGTCACAGGGTAGGTCTATTTTAACTTCTTGAGGAACCTCCATACTGTTTTCCAGAGTGGCTGTACCAGCTTGCATTCCCACCAACAGTGTAAGAAGGTTCCCCTTTCTCTGCATCCTTGCCAACATTTGTTGTTTCCTGACTTGTTACTTTTAACCATTCTGACTGCTGTGAGGTGGTATCTCATTGTGGTTTTGATTTGTATTTCCCTGATGCCAAATGTTGTTGATTTTTTCATGTGTCTGTTCAACAAAAGGTGTTGGGAAAATTGGACAGCAACATGCAGAAGAATGAAACTGGACCACTTTCTTACACCCTATACTAAAATAAACTCAAAATGGATAAAAGACCTAGATGTGAGACAGGAATCCATCAACATCCTAGAGAAGAGCACAGGCAGCAACCTCTCCGACCTCAGCCACAGCAACTACTTGCTAGACACATTTCCAAAGGCAAGGGAAACAAAAGCAAAAATGAACTATTGGGACTTCATCAAGATAAAAAGCTTTTGCACAGCAAAGGAAACAGTTGACAAAACTAAAAGGCAACCTATGGAACGTGAGAAGATATTTGTAAATGACATATCAGATAAAGGGTTAGTATCCAAGATCTATAAAGTACTTATCAAACTCAACACCCCAAAAACAAATAATCCACTCAAGAAATGGTCAGAAAACATGAACAGATATTGCTGTAACCCCTCAAACTCTTGGCATAGATTCTTCTCAAAGGTCTAGAGGAGCTCAAAAGTCACTTCTTCAGACACAACTTCAGAACCCTCTTAACCACTTAATGCAGAACCCTCTTAACCACTTTTATTTTCTTAATAGAATATAATACCATAAATAGTATTTATGTGTTACGTATACACATGTGAGTTGTGCATATGCATATGTGTGTGAATATGTGTACACACATAACCAAACATGTGCATTCTATCTTTTCCCTTTAACATGGAAGCTCTGTGAGGGCATAAGAGTAGGTATTTTGTCTGTATTATTCACTATTATATATCTCAGACCTAACAGAGCAAGATAATATAATATTAGATGGGTTAAAAAAAAGTTAAATTGAGGTGTCTCTCTCTGTGCATCGTATCTATTGTATCACCATGTACAGAGGATTACTTTAGTTAAAGCTTGAATGTAAAAATATCAAAATAACCACATATTGAGGGTTTATATTTTATATTTCTGATTAACTGCCAGCTAAATTATGATTTTAAATCAGTAAGGAGCTTCATGAGGTCAAAGAATTGATTCAAATTTTAAACTGTATAATCAGAATTAGTGCAACTGAGAGTTTATTCATTGGAATCAGTTTATTATTACTTAGCTGTTTATAGAAAGAGAAAATGTATTCCAAGCATATAATGATTATTCATTAATTTATAAAAGTTAGTGGAATGGATTTTATTATAAGAAAAAAAGTCCTTGTTAATAAGGGCTCTTTTCACAATGAACATCAAAATACCCAGGCATGAGAACAGATGGTTCAATCAACAGAAAAATAAATAAATAAACAAACAAACAAACAAATAAATAAATAAACTTCCCTTATTAAATGCATCTTCAAACTATTAATGTGAATTTTGCCCTAATTCAGTAAAAGTTTTATCAATCCTAAGATTGGGATAAATTGGCAAGATACGCATTCAGAAGTCTTATACAGATTTTAGAAGGCCACATCTGTTGGTGCTCTCATGATCTTATTTAGAAAGATTATCTCACAACAGATGTTCATGAGTATTTCTAGAAAATAAAATAGTTTGATAGCATAATGTGTACTTATACAAAAAATTGAGGCCAAAGAAATCTGTAATAGATTGCTTATTTGTCTGAAATGTCAACATAATGTGTTATCATTCCCAAACACTTTAGAATGTATTTCCTACAAACAAGGTTTTTTTTTCCTACTTAACTACAATGCAAGTGTTAAAATCAAGAAATTATTAACATATTATCATCTAATTCTCAGATACAACTCATATTTGCCAACTTTTCCAATAATTCCTTTTAAAGGAGAACATTCCGTACTAGAATCACGTGTTGCTTTTTTTTTTTTCACTTCTACCTCCAGTGGGTTTTTTTCTTTTTTTTTTTTTGTCTTTGACTTTTATGGCCTTGACACTTTTGAAGATTATACGCCAGTTATTCTTAGAAAGTCCTTTATTTAGTTTGCCTAATATTTCCTCATGATTAGTTTTAGGTTATGTGTATTTGGCAGGAAAATCACAGAATGAGGAGTTTTTTTTTGTTTGTTTGTTTGTTTGTTTTTTCTCACTGCATCCTATTAGGTGGCACACATTTTATATAAGTCATATTATTAGTGATGTTAACTTTTTTGATTAAGATACACCTGCCAGTCTTCTCCATTGTGAAATTACTCTTTTTCCCTTCGTCATTAATAAGCAATTTTGAAATCATGTAATGTATCTTGGTTGTCGTCAATAATTTATTTGTTTATACACTCAAGGCATCCTATTATTTGTAATGGTTTATAATTTTATTACTATCATTATTTTTCTAATGAAAATATTCTGATTTTGCCAGTGGAAGTCCCTCAGATTGGCTTCTATGTCTTTTTGACATGCACTCATCATTCTTTGAGTACCTCCTTGATTTCTTCCATAAAGGATATTCTGGGGAACATACTTTTTCTATCCCAGCCTTCAGATCACACATTTCACCAAAAAGCCCTGGCTAATATGCACCCCAATGTTCATAGCAGCATTGTCCACAATAGCTAAATCGTGGAAGGAGCCGAGATGCCCTTCAACAGATGACTGGATTAAGAAGTTGTGGTCCATATATACAATGGAGTATTACTCAGCTATCAGAAAGAACGAATTCTCAACATTTGCTGCAACATGGACGGCACTGGAGGAGATAATGCTAAGTGAAATAAGTCAAGCAGAGAAAGACAACTATCATATGATTTCTCTCATCTATGGAACATAAGAACTAGGATGATCCGTAGGGGAAGAAAGGGATAAAGAAGGGGGGGGTAATCAGAAGGGGGAATGAAACATGAGAGACTATGGACTATGAGAAACAAACTGAGGGCCTCAGAGGGGACGGGGATGGGGGAATGGGATAGACCGGTGATGGGTAGTAAGGAGGGCACATATTGCATGGTGCACTGGGTGTTATATACAACTATTGAATCATCGAACTTTATATCAGAAACCGGGGGTGTACTGTATGGTGACTAACATAATATAATAAAAAATCATTAAAAAAAAAAAAAAAAAAGCCCTGGCTACTTTAAGCAGAGAATGATATGAAATTAAGATCTAGATCCTGGGGCACCTGGGTGGCTCAGATGGTTAAGCGTCTACCTTCAGCTCAGGTCATAATTTCCAGGTCCTGGGATTGAGCCTCAGGTCCAGCTCCCCGCTCAGCGGGGAAACTGCTTCTCTCTTTCCCTCTGCCTCTCCCTTTGCTTGTGCTCTCTCTGTCTTTCTCTCTCTAATGAATAAATAAAATCTTAAAAAAAATTGAAAAAAGATATAGATCCTTTGCATGCTCCTTGTACTTCCTGCCGCTAGGTCCTCTCAGCAAACAAGACTAGAGAAACTATGTTTGAGTGCATGTGCACACACACATACACACATTTATATGTCAGTTTATTTACATTGGTTTTATACAAAAGAACTTCCTGTGATTTTATTTAGAATATGTGTATAGGTAAATAGATAAAATATATCAATCAACAGAAATAAATATGCTGAAAAATCAGAATATGTAATTACATGTGTAGATATGTTTATGTAGCTAAGCAATTGTTCCAGTTACCAATTCATCACCTCTAGTCTTTAAACCACCCTTCATTGCCTTTTAATGCTGAGAAACCTCTCCTTTGTCAGCTGCCATGATGATAAAATTTTGCCATTAGAGGACACTGGAGATCCAACCAGTGCCTCAGCTAGATTTCCAGAAAATTCATCACCCTACTCCCTGCAGACAACTTCTCAGAAAAAGTCATCAACATTTCTGCCTGTCAACCTTGGACTGACGACTGAACCAACTCTTGCTCATGATAACAGAACAGACTTCTCCACCATCCAGTGGACTACAACCATAGCCTTACCAACGAGATTGAATTCTAGCCTTGGAGTGCCCCCCACATAATTTTTGAGTTTGTTTCTTCCTTGGGTACTTTCCCTATTACAGGGTATTGCTTAGAATTATCTTTATTACCTTTATACTAAACTTTTCCCATTCAAATTACCATGTGGTTTATATATACTGACTGAAACATAACTGACAAAACACAGAAATAAATATAGGTCTGATTAGGTGTATTGATAAGTGTGTGCATACACAAATGCACTATAGAATATATATGTACAAATACATATACACATACATGTACATATATACTCTATACTGTTTGTATATGTATTTCTGTGCTGTCCAATATGCTAGTAACCACATGAGATGATTAAATACTTGCAATTTGGCTCTACCATGATGGAAAATCTGCACATCTAATTTTGTTTAACTTTAATTAATTTAAGTTTAAATAGTCATACTTTGCCAGCAGCTACTGTTTCAGACAATGCATATGTATACATTCACACAACCACAAGTGCATGAATTTACAACTATATTTATTTGTAATATTTCTATATTTGTCTGTTTCTATTTGTCAGTTCAGTGCCATACAGATTGTTCTAGTGATCACGCTTTCCATATTTGCACTCCCTTGCTCCCAATGACCTTATATATTTACTCATTTAATAAGTTCCCGTGTATGTACTCAAACTTGTATATTCCTCCCTTACCTCATCCATGCTTTGTAATCTTGCCCTGGATTGCCACACCCCTGCCCCTTAATTGATGCTGTTAAAGCTTTCATGCTCTCCTGACTACTCTAACCATCCAAACATGCTAGGGCACCTTTCTCACCTAGTTGCACTTTAATATACAGATTTAGAAACCTTCCTATGCAGTTGTGCTCATCCTCCTTCCCAGGCCCTAATACTCCACTTCCAGTGGACTTCCCCATAAATACCCTTTTCACTGCATGTAGCATCTATCACTGTCACTGGCATCCCTTCTCAGGGATATCATTCTCACACCAATCTGTGCACCGTGCCAGTCTTTTGCAGATGCCTTTCTCACTCTGAGCTTTGACATCTTATGCCTAACTGCCCATTAAAGATACTCTACTCACCCCGGTCAGGATTTGCCACACTGTTCGGTGCTATGATGTGTTTCTCTTCCTTACTTAACACAGATCCCTCATTCACTCTGTCCCAAATAATGGCGGTGGACTGAATTTGGCAGAAAAGAAATGAAAAAGAGTGAAAAAGAAGGGGGGGAGGGCCATTCTTGCTTTTGTTTTTGTTTGATCTATCATTAATTGATAGATTAATGTTGAAATCTCAGACTATGATAGTGGGTTTGCCAGTTTACTCTTTGTCATTTTATCAATTTTTCCACCCCCCTCCATTTTGAGGCATTTTACTAGTTGTACCCAGGTAAAAATATCACAATACTTTCTTAGGAAACATAACTTTTCTTATCATGTAGTGGTGGCATCCATCTCGAATAATACTTTTTGCTGTAAAGTCAATTATATTTCTCATATTAATTATCTTTTGTAGTTTTGCTCTTTACCAAATATTCACTCTCCCCTCCCCCAAGGGAGGGGTATGCTTTCCCACTCTATTGATGCTGTTCTTCACTACATGATTTGCTTTGGGAAGTGATATTGTGTGGAAGTGATAGTGTCTGCTCCAAGTAGAGTCTTTAGGAAGCTTGGCAAGTTTCTATCCATCGTCTGCCCTCTGCCATGAGAAAGTATGCCATAAAGAAACTTGTTCTTCAATTTACACACAGAAAAGACAAGGCCTATGGACCAGATCTGAACCCAATATAAACTTGGAACAGAATTTCACCAGGCAGCGTGCAGGCCAATGAGATAATAATAATTACTGTTATAAGATATGGATATTTTTTGGATTTTTGAAAATAATATTATTGCACTAAATGCTGGCTAATATGGTATTTGGTAGAGGAATGATAAAAGACGAGAAAAAAAGAATCCAGTAATTCTGAGACTTGAAATATAAACTCTTAGGAAAATACTGTCACATGTAATATTAAGATATGTTAAACATATTTTTTAAAGATTTTATTTATTTATTCGACAGAGATAGAGACAGCCAGTGAGAGAGGGAACACAAGCAGGGGGAGTGGGAAGGAAGAAGCAGGCTCATAGCGGAGGAGCCCGATGTGGGGCTCGATCCAATAACGCCGGGATCACGCCCTGAACCGAAGGCAGACCCTTAACCGAAGGCAGACGCTTAACCGCTGTGCCACCCAGGCTCCCCTAAGATAAGTTATATTAAAAAGCTCTCTGTTTGGATTGAAGTTGCTCCTGATGAAATGTATCAATTTAAAAGATAAAATGAGGGGCGCCTGGGTGGCTTAGTCATTAAGCTTCTGCCTTTGGCTCAAGGCGTGATCCCAGGGTCCTGGGATCCAGCCCTGCATCAGGCTCCCTGCTCAGCAAGGAGTCTGCTTCTCCCTCTCCCTCTGCCTCTCCGCCCAACCCCCGCTCATGTGCGCGCTCGCTCTCTCTCTCAAAAAAATAAATGCTTTTTTTTTAAAGCATGCATGTAAAATATTTGTGCCTAGTGAAGTATCCACAGCCCTATGTCTACCTTTGTAAGAGATGGCTGAAATCTAACCACTCGGGAAATCTAATCAGCTCAGGTCATGATCCCACTTTGGGCAATGGGGAATCTGATTCTCCCTCTCCCACTCCCCCTGCTTGTGTTCCCTCTCTCTCTGGCTGTCTCTCTGTCAAATAAATAAATAAAATCTTAAAATAAATAAATAAAATAAAAGATAAAAGGAGCTTAGGTAAAGAAGATTAAATACATGTGCCACTGATGCCTTTTATGTCCAAAGAATCTGTACTCAAGAAAGAAATGGCATTTCTTTCTTTCTTTTTTAAATTTTTTTAAAATTAAAATTCAGTTAACCAACATAAGAAATGGCATTTCCTAAAAAAGAATTGTGGGTGTGGCATGACTGGAATCAAATCAACAAATTATAATAATTAGGAAAAATCTAATGACATTTGCAGTGGATGGATGGCCAAAATTGCCATCTTGGATGAAACTTTGACCATTTGAAAGGGAAATTTACTCTTGAGCACACAATATTTTATGAGCAGAAATCTGATTGAGAAAGATACTAGCCAACAAGGAGGGAATATTTTTAAATGTTTTTTTTCAATTATGTCCAAGTGATATGATGAAATAGAAACACAGAGAGTAGAGTCCAAACCAATAAAGAATAATGGCCCGGTAAGCTACTTCCAGGCAGTAGTACTAGGGCCTAATCAAGGGAGTTCAGAATTTCTACAGCCATCTGCTGTGTGATTTCAGTTCTTCCCCTTTCATAATAAATCCCTGCTCCATCACCTTGTATTGAATGTTTCTTTTCCTTCCTTCCTTCCTTCCTTCCTTCCTTCCTTCCTTCCTTCCTTCCTTCCTTCCTTCCTTCCTTCCTTTCTTCCTTCCTTCTCTCTTTTTTGCTTTTAAATTTCCAGTCCAAGGAGAAATTCATCTAGATCTGATGTAGAAATTATTGAAATATCTAGGACTTTGAGCTACGTGTTTTATTTGGTTGATGCTTTTGAGGTATCTTCCTTGGGTTTCAAGTGATTTGTTTTCACACAGAAGAACAGAATCCAAGTATGTGTGGCTAACATAGCAGCTTGTGACCAAATATTTTTAGAAAAATTCACTCTTCCCACCTGTAATCCCCAAGAAAGTCATATATTTCCTTTTCTTACTGATATGGATGGGTCATGTAACTTGCTTTGATACATAGAATGTGGAAGGAGTCCACAGTATCCCAGTTCCCGGATACAATGTAAAGAGTCATTATAATAGTCACCTTGTGTGTCTTCCTAGATAGGGGCTGCTTTTTTAACCTGTAACCAGGAATGGGAACACACATGGAGTAGACCCAAACCCACAGTTCTCTGAAATAGAGCCACTGCAGCCAACTAGCAAATTTTTGTGAAATAAATATATGAGGAACTGAGAATTTTTACATAAACTTATTGCAGCACAAATGTATATATAATTTTTAATTTACCATTTGTTTGCTCTATTTTTCTGTTTCATTTTTTCATACATTTTATGATTTTTGATTTTTTGGGTTTTTTAAAGATTTTATTTATTTGATGGAGAGAGAGAGGAGAGAGAGAGAGAAAAGCAGGGGAGCCAGAGAGGGAGAAGCAAGCTCCCCACTGAGTAGGGAACCCCATGTGGGGCTCAATCCCAGGACCCTGGGATCATGACCTGAGCCCAAGATAGTCGCTTAACCAACTGAGCCACACAGGCACACCTTTTTTATGATTTTTGAATTGATAATCTATAGTTCTCCCCTAGTAAGAGAATTACATCCCTAAAATTAATTTGAATTCTACTGTTTAGCCATAGCATAACTGATACCTATCTTGATAAATTTTGATAATGTAGCATATGTTCTATTTCACATAATTTATTTACTAATTAGTAAAAAATAAAATAAGGATATTATGGAACATGAAATATTTGCATTCATTATTAATACTCTCATTTCCAATACACTTACTTTTTCATTGTTTAACTTAAAGCTTACCCATCATTTAACTATTATCTAACCTTCCTTTTGCCACTATGTCTCAGAGATTGACATGCCTACTTCTAGATTTGAAGCAAAAAGATTTTGAGCCTATGTCACTTACTGTAAGTTAAAATATCTTCACAGTTATTCAGAAGAATTTTCAACCTAGAAACCCACTCTGAAAAATAGAAAAAAGCTATGACAGGCTATGCTATAAAAACATCCATTTCAATATTACCTATTACTTTTTCCTTAAAATGCCTTGATAGGTTTTCACTTTGAACAACTATACTCTAGTATAATTAATTATGTTTATATCTTTCTCACTTTCATTTATAATAATCATAAGCAGGTGATTCTTTTTTTTTTTTTTTTTTTTGCTTTGTTTTGTTTTGACACTTAGGCTTCTTAATGCAAAGAGTAACACTTCACATTAGTTTATCTTTTTATAGTGACTTCCAAAGGGGCAATAACAATCTTTGGAACAATTAGTGCTTCTTGCAATATTGTAATGAGTGAAACAAAATCTATCTAATATATTTAGCTCATACTTCATTTTAGTTTGCAGATTTTAGAATACACAGTGAATTACTGATTTCACTTATTTAATAAGACTTGTTTCTCAAAACAAATGAGCAAAGGGAAAAAAGAGAGAGAGAGAAGCCAAGAAAAGATGCCTAACTATAGAGAACCAAGTGATGGTTGCCAGAGAGGTAAGTAGGTGGGTGGATGGGTGAAATAGAAAATGGGGATTAAAGGAGTGCACTTGTTCTGATGAGCACTGGGTGATGTATGGAATTGCTGATTTGCTATACTGTACATTTGAAACCAATATAACACTGTATGTTAACTCTGCTGGAATTAAAATAAAATTTAAAAAAAACCTCGTTTCTTTGAAAGAAATTAAAATACCATTATTGTACAATGAAGAAAATCAGTTAATGTATTTTAATATTTTATTTGTTTTTTTGTTATGGAATTTTAATCTATACATGGTGATTTGAGAACTAAAGGTATTTAATTTCTAGACCAGAAATCCTTTTCACAACTGGGTTCATAATCTATATTCAGTCACCTTTTTTTCTATTTATGAAATACTTGATTTATGAAATTGGACTTTCCCTTGTGGAGGCTGTGATTTTGCCAAGCAAATGGATAGGAACTGCATCTTCTTTTCTGTTCGGTATAAAGCAAACAAAGGCAAGAAAAGCTGACAGAATTTTAAGTGTCAATCAAGTAGCAATTGCAAAGTTGAAAAGCAGAGTGCAGTGGCATTCCTGACAAGCTGACGATACCTAGAGTTCTGGATAGAAATCACTTTGAGTCTAAATGACTAGCATAGGGCGACGTCTGACATCTGATTTATACACATAGCTAGAGAAGGCAGTAGGAGGAACGTGAACGTATTGAAGACTAAGGAAGGAACAGACCATAAGGAAAGGTGATGGACATATGTTTTTTCCTTGCAACTGCTATAATAACATACCCCACACCCTGTATTTAAACTTCTTTCTTACGTTATCTTAAATAAGCCTGAGACAAAGAAATAATGGTATGATTAGCAGTGTAATCGTTTATTTAGTTGTTTGTTATTTATTGTCTTCTACTAGAATGTAACTGCCAACTCAAATTGTACTGATTTAAATATTAATCACAGCTAAAAAATAACTACAGATTACCATCTAGAATGGCGCTTGACCAAACAATTGGGCATCACAGTCTATCCAAGCTGACACACAAAATTTGCCATCACACTCCATTCATTATCAAGCTGGCAACCATACACTTCTCCTTAAATCATACTTAATCTCCTAATAAAGACAATAACAAAATCACACTTCTGCCTAGCATGATGCCATCCTATGTACTATTATTAAAGCTTATTAATCCTTTCCCCAGAAGATGATGGGAAGTCCTTGGGTAATGTTTATACCTCTAAATTAAATACTATGATGAAAAGTTAATAGTTATTATTTATATGATAAAGTGATTAAAAAGGCAAGAAAACAAAGATAATTAATATACATGCATATTCATAACAAAATAAAGAAGAAATACTAATAACAACTACAGTCCTGGTTTCTGCAACTGGGAACCCAGTTGTAGCTAGTATTTAACACTACCTTATTCCACTGCCCATTCTATATTTCCTTTGTGCTCAGCAGGCACCTCAGCTGTTTAATCATGATTTTTTTTTTTTTTAGTGATTTCTGCTACTGTATTTTTTTAATTATACCAAAAACATTGAACATGACATCTATCCTCTTAACACATTTTTAAGTGTACAATTAGGTATTACTAACTATAAGCATTTTGTTGTACAGCAGATGTTAAACACTTATTCATCTTGCATAATTGAAAATTTACACTCATTGAATATAACCCCATTTCCCTCCCCTCTACTCACTAGCAACCACCATTCTAATCTGTTTCACGGATTTTGACTATTTTAGATACCTCATATAAGTGGGATCATGTAGTATTTGTCCTTATGTCACTGACTTATTGTATTTAGTAAAATGTCCTTCCAAATTCATACATACGGCAGGATATCCTTTTGCTGAATACATTTCTGTTGTCTATATACACCATATTTTCGTTATCTATTAACCCATCCATCACATTTAGGTTGTTTCTGTATCTTGGCTATTGTGAATAATGCTGTAATAAACATGGAAATGCAGGTATCTGAGTTCAATTCTTTTAGATGTATACACAGATGTAGGAATCCTGGATTATATGATATAAAAACCAACATATAGACTAATGAAACAGGATAGAGTACATGAAAAAAAATCATACACAAATCATCCTCAAAAAGAATGCCAGAATCATTGAACATTACATCAAAAAAAAAAAAAAGAGGGATACCTGGGTGGCTCAGTCAGTTAAGTGTCTTCCATCAGCTCAGTCATGATCCCAGGGTCCTGGGGTCAAGTCCCACATTGGGCTCCTTGCTCAGCAGGGAGCTTGCTTCTCCTTCTGCCTGCCACTCCCTCTGCTTGAGCTCTCTCTCTCTCTCTCTGACAAATAAATAAATAAAATCTTAAAAAAAAAAAAAAAGAATGTCAGGAATACACAATGGGGAAATGATAGTCCCTTCAACAGATGGGAGAAAACTGGATATTCACGTGCAGAAGAATGAAATTATTCTCTTATCTTACACCCTACATAAAAACAATTCAACCTGGATTAAAGACTTATGTGTAAGAACTTAATCTGTAAAACTCCTAGAAGAAAATATAAGGTAAAATATTCCCAACATTGGTCTTGGCAAAAATTTCTTGGATATGATACTAAAAGCACAAGCAACAGAAACAAAATAGAACTGTGGGATTACATCAAACTAAAAAGCTTCTGCACAGCGAAGGGAACAATCAACAAAATAAGAAGGCAACCTATGGAATGAAAAAGAAAGTTGCAAACCATATATCTGATTGTGATTAATATCTAAAATATTTAAGAAATTCCTACAACTCAGTATCAAAAAAACACATAAGTGAGCAAAAGACTTGAATAGACATTCTTCAAAGAAAATCCAAATAGTCAACAAGTATATGAAAAAGTGCTCAACATCATTAATCATCAGGTAGATGCAAATCAAAACCACAATGAGATATCACCTCATGCCTATTAGGATGGCTATTAAACAACAACTATAACATCTTGAGTTCAACAAGTATTAGCAATGATGTGGAAAAATCAGAACCCTTGCAAAATGGAAAATAGCTCAGCTGACAAGCAATATATATATATTTATGGAGCTTCCTTAAAAACTGAAAGAAAAACAAAACAAAGCAAAAACAAAACAACCAAAAAACTACCAAATGGTCATGGTATATACCCGGTGGTGCGACCCAAACTCTCATTGCTATGGACAATTAGTTGTCCTGACTGAATTAAGTTGTTGCAGTTTTCCACTGACTTCAATCACAAACTTTAATATGATGATATTAAAAGTTGTCCTAAGTGATCTCATATATTCTAAACATATCCTTCCACCTTCATTATGTAGTGGTAGGACATATTCCTCGAAATAAGGATAAATCACTGCTACCAGGACAATTGGAATTGTCTATTCTAATTATACATTTCAGAACTGGGGAAATAACCACAGATGTGTTCAGGGACCCACAAAATGATCTGATCTGAGGTAAAACTCTATAAAACACCTGACCTCCACAAACCCCTACTCTAACTAGGGGACCACAGTGGCATTTTGAGTCTCCTGAAATCAGTGTCAATTATAACCGGTGTCCAGTAATCTTGAAAAGTTGCATGATTTTCTTTCCCCCAATGCACGCCCTGTGAAAGTTCATAGGTCCCTTTGGGAAGGCTGGGATAACAGTATAAATTTTAACAGAGTAGAAAGATCCTTCCTATAAGGATTCATCTTCCCCTTCATTCAAGAGGTTCTATGTCCTATTACTGACTTAAAACAGGGAATTCAAAGAGAGGCTTTGAATCTGTTTTTATGATTCAAGTTAGAAATCTGTTCACTTGACCTAAAACTCTTCTGCTTATACAGATCAAAAAAGAATTTAGCAGACTGCCCAACTATTTCACTTTAGGGATACCATGACCAACTAAACAACACCATAAGTCTTTGCAAACACAATATTCCAATTACTGATTTGACTCTGTCATTCATTATGGTAACCATGCCCACCTTGCCTTTGGAGATGAAATGCAGCCCCAAAATTGTTGATTTCATGAAGAAATCTTTATAACCTGGTTTCTTTCCTTCTCTCTCTCTCTCTCTTTTTAAGGGCTCCACACCGAGGGCGGAGCCCAACACAGGGCTTGAACTCACACCTCTGAGATTAATAGTCAGTAGCTTAACTGACTGAGCCATCAGGCACCCCTAACCTAGTTTCTTACCTTGGGATTTGTGCATGTGCTTCGGGAATTCTATAAAAATCTTTAAACTTGATATGAATACGTTCATGGATTATTTTTTCCTTTGGAAAGGATCATAAATTTCATCAGTTTGCTATATGTCCATTACTAAATAAGTCCCTAATCATTATTTATAGCAGAAATATTGATTTTTGATATCCCAAATGAGAAAACTGGACTAATGAAATCAATCTGGATGTGTCCTTATTACTGACCGCCATAGATACTTCTCTTTGTTTTAAATAGCTTTCTGTCTAAAAAGTTATGGACTTGTTTGGGGTTCACATTTACCATATGCATTTATCCTGATAGTTTTAAGCCATTGTAAACAAATAACAGATCAGGATTATTAAAGACCAGAGTCAGAAAAATTTCCACTGGAGCACATAAAATGCCTGTTGAAAAGTAGAACCCTGCTTCATCCGAGTCTACATTTTTATAGCTTATAATTATTTCATATGGTTAGTAAGAATGATTTATGATTTGCTAGAATATCATTCTTTAGAACTGAAAAAGTAAAAAAATCTCAAAAATTACAGAATATTCTAAATTAGCATATATTTAATATATGCAAACAGTAACAGTGTTGATTAAAAGCAAACAGGACTTTCTGCTTATAATCATTATTTGAAACCATCTTAATTCTCATGCATATTGTAGTGGGGTACATTATTGTCATTACACAGGGCAGAGACCTTTTCAGTACTTATAAATCTAAGAGAGCTAATGCCAGAGTGATATTTCACAAAATGTGCTGCCACCGGGGAGTCAGACCGTATTTCATTTTCAGTAGTAACATTGAGTATCCTAATTGCCAACACTCCCAAGCCACTGTCAAGGTATTCTGTCATCCGTTTTCACTAGCAGTTTGTCTGCTTCCACTCCTTGTCCTTCACTCTCTCCTCCACTTTCCCTGTCTCCTCACGAATGCTGATAGATTTTAGCTTACTTGTAAGTTCAACAAAAATCAACCTATAATATCACTAACCCAAATACTTTCAGCTGAGATTGACATGATTAAGATTTGAGCAATTTATACCTTCATAAATGGTAGTGATAACATCAAATTACTTTTTAAAAATATTTGCTTTTTTTCATACTTAACACTATGTTAGTGCCTGTCCTGCTTTGTCTAATAAAATGGTGAATTTACTATAGGGCAAATTAGATGGACTGCACGATGAATTGTCGGAACTCAAAAATGTATTTGATAATAATGCTAAAGAGAATATTAAAGTACTTTAGGTTATTTTTCCTAAATATATGATAGTCATAAACATGATTTAGTTATAAATAATAATTTCTTAGTACTCACTTCTTCTGAACTTGATGAAATGTATGCAAATACCTCCTTCTCTATTGAACATAAAATAATCACTTCATCTTCAAATATTGAGAATTTGTGTTTCTACTATAAATATGTAAGGAGAAACTTTCCCTAGGTATTCATTTTGCTATGTATCACAAGTTTATATATATATAT
>NW_024426996.1:32719965-32869763 GCF_017311325.1 Ursus maritimus | reverse complement strand
ATATATATATATATATATATATATATATATATATATAAGATTAGTATCTTCATTTAGGTCATTCTCATTTTGGGCATATTATAATAATTATTATTATTCTCCTTTAAATCTTAGGATATTTAAAATTTAGATATTTAGAGTGGTGGTTTGGAAATTCTATGTGATATGCTTTATGAAATTTAGGTAAATTTTCATAAATATTCCTTACGTGTTTGATAAAAAAAGTGCACCTTGCAGTTATGTACAACGATCTACAGGTATTGTGTCAAGCTTGCTTATTATGTAGATAAAATCTATAATTTGACAATTTGTATGGGGAGGTATGATGTATATGCATTTTATTTTTCAGTTCTCGTTAGTATATTTAATATGTGACTTTAATAAAAGATATTTCAGTAAAAAAGTGAAGAAGAAAGCTGATTTATATTGGATTGAGGAGGGAAGTAAGAAGAAAAATTGAGGAAATTTAGACTAAGATTTTGGAAATTTAAGAAGATTTTAAAAAGATAGCCTACACTTAATTACTTTTTCAACAACATAATTCTGCTCATGATTTTCAGTGATATCATAAATACTGAACATATGCATTAGCTTTATTTAAAATGTTGTGACTCCTCTTAGAAATGGAAGGAAAACTTTCAAACTCATTCTACAAGACCAGTATTACCTTGATGTAGAAACCAGATAAATACCTCACTAAAAATAAGAATTACAGGCCAATAGCCCTGAGAACATGGAGGGAAAATTTCTCAACAAAATACTAGCAAATCAAATTCAACAGTACATTAAAAGAACCATCCATCACAATCAGGTGGGATTTACTCCTGGTTTGCAAGGGTGGTTCAATATTTGCAAATCAATTGAGTTGATACACCACATTAATAAAAGAAAGGATAAGATCCACATGATCCTCTCAGCAGATGCAGAAAAAGCATTTGACAAATACAGCAACCATTCTTCATAAAAACTCAACATAGTAGGCACAGATAGAACATACCTCAACATCATAAAAGCCATATACAAAAGACCCACAGCTAATATCTTCACGGAAAAACAGAGCTTTTCCTTTACAGTCAAAAACAACACAAGAATGTCCATTCTCACCATTGTTATTTAACATAGTACTGGGAGTCCTAGTCTCAGCAATCAAGACAACAAAAAGAAATAAAAGGTATCCAAATCTGCAAGAAAGAAGTCAAACTTTCCCTGATGAGGGAACAGAAGGCAAGCTGAGGACAAAGCAGAAACTGACGCCCTGCAACACCCCCCCCCCCACCTTGGGATGTATGTGACATTCCTCAGGCACTCCTGGCTGCCCTAAAGGACAAAGAAATAGTTAACCTATAGATACCACAATCCTGCAAGACTTAGATCTCCCTCAGTTTACAAATGTCTTAGCAGTTTACAAGAACGAAGCATTTCTATCAATAACCTAGCTTCCGGAAGCGAATGTAGATACAATTAAATGTCCTTGTAATCTGCAGGCTCCAGGAAGTTCCCAACCATCTTCATGTTAATGCCTTGCTAGAGGGCAAAACCACCTTAACTTGACAATGGCAAGGCCTCTGGTACCTTGTGAATCTTCTTTAACATATGAAAGTATTTCTTCAACCTCCCTTTTTCCTTACCTCCCCCAACCCCATGGTTTATAACAGCCACCCCTTACAACCCTGGTGCAGCAGTTCTTTCTGCCCACGGGTCCTGTCCCCGTGGTTTAATAAACCACCAATTTTGCACCAAAGACACCTCAAGAATTCTTTCTTGGTCGTCGGCTCCAGACTCCACCCCACTGAACCTCATGAGTATTCTGTGTTCTCATCATCCCTATTTGCAGATGACATGAATCTCTATGTAAATCTCTATGTAGAAAATCTGAAACTCCCGCAAAAAATTGCTAGAGCTGATACATGAATTCAGTAAAATTACAGGATACAAAATCAATGTGTAGAGAAATCTTTTGTATTTCTATACACCAATAATGAAGCAGCAGAAAGAGAAATTAAGGAATCGATCCCATTTACAATTGCACCAAAAACCATAAGATATCTAGAAATAAACCTAACCAAAGAGGTAAAAGATCTGTACTCTGAAAACTACACAACACTTATGAAAGAAATTGAAGAGGACACAAACAAATGGAAAAATATTCCATGCTCATGGATTGGAAGAACAAGTATTGTTAAAATGTCTATACTACCCAACACAATCTACACATTTAATGCAATCGATATCAAAATAACACCAGCATTTTTCACAGAGCTAGAAAAAACAATCCTAAAATTTGTATGGACCAAAAAAAGACCCTGAATAGTCAAAGCAATTCTGAAAAAGAGAAAGTAAAGCTGGAGGCATCACAATTCTGGACTTCAAGCTATATTACAAATCTGTAGTAATTTAAAGAGTATGGTGCTGACACAAAATTGGACCCATAAGTCAATGGAGCAGAAAGAAAATCTAAAAATAAACCCATAATTATGTAGTCAATTAATTCTCAACAAAGCAGGAAAGAATATCCAATGGGAAAATGTCTCTTCATCAAATGGTGTTGGGAAAACTGGAAAGTGACATGCAAAAAGAATGAAACAAGACCACTTTTTTACTCAATACACAAAAATAAATTCAAAACAGAAGAAACACTTAAATGTGAGACCTGAAATCATAAAAATTCTAGAGGAGAATACAGGCAGTAATGTCTTTGACATGGGCCATAGCAACTTCTTTCTAGGTATGTCTCCTGGTGCAAGGGAAACAAAATAAAAAATGAACTATTGGAACTTCGTCAAAATAAAAAGCTTCTGCACAGTGAAGGAGACAACCAACAAAACTAAAAGGCAACTATAGAATGGGAGAAGATATTTGCAAATGACATATCTGACAAACAGTATCCAAAATACATAAAGAACTTATCAAGCTTACACCCAAAAAACAAATAATCCAGTTAAGAAGTGGTCAGAAACATCAATAGGCATTTTTTTTTCCCAAAGAAGACATACAGATGGCTAACAGACACATGAACAGATGCTCAACATCTCTTATCATCAGGGAAATGCAAATTAAAACCACAACGAGATACCACCTCCCACCTGTCAGAATGACTAAAATTAACAAACCATGAAACAACAGATGTTGGGGAAGATGTGAAGAAAGGGGAACCCTCTTATACTGTTGGTGGGAATGCAAACTGATGCAGCCACTCTGGAAAATAATATGGAAGTTCCTCAAAAAGTTAAAAATAGAACTACCCCATGACCCAGCAATTGCACTACTAGGTATTTACCTGGAGGACACAAAAATACTGATTCGAAGGGGCACATGCACCCCAATGCTTACAGCAGCAATGTCCACAATAGCCAAATTTGGAAGAGCCCAGTTGTCCATTGACAGAGGAATGGATAAAGAAGATGTGGTACACACACACACACACACACACACACACACACACACACTGAAATATTACTCAGCCATCAAAAAGAATGAAATCTTGCCATTTGTAAGGACATGGATGGAGCTAGAGTGTATTATGCTAAGTGAAATAAGTCAGTCAGAGAAAGACAAATACCATATGATTTCACTCTTATGTGGAATTTAAAAAACAAAACAGATGAACATAGGGGAAGGGTGAAGAAAGAGAGGGAATTATAAGAGACTCTTAAGTATAGAGAACAAACTGAGTGTTGACTGAGAAGAGGTAGGTGAGGGATGGACTAAACAGGTGACAGGTATTAAGGAGGGCACTTATGTTGACCACTCGGTATTATATGTTAAGTGATGAATCACTAGACCCTATTCCTGAAACCAATATTATACTGTATGTTAACTAACTAGAATTTTTTTTAAAAATGTGAAGAAAATGAAAAAGAAAATTAATGACTAAAATATATATAAGGATTGTTAAAATAATTGATTTGAAAGAAAGAATTCTGTCAGTTAAGTTTTATAAAGTTATGTTCTCCTTAAGTTCTATAGTCTTAATAACAAATTTGAAAGAAATATACTGTAATTATGGTCCATCTTTCAGGAAGACACATATTTAAAAACTTAAATCAATTTACTGAAACAGTAATTCCATATTTTCTTAAGTATCATGCATTTAAATATAAATTTTAGTTTCCATACCATGTTTTGGGTTAGATGTCCTTTTAAAATTATTAATATATGAAATTGTAATAACAGCTTTTAGCATAATTGCCTCAATCTCTTATTGATGATGTATACTGTCTATATCAAGAATATAGACTTTTTTAGTCCAATGGGCTGTTATAAACTGTGGCTTGGGCACTTACTGAGTGTGTGACATTAAGCACATTATCTGACTTCTCAGTGCTTGAGCCTTTTAATCTGTAAAATAAGATTACTAATTTTACCTCATGATGTGAATTTAGAGATTTAACTCATAGGGATTTGTGAGGTAATCACTTTTAAATCACTTAGAACAATCCCTAGCACTTTATTTGATATCAAAATCACACATTATTTTACTATAAGTCCAGGGATCTAGTTCTTCCTTTAGAAATATGCTGGGCATTCATTACACATTTTTAAAATGAAATAATAAAAATAAAAAGACAAAATAAAAACTGAACGGTACTTTTCTTTAATGTAATATGTGAAATGATACTCAGGAATCTTTTTGCTTCTCTTTCTAAACTGCAACAGTTTAAAACTGGCATGTACAGCTTAAATTGTTATGTTCCTGACTTAACAAAGATATACAAATGCTTTGCCTTGTAATACAATTCCGTTATAATTAGTATATTGTGATAAAATATATTTCTAGATAATTAGAAAAAGAAAACCAATTTCTAGAGTTTCATTAATAAGCACTTAACATGAGCTTGTGATTTACTAGGTAGTATGTTAGGTGCTAAGGATACCAAATGGACTAAGATATGATTGCTCCCTTAAAAAGCTATTGCACTCAATCCCAAAGTGCAAAGAAATCCTTTAATAATAATAAAGGAAAAATAAAAGCAATAGTCCTACAAATAATGACTATACTACTTATTTCTTTTCCTAAAATTGCACTGAATGATAAAACATTTTGGAAAGTGATTTTTTAGACATGGTTGGACTAATATTCCCAATAAAGTTTTGCTTAACCTTCAGAATTTAGTATCTTTCTCTGAACACTCTTGAACATGCCTGTACATCTTCAGTATAAACAAAAAAACAAACACAAAAAAGTCTACCTCTGTCTGCTTCATTAATGTGTTTACATATTTCTTACCTTTCTCATAGTGTATCATATTTCATCACTCATTTGTCACTTTTCATAGGTTATGAGCTCCTTGGCAGCAAGTACTTTG
Source organism: Ursus maritimus (assembly GCF_017311325.1). NCBI lineage: Eukaryota > Metazoa > Chordata > Mammalia > Carnivora > Ursidae > Ursus > Ursus maritimus. The sequence goes on along the minus strand of NW_024426996.1, from coordinate 32,864,457 downwards.
TGTTTTTTGTCTTTTAGATCCTGGTTTCCAGTGTACCTGGATCATTATGGGTAATTATACACACACAGATGGAGACAATATTACTGTCCATGGTGAAGCCAAATTGTATAGGAGGACATGAAAGAAGTGATCAGAGTAAACATAATGTTTTATTTTATTTTAATTCTACAATAGGGGGAATTCAATATCCCACTTTTTAAAATTTTTTTAAATTGAAATTCCAGTTAGTTAATATATACTCTACTAATAGTTCCAGGTGTATAATATTGATTCGACACTTCCATACAATACCTGGTGCTCATCACAAGTGCTCTCCTTAATCCCCATCACCCATTTAACCAATCTCTCCACCAACCTCCCCTCTGGTAACCATCAGTTTGTTCTCTATAATTAAGAGTCTGTTTCTTGGTTTCTCTCTCTCTCATTCTCTCTTTTTTTCCCCTTTGCTCATTTGTTTTGTTTCTTAAATTCCACATACGAGTGAAATCATATGGTGTGTGTCTTTCTCTGACTGACGTATTTCACTTAGCATAATATGCTCTAGTTCCATCCATGACATTGGAAATGGCAAGACTTCATTCTATTTTATGGCTGAATAACATTCTATTATATATATATAGAGAGAGCACATCTTCTTTTTCCATTCATCAGTCAATGGACATTTGGGCTGTTTTCATAATTTGACTATTGTAGATAAAGCTGCTATAAACATTGAGGTGTGTGTATCCCTTTGAATGAGCATTTTTGTGTTCCTTGGGTAAACACCCAGTAGTACAATTGCTGGATAGAAGGGTAGCTCTATTTTTTGACTTTTTGAGGAAACTCCATACTGTCTTTCAGAGTGGCTGTACCGTTTGTATTCCAACCAACAGTGCTAGAATAAACATAATGGTTTAAAGTGGATGTACTTAGAAATGTGAACTAACGGTGCTGAAATGAAGCTGATTGCTTTTAAAACCAGCAAAATATGTTTAATAAGAAAAATCTTGTTTATCAATTTTAAGAAGAAAATTTTGAGCAGCTTCTGAAGGCACTACACTTCTAAGGATAAAAAAAAAAAAAAAGACTGGGAAATATCACAAGAACCCAAAGCCCTCAGTGAACTCATACACATAATTATAGAAATGGTCAATAATGTATAAATACTGCAAGTCCTCTAATAACAGTGACAGGTAAGAAAGAATGCTATTCTTTTTAGAGAAACTTTAGGGAATTGTCTTTAATACAGTTCAATACCACAGAGGATTTGAAAGATGACTTCAGGTTAACTTGTCTCTGATATTAATGCTTTCCTTTGGAATTTGCATGGAAAATAATCTTGGAGAATTTAACGAACAACCTTTAATTTGAAGAGATGAAACACATGGAAAGGATGAGCAATGATGAAAACAGCTATTGTACATGGTGATGGTACAAATTACCTACATTACTTACGTTGGAACTCTAGTTTATATGGATGCCAGTCTGTGTCAAGGTATGATTTGTGTGTGTTTTGTGTGTGTGTGTGTGTTGGGGGAGTAGGGTTGAAGTGAGTAAATAGCTTGTTATAACACAATGCGTCTAGGAATATCCTCTAAATGTAGGCAAAGGGCAGACACAAATAGTATTTGGAAGCCAGGCTAAATGCAAATTCTAATGAGCCCTACATCCTAGCTCAAAAGAAAGAATAAAACACAAGAGAGAAGAAAAGCCACTTCAGGACTGCTCATGATTTTGACTGTCATTATGGTCTACCAAATTAATAAGGTTGTATTTATGTTAAATAGCCCCCTCAAACTTAAAGTCTGAATAAAGTTTAAAGTAATGCTGTTAAGATAATAGATGAAATTTCTTCATGTAATTGTTTTGTCCTTAATACTTGCATCCCCCAACTGTCTCTGCCCACCCCTCAAAAGAAAAACAACAAAAACAAACATGAATTAAGAATATAAAAGAAACAGAAGATCCTGAATCAGAGCACAGAGATATCACCTACCTATTTTGCAAGCTCCTAACTGATAAGGGGATTGGATTTTGAAAATTCTCACTAATCTCTTTTCCAGTACGTAGAGACGACAGGTAGTTCATATCCTTATTTTGCTCCTCTCTGATCATAGAATTTGCTTCAGGATAGATTAAATAAACAGTGAATTTGACTTTCCCTGGGGCAACAATAAAGATCAGGGATCGACAATATCTAGAAGAAAAATATCCATTTTTCAGAGGCTATTTCTCAAAGGAAGTGATACGTTGCCACACCTCTAAGTAGATGGTGTGAACCTGTTGAACATTTGCCAAAATTTCAGAAGGGAGAGGAAAGCCCAGATACTCTAACTGCCTTTCTAATAAGGTATACGTATACACTATCTTAATCAAGATATATTGCTCACTATGCTCCTTTGAACACACACACACACACATACACACACACACACACTTTCTTCAATACAAAAGATCCAGTATATATACTGGATAATTCAGAGACACTATATAACTCAGAGACCAAAACAAAAGCCTTATATTCTCTGTCAGCCTCTATTAGTTTGCTAGGGCTGCTGTAACAAAATATGACAATCTGTGTAACAAAAAAAAGAAATTTATTGTGTCACACTTTAGGAGACAAGAAGGCCAACTTTCAGTTGTCAGCAGGTCAATACTCCCTCTGAAGGTGTTAGAACAATGTCAGTTCCACACCTCTCTCCAAGCTTCTGGTAGTTCCCTGGCTAATAGCTGCATAACTCTAATCTTCACATGATGTTCTCCCTCTGCATGTGCTGGTCTATGTGTCCAAATTTCCTCTTTGTATAAGAACATGCAGTCCTAGTGGATTAGAGCCCACCCTAATGACCTCAACCTGATCATCGACAAATGCACTATTTCCAGGTAAGGTCACATTCTAAGGTACTGGGGGTTAGTACTTGGATATAATTCTGAGGGGCACAAATGAGTTCATAGCAATGACATAGTATGAGCAAAATGGAAACAAATGGCATGGTAGTTATACAAGGACACTACAATAAATTTAGAAAACTTTGAATTTGATAAAGAGATAAACTATGAAGCAGCAGTCTTTTATTTAAAGGAAGCTTTCTTTTGAGGTAGCAGGGGGGAAGTCAGATGCTATTGTAGTATATTAGGGCACTGAAGTAAATAACAAAAGGTAAACAACAATAACAAAATTAATATGGAGGGAAATTCAATCTGTTGTAAGGGAAAATCTTGAAGTGAAACCCAGAATGAAGATGAAAAAGACCAAAAATAAAAATGAGATTAAAAAAATGAGTGAACTGGAAAAACAAAAAAGCAGAAAGCATACAGTAATAATGTATTCCTGATTAAACTATCCAGACAAGGGGAATGGAAAATTATTCAAAGACAGAAGTAGAGTATATGTCAGTTATAAATGTTTAGACTTCAGATTTCATGGATTCATAAGGGTACCCTAATAAAATCAATGTAAAATAACAATAATTTACTTTTTAAGATTTTATTTATTTATTTGACAGGGAGAGAGAGAGAGAGAGAGAGAGCATTAGCAGCAGAACCAGCAGGCAGAAGGAGAAGCAGGCTCCCCACTGAGCAAGGAGCCCTTTGTGGGACTTGCTTCCAGGATACTGGGATCATGACCTGAATCTCAGGCAGATGCTTAACTGACTGAGCCACCCAGGCATCCCATAAAATAACAATAATTTAGGTATATATTCCTAAATTTAAGATTAAACACTCTTTAAATACCCTAGTTAGAAAAATAAGTTCACTACAGAATATATTAGAAAGTTGGTTGTGGACAGATTCTAAAAGAGATTGATCCCACAACGCCGGGATCACGCCCTGAGCCGAAGGCAGACGCTTAACCGCTGTGCCACCCAGGCACCCCTATCCAACTGTCTTCTTATCAGAGATAACCAGTCGTTTGAATTTGTTATACATTATTTATACTCTAATTGTTATATCTTTACTATATATATTGCATTATTAAGTAATATCCAACATTGGTATGCATGCTTCGATATAAAAATATTAAAAGACACATATCCTCTAAACTTTGCTTTTACATTCAAATAGTTACATGTTCATTTTCCCTAATTAATTTTTTGAATTGGTTTGTTTTTTGTCCTTTTAACTGTTAGTTACCTCTATCCATATCTTCCTTACTAATTAAATAAACTCCAAGGTCACTCTACCTTTGGTAGGACATTGACTTCCTAGCATATTCCCCATCTCATTTTCAAGTACACTGTCCAGTATAGCTAACTAGAGATTATTATATGATGAAAGTAAACAAAAGTATTAAATATATGTACATCAGACAACAATGTAACATTGTACATCAACTATACTTCAATAGAAAAGCATTAAATATATCAAGTAACAAATTCTAACAATGTAAGCATGAATCAAGTTGAAATATAAATTCCCATTTCTTATTAAAGGCTAAAAAGAGATATGTATGTGTCTTCCAATTAATCACATTAAAGTACAAAATATGATATCTTCTGTTTTACTCAGTTTTAGCAAAAAAGGAGAGAACTTAAGTTCTTTCAGTAAAAGCAGTACCCAGGAATGGTATTTCCCCTACTGTACCCTCAAAATTTGAATTAATCCAACATCAACTCCCTTATATGTCACTATCTGTACATTCAAAGTCAAATGAGAATTTCACAAAATCAGAAGGGCATGTGATGTGATGAGCACTGGGTGTTTTACACAACTGATGGAGTGTTGAACACTACATCTGAAACTAATGATGTACTGTGTGTTGGCTAATTGAATTTAAATAAAAAAACTCACAAAATCAACCTCATATCAAATACACTTCAAAATGAAGTAACTGTCAGCATATCAACAACTATGTGATGAAAATGAATTTCCAGATCCCAGCACCTTATACAATCTACACCTACATTTTCACTAAAGCTTTGTGCTGTTTGGAAGACTTAGAACAAATGGACAAAGAAAGAGACCATATATAAAAATAAAATATATTTTTTACTATATTACTAATATATATATATCTTCTCTCCCTCTGTGTATGTATATATATATATATATAATATATCATAGACTTTACTGTGTCTGAAAGAATGACACACAGTGGTTACAAGATATTTAAGTCTCCTATCCTTGCAAGATTGCTATGAGATAGCATTCCTGTGTCCCTAGTAAAGCCTCCCCTTAGGATATTTAGCTTCCTTCAAAGAATAGCATTAGTGAAATTCTATTAGTTTAATGAAATTAAATAATTTACATCCATCAATGGATTACACGTTCTCTTTTTGTTTGGAGTTGAGGACAATATTCCACCTATCTAATTATCTACACCTTCTCATTACTGAAATTTCTCTCCTATTCCCAGCCATTCCACCTCTTCCTCTTCCAAGAACACAAATCATTTCCTTCTTTGTCTTAGCTCTAATCTATTTTTAGTAATCAACTTAGGATATCATCTTTTTCAGGATACTAACTTTAATATCAAAATTGCCCTAGGGTGTCTCCCATACATATCTATAAATATATGTAATATTTCCAATTTTAATTAATCATGCTCAATTATAATGACTTGTTCTGTTATCTCATTCTTTCACCAGAATGCAAGTTATTTAGGTGTAATGGCAGGTTGGTTTACTTTATTGATTTCACAGATCAGAAGACATGTTGATTATGTAGGCAAGCACAATATAAGGTGAACTTCAAGAACAATAAAAATGTAGAGATGAAAAACAACTTTCTAACATAGTTCTTTATAGATATAATACTATATAAAAGTTTTCAAGAAATATATTAATATGATCATTTGTTTGTAAAAGAAGATCCAATGATCATGGAAAAAAAACCCACAAAACCTAGTTTCCCTATAAGGGGATTAAATAACATTAATTTTGGTTTTTGTTTACCTGAATGGAGTGAGCAAGTTGATTTGATGGAGGATAAAGTAAGTGATGACACATCTCTCCATAACTGTGTTTTGCCTCTCCACTAAATTATTGGTGAAAACAACATGTGTAAAGGACGCTGTGATGGACACCTGTTTTGCAACTCAGGGTGCTCATATCTATAATCACCATGTATATTTATTATAAGAATAAAAAGTTAGATAGCTTTTAAAAACAATTGAAACTGTTAATTCCACTTGAAAATGGAGTAAACTGTTTGTAAAGAGAAATGAAATGCATCTAACACATCCACAGAGGTACAGACCCTGGAAGCAGAGAATATCATAAAATTTTCAAGGAGATATGCCAGGTTCAGTTTCTTAACAGTCAATACTTATCATCTCCATTCATTTGCTTTCCAAATACCTACATAGCCCAATAAACAATACTAGCCAAATTACACCATTTTAAGTAGTCCCATTTAAATGAATAAAAATTGATGTTGGGGTTAATGTAGAGCATGAAATCAGCCATAATACCTGGCTCACTAAAATGTAACACGGAGGCAGCGGGGGGCAGGGAAGGTTTAGGAAAAGGGCTTAGGCCTTTGGAATGCTGAGGACCTGCTGACCACTCTGCGGTTGGAATGCTGAGGGGAGTTGCCTTCCAGAAACTTTCCTAGCCCAAACAGCTGCCCTATGATCTAAGAGATGTCTGCATTGTCCCTTAGGCTGTGTTTAGCAGAACTCGTAGAACACGCAGATTAGCATATCGTATCTTTCCTGCAAACATATCCTACTTTCAGTAAAACCCCTTGTCATACACCATGTTCTTGAGAAACAGTGATAAGAATCTGTGATTATCCTGAAGGACCAATAAAAGCGGGAGCAAAGAAGAGCAAAGGGTCTTCATCTCTGAGCGTTGACCCCCTTGCTTTCTTCTCTCTTTCACAGCAAAGTTTGGAGTGACTTTTAATCCATCGGTACAGGGATTGCTGGGCATTCCCGGCAAATTTCACTGAGATCAAAACTTTTTAAAACAACAGCAGAAAGTCCAAGTGTAGGGCATCTTTACCTCAGCCTCCATTAAAAATGCTGAACAATAACAGTTAGTGTGTACTTTGGTGTCTATCTGGAATAATTTTTAGTAATAGATAAAATTCAAAACATTTTAAAATCTAATATTTTATCCATTAGTTCAGTAAAGTTTATTATTTACAAAGTTATTAGAGCTGCCTCCATTTATTGAGTACTTTATGACCAATTATTCACACACAGATTTTAATAATAGTTTTCTGCCCTTATGGAAATGAGGAAATTTATGTTTCAAGATTAAAGCAAGTTTACAGAAGAATTCAGCTAGTAAGTAGCGGAACCTGGATTCTAATAAAGATCTTCCTAACACTAGTACATTATTTTCCTTACTATATTGTCTATTAGTGTATAATATACTAAATAAATTACAATTGCATAAGAAATTGTAATTGGAAAGTATAGTAAATGTTCTCTCAACAAATTTTATGTTAGCATGACAGTTATTCTTTTTGAATAGATTTTTTTATAAATTATTACTGTGTACTTAATACTCAAAAAGCAGGAAATTATTCAGATATTTCCATCATATAAATTAACAATTATCAGGTACTTATTATCTGATTCTTCTTATCACAAGGAATTATAAAGAAATACTAAAATAGCTCAAAATCCTCTAAACTTCAGAAGATTTATCATTTTCAATCCATTCATTAGCAACATATTTGAAATATAACCATGAGAGTGGAGGTTCAGGAAGGTAGAGAATCCTTACGTCTTACTCTGGTCCTTAGTTGTACTACATCTACTTATTGAAACAAGAGATGGGCAGAATTATTTCATTAAATATGAACAGAGCAAGTGAAGCAAATTGAGTATTGCATGTAGATATAAAAAACCTGATTTGACACTACAAATTAGGTTTTAACTAGATATGTGAAACTTGAAAATATATAACTGCATGTGACCAAAAACTTCTTTCTATAAGAGGTCTTTCAGGTTTTATCACTCCCTTGAATTGAGTATAGACTTTTGCTTTGGAGCTGCCTCAAAATGAAATTAAAATCATTTAAGTCAACACCCATATTCCTCCAAAGGTTTCATGATTTGGTCATCGTAAACTATGCTTGAAGCCAGGAATCATATTAGCAAGCATCAGGAAGGAGCTAATCTGTATACGCATCTCGACAGTTCTACCATGCATTTGCTTGAGAACACTTATCTTTATATCTATCAGGATGTCACTACTATTTATTCTGAGTCATATTTTCAATTCTCTATCCCTTGCAAATTCTCCAAATTTTATTATTATCCCTATTTTTATAAATTGTATTCATTCCTGTATAGGTAAATTATACCCATGCTTTTAAGTCATGATTTTATGCATATGAATTATATATTTCTTTACCCAAGAGCTTGTCCATGTTCTCAGATCCATATATCCAACAACCTATAATACAATTACAAATCGGATATTTTGTAAGCTCCACAAAATCACTATCTCAAAAATTGCGATACTCATCTTTTTCCCTCAAATCCCCTCTTTTTCTACAATCTCCACTCTCAATGAGTAGAATCACAATCTCAAATTCTTCAAACCTGAAATCACTGCCATTTTTCAATTTCTTTTTTAGCATTCCTTTTACTCAATCTGCAACCAAGTTTTTATTGAATATTACCAGGAACCCCTTGTGTTTTATTGTGTTTTATTCTCTCTTTTTTTTCTTTCCCCCTCAAGCCAATGGCAGTTATCACAGATCCTTGAATTGCTTAAATATGTGCATGATCAATGGAATCCCAAATCTCATTTGGATAGTTTTTTTCTGGGACTATTTCCAGCACCAATTACTCAATCAGTTAGGGTGCTGCAATGAAATACTATTATAGTTGGCATATTATAGTTGGGCTATTTTAAGGGATTTCAGTAATGAGACTATTCACAAGGTGTGGAGGTGTGGATAGGATAGTGTGGAAACGAACAAAAAAAAATAGCATAGCCACCCCAAAACCAGAAAGAGCAGAATGTCATTATTCCTCCTGTGCCTGAAAATAAGAGGGAGCAGAGGAGAATCAGAACTTGGGCAATGAGAGAATTCTGCATTAAAATTTTTCTGAAAGGAGATATGACTTTTGGTTCAGGGATAGCCAGGCCACAGAGGATCCCTAGGGAGGAAATCTAAGGAATAAACACTTAAGCTCTTTTTCTCCATTGGCTGAAGCAAAAACTATAGAATAAAGCATTCTATTCATTTAAATCAGACTCCCACACCCTACAAAGGGGATAAAAAAGAATGAAAAGTTACCTGAAAGGATTCACAGATCAACAACACAATCTTCAACCCCTATGGGAGATAACAGCCTTCATCATCCTTCTCAGCAGGATTTCAAAATTGTTATACTAGACTCCACTTCCTCCCTTTTTACAAAGGGGAACTCATTATGGTTTTCCTGTTATTTTCTGCTTCAACATTGTATAGTAAGCATTATGAGGGGTGAGAGCAAATTCCTTGCTTTAATTCTTAGGTTATCAGAGTACAAACAGACACATGCAGAGTAATGGAAGAGACTATTACCAGACATTCTTGGATGCTGACTGAAGAAGACTTTGGGTTGTTTCTTTTGGGAACAGAATGAGGTCTCTGACAGTAAGAGTGATATGCTTTTCACTTTGCTTTAATTTTATTACTAATGATTTTGGTATATTGACTTATGTTTTTGAGGAATTTCTGAGATCAAGCTTTTAATTTAAACTAGCAATTCTTAAGTTCTTAAATATATGATAAAGTAAGTGACTTCAAACAAAAAAGTACAGCTTAGTAAGTAGTTCTGGGAGAACTGCAAGGCAATTTGAAAGAACAGAAAAAAACCTGTACTTGACCATACAATAAAATATATGTGCAGAAATATTTAAAGGTTAATTATGTAAATAAATTTATAGAAATGCTAGGGAAAAATGGGTATTGCATCCGTGTGGAATAATAGGCATATATAAATACACATATTTTCTATAAAAATTAAAAATAAAAATCCAGTTGTAAAATAGTTGACTAAAAATGACCCACATAGATATAGCTATGTTAAAAACGTATTTAAATGTATCTAATAGATAAACTGAAAAAGTATGACAAAATTTGAAGATAGGTGAGAATGCAAATTCATTACTAATTCCTGACATTTGCTTTTTTTGCTTTTAAAAGGCAGATGAAAAAGTATAAACAAGTCAATTTTCTGAAACTAACAAATCTTTTTTCATAACTACTCATTGTCGGTGAGATTATGGAAAGGTGACAGTTCATATACTACTAGTGGCAATGTAAATTGTTACTTCTTCCCTTTGATCAATCAATGTATTAAAATAACTCAAAAATCACAAAAATGCTCATTTCCCCCTAACTTACTACTCAAAGAGGGAAGAATTTTTTCTAGCAAAATAATTTACCAGAGGAAAAACTTTCCATGAGACAGCTTGTCATTCTTTGGTAACAGAATATTGGGAGTAATCTAAATTCTGGGTAAGAAAATGCTTGTTACTAATAAGAAATCACTACATTTAAATTTTATTCCAAATACAATTATGAATATTATATATATAACATAGAATATGGTTTGCTATAAGAATAGCAATAATTGTTTATGTAATATTGATTAATTAAACTATAAAAATGAGCAATGTATTTTGAGCTGAATGAGAACAAAAACATTCAGGGTCGATTGGAAAAAAAATGAATTTTTTTTTTTTTTTTTTTTTTTTTTACTGGAGATATTTTACAAGAAAATGTTTCTTAGGTCTCTTTTCTGTACTAGTCCCTTACTCTAACAATCCATGGGCTTTGACAGGAACAGAACAATATGAAAACTACACAAAGAATAACATATTAGGGTAGGAGAAAAATATTGCACATTGAAGCTATATGGATAAATGCACCATATTTCTCTAATTTTTCCCCACTTTTGTGTATTTATCTATAATGTTCTATATACAGACTCTTTTGTAAATCCTACCTTCCAAAATGTGGCCATATTCTCCATGTAATTCTTCGCCCCGTGTAGAAAAAGTATCTGCCAACAATAAAGACTGCAGACTAAACAGAAGAGAAATAAATCAATTTTAGCTATATTTTCAAAAGAAGCAGGTACAATCTTTTATAAATCACTATGACCCAAGACAGTAAATCATGTAATAAAAGAAACAGCTAGCAATTTTGGTCAGAGAATATTTTTTAAAATATAAAGCTGTGTGAATTCAGTATTTTTATTTGATGACCAATAAAAGTTCTATTTCTTCCACTTATGTGTTGTTTCTTTGTTATTGATTGTCTGTTTCAGAGATTCCATGCCAGTTAATGTCCTATGCATTTGGAGGGCTATTCTTTCATAAATTTATTTTTTGGAAACTTGGCATACATTGTGACATGTGCTACTCATTTCAACAAACATATTTTATGTTGTTTTGAAACTGCTGGTCATATAAGTGAAAAAATACAGCTTATGCTGCTTAATGATTTGGATAAATATTAAAAACATTTTTATATAATTGGTAAAATGCAGACATTCCTGACATCTATAAAAGAATCTTGGTTGGTTTTTGTTTTTCCTACCTAAGTTGAAAACCAGGCTTACCATTGGTCCCATGATGACACTATTAAAAGACAGAGATTTCTTAATATTTCTGACCATTTTATTGACCCTTTATTTCAGGATGGTCAATGCTCATCATAAAATAATAATGTTAGATTCATTTAATTACTAAATACGACCATAGTATCTGTTAGTTTCTGTCCATATCCTTAACATTTGATTCAATTCAATCTTATGAGGCAGTCATGGAGAAAAGCCATATCAGCCTTACTGGAAAAACAAAATAAAACAAAACCCAAAAACTATTTACTCCATTCTATCAATTAGATAATTAGTACAGTCCATATATTCCCAGACATCTTTCAACAGATCTGATACATTTTGCCACACTCTGTCACTAAAGAGAAAGTTATTTATGTTAGGCCTTATCTTTATACAAACACCTCAGAAAACACATTCAGTTATGATCAGTCCTGACCATTTGTTATATATTCATTTTAATGTTCATCTGCAATTCCTCTGAATAGCTAACTGGGAACAGAGCACTCAGAAATTAATAGTAATTACACTTCAAATAAATGCAACACTTTACAATTTCCAAAGCACTTTAACAAATATGTATCACCAGAAAATTACATCACATATGCTAAACCCATTTCCCAGATAAATAAGTTGCATCTGCCTAATACAATAATATCATTACTCATGACAAGAGAACCATTGATATAATACTACTCTCCTATTTCAAGTTGGTGGTGTTTCTGAGATGCAAACAACCTGCTAGAGATGCTGAAACAGAGGAAATGGTAAAATAATTTTTCATAGAACCCACAGGCTCAATAAAGCAACTACAGCTAAAAGCAGTATCTGCAATTTGCATCAGTTAGTGATAATGAAAGCACCAAGTGACTGAGGTTAAGTGAGATAAATATTTTCTTGGAGAAACATTTGTTGATTATTCTCAGGCTCAAACTCAAGAGTAGATCACTCCCTTCCTTACTCTCATATCTCCCTATATGTGCCTCATTGCAACTGTCCTTTCTAAAATTCCATATTTAGATAGCTTCTAGAAACCACCATCACTCCCTGACTCATGGTTCCTTTCCTCCATCTTCAAAGACAGCAAAAAAGGGCAGTTCCTCTCATGTCACATCTCTATGATCTACACATCTGCCATTTACTTCTCCTTTTAAGGACTTCTGTGATTAGATTGGACCCATTCTACTACCTAGGGAAATATCCCCACTGTAATGTTATTACCTTTAATCACAACTATATAATCTCTTCTGCCATAAAGGTGACCTAGCCACAGTTCCAAGGATTGGGAAGTAGACAACTTTGAGGGGGCATAATTCTTCCCACTACCCAACTCTTCCTGCATTAGAGATATCAGAGGTACCCCACTAAGCATTAGATATCCTTTTTTTTTCCTTGCAAAAACAACCACATTTGGACCACATGTCTTTTTTTTTTTTTTTTTTTTTAGGATTTTATTTATTTATTTGACAGAGAGAGAGAGACAACCAGAGAGAGAGGGAACACAAGCAGAGGGAGTGGGAGAGGAAGAGGCAGGCTCCCACTGGAGCAGGGAGCCCAATACAAGGCTTGATCCCAGGATCCTGGGATCATGACCTGAGCCGAAGGCAGATGCTTAATGTCTGAGCCACCCAGGCGCCCCTGGACCACACGTCTTTATATTAGAATCAGGTGGGGTTCTGGTGAAATTTAAGCTACCTGTACCCTAATCCTGGTTCAGTTTCTAAAGGTTGTGTCTCAAGGGATAGAAAATTTACCAGGTTCACTAAGTCTGGTAATTAAAAATTCTTAAAATCTGAGTTGTGAGAATCCAATCGATTATTTTTTATGTGTTCACTGGCACCCATATTTAATTCTTGCCCACAGGTAACCCTCAGTCATTCCTCACTTCACCAAGTATTATGATGTGTCAATGTAGGTTCATCAATTGTAACAAATGTACCGTTCTGGTGAGGAATACTGATAATGGGGGAGGTTATGGATGCATGGAGCAGAGAGTATCTGGGAAATGTCTGTACCTTCCTCTCAATTCTACTGTGAATCAAAAAGTTTTTTAAAAAAATCTTAAAATAATTAACCAAGCACATCAATATAATTTTGCCCATGAAATAAGATATATAAATTATTGCACCAGAAAAAAATAACTTTTAAACTTATCCCTCCAAATTAAAAAATACAGAAATTAATCACGTTGCCTTTTTTTGATAATTTAGAAACTTTAGAATGGTATGAGTTCATACAAAAATAAATGGTAGTTTTGTTAATAGTTCACTGTGCAGAATGTACATGTATTACCTATGCAGAAATATTGATCTGTATAAAGGAATTATAACAACAGTTTGATTTATATAATGTAAAACAATACATAAGAGACATTGTATCATTTTCTTTCTGTAAATTTTGTATATCATTTCAATGATATATGGAATAAATTGAATAATGCTGACAGATGTTTATAATGGGAGACATCTTTCCCTGCTGGTTAAAATTTTATTTCTCTAACAAAAGGAAAATAGGTACTTATTTTAAGCATTTGGTTTTAAAGCCCATAATTGATGTAATTAAAAAAGAAGTTGTACAAGACTTATTATTCATTAATAGAAATCTTTTAAAAAATGTTTTATGTTATAAATCTAAAGAAAATTTTAAGATGCATGTCTTACATTTCATTATCTTGAACCATGGCTTTTTGTTGAGAATCTCATTAAGTGCCTAATAGCTTCTAATGTAATACTCACTTAACAACATGACAGTCTCCATGGAAACCAAGCAGCAAGATATGGATGTAGTAACATAAGTTAATGTACTTTATTTTAATAGTGTAGGAGTTCCCCGAAGCAGCAAAGCATTGCTTTTTAGAAGTATGCCTGATGTTAAATCAATGTAATATTTAAATAAGAAAATCAAATAACTTCTTTTATAAGATCTATTACTGTCGAGTATGAAGTAATTCATGTCAGTAATTATTTTGAGCACCTTCTATCTACTACTATGAAGGAACTTATTTTGGGAAATAAAGCTACACAGTTAAATTATCATGCTGAGGATGGTAATGGCAATACCTTCCTATGAACAAGGGAATCTGCTAAGGATTTTTCATACTAAAATCTATGCCATCCTAGATAGATGTAAAGATATTCCTATCTTGCTAATGAGTAAATTAGGCTAAAAAGAAGTCAAATTAAAAAAAAAAAGTGTAGGAACTGCAAGATAGGGCTCTCAACTATTTCAATCTCATTTATAGTAGATGAATAAATTAGATATAGTGATGCGACAAAAACATTTAATGAATATTTACTATTGTGTATTTAATATATAATAAAAGTGATCATTTGTTAATTTCATTTTCAACTAGGAAAAAAAAATCTTACATATTAAAAACCAGAGCATGATCTAATCAAGCGAGGAGAACTGCTGACTAAATTGTAATCACACCCAGGAAGGTCGTTTCAGCAATTCAATCAAAGATGGTCTTCTTCATCACTTTCAATTAGGTGACTCTTGAGTTAAACTTCATTATTCTTTCACTCTAAGAGAATATATTTCCTATTATGTCCTCAATAACAAAAACTGATTTTTTTCCTTTTATAAATTTTTTTCCTTTTAACATATGCTTGTTTATTTGGCATACTGTGACCTTCCAAACTACCCTTGATTACTATTTCATTGGCCCCTCAAAGCCTTCCATATCTTATATTTTCTTGGATATTACTTCTAGACTACTATATGAAACATTCATTTATTTTTACTTTTTTATGAGTAATGTATATATTTCACTGTATTATCTTACCTTAATAGGTATAATTTAATAATTGAGCTTGAAGCTGGGATATGATTCTTAAAAATTAGGTACTTCATTTATACGTATTGTAAATATTTAAGTATAATATATATATCTAAAAATACATATTATATTATGGAATACATGATAAACTTAAAAATATATACTACATATTTACATTATATATATAATATCTAAATTGAAGCTAACAATTCTTACCTTATAGTTTTATTACGCATATATGTGTCAAGTAGGATAATATGCATAAAATTATCAGAAAAATCCTTTAGACAGTTGTTTCAAAAGTTGTGTTTAAAAACAAGTAAATGTAACACTGAACATGTTAAAACTCTATGAATGAGGCAACATATTCCTGATAAGTAGTTGGCAATGAAATTGAGAATAAAAAAGAAAATAAGAGGAAAACTTTTCAAAAAATTAAGGTATATAGTGACTGTAAGATTTATAATATTTTCAGATACATAAAATTTCTGGTATTAGGAAATCCAGAAAATCTGAGAGAACTTTTTTATTAGTAAATATATAGTCTTCTTCATAGATTTTTTTCCCTCACTTTATTAGGAAAAAATCATAAACAGAAGCATCCAGAGAGATACACAGTAAGCAACAATGTCCTCACTACTTAGATCCTCATATTAATTTTGCTATAGTTCCTTTATCACATATCTACATATCAATATTCTTTATTATATATCTATATATCAACCTTTTTTTTTTTTTTTAAAGATTTTATTTATTTATTTGACAGAGAGACAGCCAGCGAGANGAACACAAGCAGGGGGAGTGGGAGAGGAAGAAGCAGGCTCATAGCCGAGGAGCCTGACGTGGGGCTCGATCCCATAACGCTGGGATCACGCCCTGAGCCGAAGGCAGACGCTTAACCGCTGTGCCACCCAGGCGCCCCTATATATCAATCTTTTATCCAACTAGTAATGTATGTTATATATTGACAAATTTCAAAACTGTAGATATTTGTACACTTTGGTCCTAAACATTTCAGGATTATTACTAACTGTAGATAAATTATTATTAACTTGATTAAATATAACTTTTAAGTAGAGTTCAGTATTTGGTTATAGATTTTTTTTTTTAAGAAAGGAGGGGAGGAGCAGAGGGAGAAGGAGAAAGAGAATCTTAAGCAAGCTCCACACCCAGTGCGGAACCTGAAGTGGGGCTCAATCTCACAACCCTGACATCATGACCTGAGCTAAAATCAAAAGTTGGACGCTTAACTGACTGAGCCACCCACGCGGCCCTGTAAGTGACTGTTTTTAAAAATAGTATAAAACAGGACATCATGTATTAATTTTTCTTATTTCAAAAATTACCTTTCATGAGATACAAACTTGGTAATTCTACTTTTTTTAAGATTTTATTTATTTATTTGACAGAGAGAGAGAGAGCACAAACAGGGGAGCATCAGGCAGAGGGAGAGGGAGAAGCAAGCTTCCTGCTGAGCAGGGAGCCTGATGCAGGACTCAGGACTCGATCCCAGGACCTGGGATCATGACCTGAGCCAAAGGCAGATGCTCAACCGACTGAGCCACCCAGGCACCACAGTAATTCTACTTTTTTAATTTTTTTAGAAAACCCCATACTGTTTTCCACAATGGCTGCACCAATTTGCATTCCCACCAACAGTGCATTAGGGTTCCTTTTCCTCTACGTCCTCACCAACTCTTGTTATTTCTTGTATTTTTAATTCTAGCTACTCTGACAGGTGTAAGGTAATGTCTCTTTGTGGTTTTCATTTCCATTTCCCTGATGAAGAGTGATTTTGAGCATCTTTTAATGTGTCTGTTGGCCATTTATATGTCTTCTTCGGCAAAATGTCTGTTCATGTCCTCTGCCCCTCCTTTAATAGGGCTATTTGTTTGTTTGGTTTTTGTTGTTGTTTTTGTTGTTTTGGCTTTGAGTTGTAGAAGTACTTTATATATTTTGGATATTAATCCTTTTTTGGATATATCATTTGCAAATATATTCTTCCATTCAGATGATCTCTGACTTTTAATGGACCTATTTAATACAAATCTTAGATAATTATATTTCTTAACATAAATATCAATATGAGTGGGGTTTGGTGTGTCACTTTACTATTTTTGATTTGTTCAATTTTATTTTATTCTTCTTTTTTTTTTTTTTTTTAAGATTTTATTTATTTATTCGACAGAGATAGAGACAGCCAGCGAGAGAGGGAACACAAGCAGGGTGAGTGGGAGAGAAAGAAGCAGGCTCATAGCGGAAGAGCCTGATGTGGGGCTCGATCCCGTAACGCCGGGATCACGCCCTGAGCCGAAGGCAGACGCTTAACCGCTGTGCCACCCAGGCGCCCCTTATTTTATTCTTCTAATTCTACTTTTCTAGAATCAGATTCCCAGTTATATACTGGCTTATTACATATCTAAGACACAGCTGACATGCAATAATCAGCATACATTAAAAGTGCACAATTTGATAAGTTTTGACATATGAATAGACATGTAATCGTTACTACAATCAAGATAATAAAAATATGAATCATCCCTCACATTTTTTCTTTTTTTTTTTTTAAAGATTTTATTTATTTATTTGACAGATATAGAGACAGCCAGCGAGAGAGGGAACACAAGCAGGGGGAGTGGGAGAGGAAGAAGCAGGCTCATATGGAGGAGCCTGATGTGGGGCTCGATCCCATAACACCAGGATCACGCCCTGAGCCGAAGGCAGATGCTTTAACCGCTGTGCCACCCAGGCACCCCCTCACATTTTTTTCTTTGTAAACCTTTTCTCTTATCCCTAAGCAACCGTAAATTGGGATTGTTACTATAGATGAGGATTGCTCAAGAGCAGTACTTTTACTTTTGGTCTGGATAATGTCTTGTGCATTGTAGGTTATTTTGCAACACCTCTGGCCACTACTTACTAGATGCCTCTACCTGCCCACACTCACAATATTGTTAACTGCACATTTTTCACCCCAAATAATCAATTCCCTTGAGATTCTTTAATTACAAAAAACAAATCACTATAGATAACAGTCTGATAAATCACCAATGGAGGAATGCAGAGAATCCAATATATTTGGGTTCTGGAAATAATATCAATTATTACGATGACTTTTCTATCTGTGAGAAATCCATAGTATATATCCCAAAACAATGATCTCATTTTATCTACAACCAAGATAGCCCAAACTTAGGTTGAGAAAATTCAGGCAAATAGTCCTATGATACATGCTTACTAAAAAGATTTGTAATTACACAACAGTGAGCACAAAATTAATTTGTGAATAAATATATCATTTATAATGACCTATGCACCAGCTCTTTGCATGCACTTGGCTTTGCATTTTACATTTTAATAAAACAAATAATAAACTTTCAGGGAAAAAAAAAAGATTTGTGAAACGAAATAAAGGAAATCTCATTTTAAATTGATTTGGGAGGTCAAAAGGGGAAGCATTCACATCCTACCAACTCATGATAACTTGCAGAACCCAATCAGGTCACCTTGCATTTTCCAATAGGAAGAAGACTACTACCCCAGCAGGAGGAAGGACGATTTTTCTCCTTGCTGAACAACATCTCAGCCTATGAGAAACTACCACAACTCAGCAAATGAGAAAACTTAGCCACTCTGAACTTTCACTTTCCTCTGAAGGACTTTCATTCAAAATAGCCCCTCCCAACTTCCTCCTTTTCCTCTGTAAAGTAATGCCCTTCTCCTTTGTTCTCTGGACTTGCCTATGGTTTTACCATAGCTTGCATGTCCCAAATTGCAATTCCCCTGCTACTTCCAAATAAACCAATTTTGCTGGTAAATAACTTTTTTTTTTTCAAGGTCAACAGAATCTTTTACAAAGTACAAGATAGGTTATGCTTTTATTTAAATTTAAACACCATAGATTCTCTAGTGTAAGTTTTAATATAATAAGTGTTCTTGATGTGATGTGCTATTGATGTGAAACAAACTACCCCATATTTAGGCACATAATAAACACCATTCCCTTATTTTTATCATGTATCGTAGTTCTTAGGATTGACTGGGCTTTACTAATCAGTCACTGATCAGAGTTTCTTTTCTTTTCTTTTCTTCTTTTTCTTTCTTTCTTTCTTTCTTTCTTTCTTTCTTTCTTTTTCTTTTCCTTTCTTTCTTTCGTTTTTTAAGATTTTGTTGAATTATTTTAGAAAGAGAGAGAGTGCAGAGGTAGGGCATAGGAAGAGGGACAGAGAGAATTCCAAACAGACTCCACACTGATTACGGAGCCCTACACAGGGCTGGATCCTAGCACCCTGAGATCATGACCTGAGCTGAAATCAAAAGTTCTACGTTCCACCAACTGAGCCACCCAGGTGCCCCTCTTGGACAGAGTTTCTTATTCAGACAATGGCTGGTGTTGGAGTCATTTAAAGTTCCTTATTCACAATCTTGGTGTCTGGATTAGTTGGAAAACAGTGGTGAGTAGTTGGGACTCCTATGGCATCTTATTCTTGCTGATCTCCTTAGTCCTGCAGCCTCAGTGTAACCGAACTTCTTATATGGAAGCTGGAGACTCCCAGAGAAGTGTCACAAGAGAAGCCAGCAGAAGCTACATGCTTTTTTCTAACTTAGTCTCAGAAATCACAGAGCACCACTTTTACCACATTCTAACCATTAAGGCACTCAAAGGAGGGGCTTATCTACTCCAACACTTAATGAGAGGAGCATTAAAGTATTAGCAGGTAACTTAAAACCCAAAGAACACACAATAGGCCATTTTTTCTTTTTTTGAACTATAAGTCTACAAATATATTTCTTTATTTAAAATAAAAATGTCACTTATCTCAATCCTGGCCTCATGAACTCATCATGAGGACTTTGCTGTTCTAAGTCTTCAGGATATTAATCTCTTATTTAGAGGATACTTCAACAGGTTTTTCCATACCTGAGATATTAAAGTTACATCAAGATTGTCCACCTGTATTCTGGTGTGCAATTATGAAACCTTAGTTTACAGAATTATTTATACCATTTGTAAGGAGTCATGTGCATACAGAAGTTGATGGCAAGCCTAATCCATTTCTATCACTTTTATTTCTGCACTATGTATTCACTAGACAATAAAATTTACTATTACTCTGCACAAATCAAGAGACCTTCGAGAAAATGCCATTGTGATATTACAATATTCTGTGGTATTTCATTTTTTTTTCACATTTCACATAATGGAAAATAATAATTACAAAGTCATTATCTTTTTCCAGAACAATAGTCTCGAGGAACAGGTGCATGTCATCTCAGTCTCAGTCTGGAGCTCATTTCAACAAACTCAGACTGGCTGCATTTTTAAAGACAGCACTATTAGCTGTCTCATTTGTTACAACCATTCTTTGGAATTCTCACATCTGTCAAAGTCCATACAAATAGCTCCCTGGAGGAAGCAGATGTTACAAAGTTATAATTTAGATGTTTGTTTTGACTTTTAGACAAAATCTGGACAGCAAAGATCCTGCTCTGTTAAGTAGCATTATCAAATGCAAATGGTTGATGATTTTTTTTTATTAGTTTGTTACTGCTTTTGAAATGCTTATCTCTGTAATTAGTACTGGGGAAAACATAATATTCTCAGAATGCTTATCCTTCAAATAGATGGGGACAGAGGAAGGACTAGAGGAAAGAACGGTGTGGGGAAGGGAGGGATGGAAGGGTGTGATAGATGATAGATAGATAGATGTAAATACATGAGACAAATTTAAATAGATATTGATATATCTGAAAGCCAAGTGTGATTTTGAAATTACAATTATATGATAATGCTAAATTGACTCAACATTTGATTTACCCACAGAATATTGCACTATTCATAATATTTTACTCAAAATAAAAAATATTGGATAGTGATTATGGAAGAAAGAAGACAGACTTTTGTGGAATGTTGAACTAAGATTTTGGTTTCAATTTTATTTTGACTTTTACTTTGTTCATACAGCTTCTATAAGCATAAACATATTATTTCTAAAGAAAGAAAGGCCGGTTAAGAAAGCCTACTAATTCTCATACTGTAGAATTTTTATTCACTGCTTATATATTAATTTACAAAACACAAAAAGGTAAATGAACCAAATTTAATTTTCAGTTTGGTATCCTGGTAGACATATTTTCTGCTTAATCCTTAACAGATATCCTATGATAATGATGATAACAACATAATTAAGAAGATGTAGAGCACATAAAGAAAGATCAGGACATAGTCTATATTGCACAGAATTTTTTCTGAAATGATTTTGATGTACCAATATCCAAGGGCAAATTTTTCCTTGTTTTGCAATTCCAAAACATAAGTGTATTCTGTTTACATAATATTAGCCCTAGTAAGAATTTAATGAAAATATTAAAGCTATGGTGAATTGTCTGTATAGGCTTCTTTTCCTGAGTAGGAAAAGAATACTTATTTTTTCTACTAAATTTAGAGGAGATAGCACGATTTCTTTCTACAATAAATGAAATCCTCACTTGGTGTTACTTAAATCTTCCATGCTAGGTTAAATGCTATTCTAGCACATAGAAATGAGAAAATCTCACCCTCCTTTTCTGTAGGTGAATACGAAAACTTATAAAATTATTTGTGATTGTGTAAGTTACATAAGAAGAATAAAAACTATAAAGTATTTCATATTTCTATGATACAAACCCAAACTAGATATTCATGCACATGTATGTTATGCCAAACAATACTCAGTTACTTTTGAAAATTTGCTTTAAAAAGGGGTTATACTTTAATAACACAAATTTGCTGGATGCTGTCAATAGTTGTTCAATTTCTTCTATGTCTCCCCCAATTATTAATATGATTTAAGTGTGATACTTCAAATAGTGACTAATATTAGAGTATTTAAAAATAATATTTGAAAAGACTTTTAAAATTATATGGGAAAATATCCACAGTATTGTATTGAATCCACACTATGAACACAAGACTGTAGTAAGGAAACAGTCTTATAATGATTTTTAAATATATATATTGTGTCCAATCTTGCACTTACAAATATTTTTCACAGTAATGTACATTCCTAAATTCTAAAAGCTAGTGCTATAATATTGTTCATAGTATCTTCATATTACCACTTCATCTCTATTGCTTGTTTTTATGATTCATTTCTCATTCCAGGTAGAGTTAACATGGCATTTTTTTCCCTCTTTAAAGTAATTACCTCATGTCAGAACTTTATTTTTAAAAATATATTTTTTACAACGAACATAAATTATTTTTACAATAAAAAAGGAGTATATAACTGTATTGGTATTTATCACAAAAGTTAGCTATCTCATTCAATATTTTAATGCCCACATATTATGCAATAATTGGAATCTGATTTAATAATCAAAATATTATAAATAGTATGACAATCAGAATCCTAGCAGATATATTTTTTCTTTAATATTCACATCCCCAATTAACCTGTAATTAAAATTATAACACTCAAGTCTGGTTATGACACTGAACTCATACTGAAAAACTCATCATATTGTCCTATTTTTATTCCAAAAATATTTTATAAGTTTTAACAATCATTTGCTAATGCTAATTTTTAAAAATCTTCACTAATTTGATAAAGTATAGTGTATATATATTTTTTGTATTTTCAAGAACTAATTATACACTTGAAATTCTCATTTGTTGAATGAATTCTTGTTATAGTTTGCCATTATTATTCTAAGGGATTCACATTGTCTTATCTGTTTTTTAAAGTCTATATTTATACCATGAGTATTAGTACTTTAATTGACACAGTAATTATTACAGAATTTCATTATCTTTTGTATTTATTTTATGGTTAAATTTTGTAAAAAGCATTTAAAATTATTATGTTGTCTGTCATATCAGTATTTTTATTAGACCTATTAGTTATATTTAATCAGTAGAATCATTTTTATAACAAAATGATACAAATGTATTTGCTGCAGTGCCATTCTATTGTTTTTGTTTACATTTCCTTAGACAATAAATCACACACTGAAAGATCATGTTTTACATGTTATTTATTTATTTTACTTCCTAATTTTACTTTATTTTACTTCCTAATAATTTTACTTCACAGTATTTTTTTACTTTTATTTTACTTCCTAATAATTAAAACTGGAGTAAGTCATCATTTGTAATGTAATTTAGATATTTATGTGATATTTCACCAGTTATTATATTTCATTGTGTAAAGGTATTAGGCATTATGCTGTTTCAAACATCATAACTTTTTAAAAGGAAACATTCCTTCTCCCTTATTCTTTAAAAATTCTTGTATGTTCTTGTCCTATAATTCTTACATGCTGTTGGTTCACAAACCAGTCCCTGTACGTGGAGGACAAGGAAAGACTGAAGAAAGAGACAGACCACTCCATATTAGCAGGTGGCAGTATTAATAAGCAAAGGAACTTAACTTACGGGGTCTGGGTGGTGGCAACACAAGTACATCTTTGTACTCACCCATCAACTTGAAAGTATATATAGAGGCCTTAACTGGGTTCAGTTATGTATTCAGTGTAGTTGGTCTCAATGGCATCTACTCTCTCAAGGCTCCATGGAACAGCTCCAACTGTGGGAACAGTGGTCAGAGCATACATTCCAATGACAGGGGAGGGGGGCTGGGGAGCCTCTGATCACCCTTGGGTGGCTCTAGGGTCAACCGGCAGTCACGTCCTCTTGATTACCTCCTCCAACACATGCACATGAGTATGTATTATCACAAGATATGCACACACACACACACATATTTACATATACTGCGTGTTATCAATATAATAGTAAATAATAAATAAGAGCACGTATCTAAAACCCTGTTACGGAGTGAATGTTTGGATCTCAACCAAAATTCATGTGTTGAAACCCTAATCCTCAATATAATGGCATTTGGAGGTGGAACTTTGGGGGAGGTAATTAGGGTTCGATGATATCAAGTCACTGGATTAGTGGCTTTATAAGGAAATGAAGAAACCAGCTCTCTCTCTTGAGGACTCAACAAGAAGGCTGCCATCTACAAACAAGTAAGAGAACCCTCAACAAGAATTGACCATTTGGCACCTTTATCTATGGTTTCCTAACCTCCAGAATTGTAACAAATTAATTTATGTTGTTTGAGTCACCCAATCTATGGCATTTTGTTAATGCAAGCTAAACTGACTATGACATATTCTATATTCTACATCAATCGAGGTAAAGAAAATTTGGGGAAATAGCACAGGCAGGTTTAATTTGCATTTTAATATGCTCTTATGTATACAATAGACCTTACATATATAAGAATCAAAATAAATACATTTTAACATTATTAATACAATTTCATTTTATTATAAGCTTTAATTGATATCATAAACTGATTATAAAACTATTAACTTTCTATGTAGATGAATATATAGAAGTAAAATATAATTTATGTAGCAAATAGCAAAAAAATTAAATACTAAGCCAAAATACAAACAAAAAGTCAGTAATGAATACAAATAAAATGTATATCTTCATGGATAAACTAGATAAATATAAGGTAAAATGTAAAATAAAAATACAAAAATAAGCCTAGATATATATTCCATTTATCCTTCGAGAGGGAAAAAATGACTAATGAAGACACCTCAAAATGTTAAAAATGTATGATAAACTCCTCAAAAAGGAGGTGTAGCAGTGGTATTTTATAAAGAGAGCACATGATTGATGTAATTAGGCTAAAAGAGCCTTTTGTATTGGTAATATATACATGCCACATCAAACATCTATTTTTATGAGACAAAATATATAACATTGAAATACATTATAGTAGATATATTGACAATTATTTCATTTTGTTTCTGTTTTCTTGTGTGAAATTTATTATATACAGGACACTAAGGTTTATTGTGTGCTACTGTTAAATTTGCCATAGTTTGTTGGATAAGGCAGAAGTGCCTGACCTAAAAGTCAGACTGTGATTATTTTAATAAAAGTTATCTCCTTATGCTCCTGACAAATGGCTCACCCAATCACTTTCTTTCTAGAGACATATGGAAATGTCAGTTAAAGGTAACTACTGTAGCTCTGCGAGCTGTAGCCAGTGCGAGAGCAGCAATGACTAAGGTAGTGTGCTTATCAAGAAGAATAACATGATAGAGTAGCCTGCATGTGTTCTGGTGTCCTGGGTAACTTGAATAAGTTGCTAGGCTCCAAATGAGCTAATGTTGTCATATATCTCATGTGGTGTTAAGAAAGGCAAATAAATAATGAATGACAGTGTAGCAATTAAAAAGGCTAGACCACGGATGCCTGGGCTGCTCAGCTGGTTAAGCATCTGCCTTTGGCTCAGGTCATGATCTCAGGGTCCTGGGATTGAGTCCTACATGGGGCTCCCTCTTCAGTGGGGAGCCTGCCACTCCCCCTGCTTGTGCTCTCTCTGACGAATAAATAAATAAAACCTTTAAAACAATAAAAATAAAAAGGATAGACCACAAAACATAAAATTGAGTAAGTTATTTTTTTCCTTATTATATTCCATAATACCATAATAATGGTAAAGATACGCCTTAGGTATTTGTGTGTATTCTATTCTGAAATACATTTAGACCAATAAGCAAAGGAAAAACCATTGCAGATGAAAAACTTAAAGAAAATATACAAGTGATTAATTGGTTATACAATCACATAGACTGAGTATTACTATGTTGTTGTAGGTTAAACGTACAACTAAGTTAGATTAAATGCATACGAGATATATTCATGTATTCAATAATAGTACATGTGTCAGCAACCTAGAGAAGTCTTTGAGAAAAGATGAGTATATTAGGTGATTTTAAAATGTATGGAGTGCATCCAATTTTTATTTCATCTTTTAAGTAAGAAAACAGGAAAATGAAAAGTATATATTATAAGTATAAAATATGCAAATGCCAACCCCCATTACCCAGAATTTCTGAGTGAAGTATATAAGGGAATAAGCATGAAAATACAACAGCAGGATGCTTGGGACATAATAGACATACGCTATACATGTTGGATCCCTCTCGTTTAGACTTGGTTTTCAAGTTTTCACTTCCCTTATGTTTTTAGAAATAAGGAGTCAAGGAGTGACAAACTGAATTAAACTTCTTCAGAAAGCAGGCAGGCTATATAAATGAGCAAAGCCATCGTTCTGGTTGTAAGAAGATATGGACTGGTAAGGCTTGTGACAACTGGAGGGCTTACATCATCATTGATGCTTCACATTACCAGTGTGTGTGTATAACCTCATGAAAATGAGCAAATCTGTATTTTTACTTAAGCTCTTCTAAATTCCATTTTTTTTTCAACAAATTAGTCTTAATTAAACACTGTGAAGGACAAATCGATCTTATTTGTGGAACAAAATCAGTTTGTAGCATCTGATTTTGGTAATATACTAATTAGATCATGATTATTGTTGTGTTTTATGATCTGCTTATATTACAAGTAATAGAAGGGAAGTTGGGAAGTTTTCTTGGTTATTATTTTAACTTAAGTATTGGGTGATCAAAGAATAATGCTTACTGTCAACAAAGGATGCAGGAACAGTCAATATGACATAATGGAAATTCAAAATAGTAAGATTCTACTATAAATACTTGTTATAATACTGATAATATAATTGATTTGTTTTGATGTTCACTTTCCATGCCTGAAAATGAAGGAGTTTGATTGGAAGATATTTAATACCCATTTAAACTCTCAAGTTCTAAGGTGAAAAATAAAGCATTGAAATTGTGTCTTGAAGTTCAAGCCTTTATACTAGTTAACTAATTAGAACCAGTTGATAGGGTTTCTATAAGGGATAACTAAGAAACTCTCCTTAAAGGCAATTAATATGTATTATTTATCTTTATATTTTTGGCCTCTTGAAAAGGTAGTGTTTCTATATTGTTAAAAATATTTAATTCAATAAGCTTTAAAGTTAAATTTTGCATTGCCACGAAAAAAATCAATATAGGAATTTAGGAAATCATTTATATCTCCCTGCATGCATCATTCTGAGTAAAAGATATGAGTAAATTCTGTAGAAAGAGAAAGAATATTCTACAGAGGACATTAACTTTCCCACCAAAATATTGCTCATATTCATCCTGACAGCATTGTATCATGTAAAGTATTTAACGTATGAGTGAAAAGATAGAACTAAAAAAAATAATTTTTGGCTAATTTTTCCAAATATTTTTAAAATAGTAACTCTTATTTTTTTAAGATTTTATTTATTTATTTGTCAGAGAGAGAGAGCACAAGCAGGGGGAGCAGCAGGCAGAGAAGGCAGAGTTGGAGAAGCAGGCTCCCCGCTGAGCAGGGAGCCCAGCGTGGGACTGGATCTCAGGACCCTAGGATCATGACCTGAGCAGAAGGCAGACACTTAACCCACTAAGCCACCCAGGTGTCCCTAAAATAGTAACTCTTAAAACAAATAAAAAAAAATTACCCCTTGCCTTTTGAAAAGTAGCTTACAATACAGAAAAACTGCATAGATATAATATATATAACATATATTATATATATTAGTGTAACAGTCCTGTATGTCAATGGGGAAAATGTCTATCCCTGAGCATGTATCCTACCAAAACTGGTATAATGATTAATGATAGAAAACACTAGATGAATGGACATTATAAAAGCTGCCAAAACTTTGATTATTTTGCCACTTACATTTTATCTTTCATATTCTCTTGATGTAGTTATACATTATTAATGCAGAAAACTGTTGTTTCATTCATGAATAATTTAGGATGCACAAAATGGCTGCTAGAAAGCTGGGGAAAAAAAGATGCCATTTTCTCTGATCTAAGATGTACAAAGCACAAAACAAATGTCCCTCAACAATATGTTCAATGCGTTCAATCGATAGCTTTGCAGACTTTGATGCTCACTCTGTGATTAAGCAGACTGAGGAAATCTCTGACTTCACTGTTTTTCATTTCTGAATTTTTTCCTTATGTAAATTAACTTCTATAATATGGTGACTATCATATAACTATATTAGGAACTGTTCTTATGGACAATGTTGATTTACATTCAACAATATTATAACAACTTAGTATATATTACTACTTTCTTAATTCTCCACTTTTATTTTGCTAATGAGTGTTACATGAAGATGATATATGTGAGAAATGTATGTTGATGCTCTTTCTTTAGCATATGCCTAAATTGTAATATATTTAGTCAGATTAAGTAGTTGGTGGCTAAGTTTAATATGTGGTTCAAAACAAAGATCCATAAAACCATCAAAATCTCTTTCATGAAAACTCCTATTCCTTTCTTCCTACCCTCCCTGCTGATGCTGGAGCCCATAAAAATGTTTGGGCTCCCTCAACGATGAGAGGACTTCCCACTCTGTGTTGATTTATCTGATCCTCAACTGATGCACACCATTCACGGGGAAAACTGAAATGAATAGGAGGAGTAGGCCCTTGCTTAGACCATCAGAATAAGTGATTAGAGGGTTAATCCTTTCATTTTTTTGCCTATTGCTTTGATTGCTACTATGACACCTGACTCCCAGCTCTTTTCCCCAGCTCAGCCGAGTCTCTGACATATGTTTAATAGTAGAGCTCAGGAGACACACTATTTACCAAAGCCATCATGAATACACACTAGTAAAAAGGGAACCAGCATCACTAAGAATTTCAGTGTTGATTCCCTTCTGCAGACCAGAGATAATAACAACAGACAGTCACAGAGCTGAGCTCATTAATATCCATGAAAATAATATATAACCAAAGGAATGGCCAGGTGCCAAGGTTTAACCACCATAAACCAGAAAGCCATAATTACTTTAGCAATCATCAAAGTCAGTGGGGAAACAAAAGTACCTTAATCCCCAGGTAGTTGTGGAAATAGTTAATAGAGGAAAGAACCATCAGCAAAAAGACAAACAAAAAAATCCGGGAAACAAATAAACAAAACAACAAACCCAGCAACTGTTATCTCATGCCTACATTGTAGCTATAGCTTTGCAAGGGTAAATTTTTATTCCACTACTGCCTGTTTGTGGTCATTCCAATGCTTAGAATTTTTTAAAAATAATTTTCAATATTTTACATTTGTTACTTGTGAGAAGTTTCAAGTGATTATGTTCTCAACCATTATTGGTAGCCCAAATGGGAGAAAACATGAATAGTTGACAAAGTATAAATAGCTCAAAAATACTAATAGTAATAAAAAGATAACCAAGAAAATAGAGAGTCAAGTGTAACCAGTGAGCAAATACTTAACAGAATAGGATAACTCACTAGTGTATGAAACCACTAGTGTATGAAAATTTGATTTATATCATCAATGATGAGAAAGTAAAAATTAAAATAATTTTAAATTTTATTACACTCTTTAACTTAGGAAAAAGAACTCTAAAATATCTGACGATGTTAGATATTGTGATGATACAGAGAAAAATTGTTATCAGTCTAATGGGTAAGAATGCCACAATCTGCTTCAGGACACTACCTACCTAACTCTAGCAAACATGGTGATGGAATTAGGGAGGTGTAAATAGAGGTCCTCTAGCATCCTTAAATTTTTAAAAATTTTTTTATGAGAGAGAGAGAGAGAGAGAAGCAGAGGAAGAGGGACAAGGAGCCCTGATTCGGGGGGTTGGTCTCAGGACTCTGAGATCATGACCTGAGCTGAAACCAAGAATTGGTTGCTTAACCGACTGAGCTTCCCAGGGGCCCCAACCCTTAAATTCTCTAGGATTAGATTTGAAAAAAATATATAAGGAGAAAATATGGAAACATATTCACCTTTGTTGGATCTTTGTTGTTGTTTTATCTTTCTGTTTTTATTGTATAATAGGCTCCATAGTTGATCTAAAAGATTATTGTCATAAACCTGAAGAGAATTGGGAAGCTGATTCCAGCTGATTCAACAGTGCAGAGTTCAGTAATATACTCAGACCAGACTGTACTCGCTAAGAAAATTTGAGAATGATAAATTTAAGTTCATGTTTATATCAAAATATAATATGAACTGGCTACATTGGTCATGGTGTAGTTTCAAAATTTTTAGTACTCTTCATTTAGATCAAGTAAGTTCTAGCATACATGAGTGGATTCTATTCAGGAATTCTCCATATCTTTTATAGACTTCTATGTAAACAGTTATGCTTCCCAGTGGCCTAATATGATCCTCACTCACTCAGACAGTTTTGATAGGATTAACCCTAAATTTTGACTTACTTCTTCATGTTTCACAATCCTCTCAGCCCTTCTCCTTTTCACTATGAAATCTCCATGAATGATTCTATCCAAATTGACCCTGTTTTTTTAGTAAATCCTAGAATATATTCAACTCAATAGAATGTTTCAAGCAAATATCAATCAACCAAGTCTAGTTCAACCATAACCACAACCACAACCACAACCACAACCACAACAACAACAACAAAACATTATCAAATATCACCCTCTTCTTCAGTACTCCAGAAAAAGATCCCTCTTCTCTCAGCCTGGTGCAAATACCTAACTTTTATGATAAGTCATTAGAAATTGAGTTTTAGTTTTCTAATCTTTAAGTGGATGTGTATTGTCAAAATAATTGTTAATAATTTTGAAATGACACTTGAACCATTTCCAGGATGTGAAAATGATTGCAAAACTGTTACTTGCTTATTGACATCATGCTTTTACTTTTCCACATTCTAAAATTATGTTTTTTTCCTAACATTTCAATGATAAAATATTGGGTTCCCTTATTGCTATTAATCTCTCTAGGAGTGCTCCCAGTGTAAAAGCACTTAAAACCAAAAATGGCATAGGGATTGAGAGGAAAAAGAAGTCATATGTAATGTATTTGGTAATTCCCAAGTCAAACTTAAATATTAAATGAAATTAAGTTGATCATGATAAATTGGCAATATTAAAGCAGGAGGAAGTGTTATGAAATGTTGTAAAGTTAATGAATGATCTTAAGGCAATTAATTTGAGATAAGGTAACAGTGTGGTCGTTAAAAATGACATGAGCGATTATTTTACAAAAGGGAAGAGGATGTAGAGATGTAGAGAAGTAGAAGTATTATTACCTTTCTTTAGTCATATATAGTCTAATCATTATGGAAGAAATTATCATTTTTATATGTTACATAATTCTCATGTTTTTCTGGAAATTTCTTTTTGTAACCTTTTATTTTGATATAAATTCAAGTTTATGGAATGTGAGAATATTGTAAGAATCTCCTGCATACCCTTTAACTACACTCACCAATAAATTCCATTTCTCCAGCTATTTGTCTCATTAATCTTCTCTCTCTCTTCTCTGTCTCCCTCTTTCTCAATAGCAATAAGGGAACCCAATTTTAATTTCCCTAATGATTATTAATGTTTAGCATCTTTCCAAGTGCTTATGTGCAATACATGTCTTCTTTGTAAAGGATTTGTTCAAATTTTTTACCTGTTATTTTTTGAGTTGGTTGTTTTCTTATCATTGAGTTTTGATATGGCTTTATATATTCTTGATACAAGTTCCCTTATCTAATATTCAATGTGCCAATATTTTCTCCCAGTCTGTTTGTCTCTTAATTCTTCTATTAGTGTCTTTGAAGTAGCATTTTTAAAAAAAATTCCAATGATATATTGTTTGGGGGACAGTATCTTAGAACTCTTTAACTCACAGACATAAAGATTATTTTCCTGTGTTTTCTTCTAAATTTTACAATAGTACTTGTGAATGTTTTGGGGTTTTTTTCATTGCGAATTTGTTGCATATCATTAAAGCATAAAGGCAATATTCCTTCAACATATAATTTGACTAACATTGTACTAGTGACTAATATTTATTTTAAAAAGTTGTGTACCATGAATTTAATGAGTTAATATATGTAAAACTTTTAGAGTGGAGTCTGGTTCATAATTGGCACAAAGTATCATGCTATGAAATTAAACGTGTTATAATATGCTAAATAGCTTTAATAAAGACATGATGCATAGTAAGTATATAATAACATATTAAGGAGACCGTAAACACATACCAACATACAATAGTCACTATACAAGATGGCTTTTATATTATTATTCTTTTTTCAAATTTGTGAACCTAGGATCTCATTCTTGGTATTGGGATTTATGAATCTTTTAACAAATAGAAAGCTTATAGCAGAAAAACAATTGGCCAATTTAGTAATATAGGAAAATGAACAGTAAAATCATTGGTACCATAGCAAAACTGGCAAATTGTTGATTATAAATCATTTTTAAGAATTTATGTAAAGAGAACTATCTAATGTTCTTAGTCTTTATATATTTGGCTGATTAAAATATTACATTTTCTAATCCTACCTGGATTTTATTTAATAGTTGATTACAACTTTGCTAAAAAATGCACTCTTAAGGATTAATGACTGAGGGTCTGAAAAATAGAATAATTAAAATGATGCTAAAACTGTCTAAAGCTAGAAAGAGATTGATTTCTAACTTTATATCCAACCTGTCAGTATTTTTATCATATATTCACTCCATTCATATCAGAATAAACAATATTAAAATAAAAAATGTACTTATCAGTTAAGATCTTTGATATCTTCAAAAGTAACTATTTTAATTTTTTTCTTTTCTTAAGATTTTATTAATTTATTTGAGAGAGAGAGAGAGAGCACAGAGGGAGAATGAAAGAGAGAAGCAGACTCCCTGCCAAGCAGGGAGCCCAATGCAGGGCTCCATTCAAGGACCCCGAGATCAGGAACTGAACCGAAGGCAGATGCTTAACCAATTGAGCCACCCAGGTGCCCCTAAATTAGGTCTTTAAACTATATGGAAGCCTAATGTAGCTTTCTCTGTTTAATAGCCAAGTGAACAATTTATTTACTCAGAGCAACACTTTGCATGTTTTTTTTATTACACTATTAATATAAATAGATTTTGAAGTATTATCTGATAAGTGTGAACACAAAATCTACCACCACTGACACAAATGTGGAATAAAAATTTGTTCATTATATGTTTGGTTTTCATTATAGTCCATCATATTTTTCAATTGTACCCTGTTTAAATTCTTTACTTATTATGGAAGAATTCTCATGATGAATCACAAATGCCCAAGTGTAGGAGTCACACATTCAGTATCTACTAGCAAATGATGCATAATTATAATGCCTTTTTGATTCATATGCACACACATACACACACACAATACCCTAATGACGGATACCTACACATGAAGATCTATGGAAAATTGTCTGTTAAACAAAAATAAATGTGATATCTTACTTTGGATCTTTGAAAAAAAATCAGTGAGACCTTTAGAGAAATGGGAACAGAGTCTTTATGTGAGATTACAGGACTGTATGAGCATCAGTTTTGGATTTTGATAATTTTTCTATGGTTTCATAATATTTTCTTGTTTGTAAAATATATATATTGCACTTTTATAGTGTATTTTATATATAAACACCTATATATATACATATGCCAATATTAATGCTAAAGAAAGAGGGAGGGAAAAAGAGAAGGAGAGAGAAAAATTATCATTAATTAACTAAATACCATACATTATTTGGGGAACCTGTGCCTAATACTTACTCAGAAATTATTTTTGTAACATTTAAAAATATGACTTTTAAAAATGTGACTTTTTCACAAAATATTTTGTAATTGAGACTAATTCATTGCTATAATTTTAAAAGAATATAAATATTTCATAAAATGGTTCATGTTCTTATAAATTAAATAAAATAAATAAAATAAAAATAAATAAAAATAAATAAAATAAATAAAAATAATGAACATATAAAACTTCCTCATAAGATTGCATAGCAATGTAAGGAACCAAATCAATATGCTTGGAAATGAAAAGTAACATGTATATTCTATATTCAATGAAAATTTTAAGCAATTAAGTTGCCTTTTATACCTTCATCTGTTCAATTCCCTAAGTAACCTTTTCTCTATCTCTAGTGTTAGCTGATTTTAGATTTATGTATCATTTGATGTGCTTACCCTATACCAAATGCTTTCTGACAAATTATTTACAAATGTCAATGTTCCAATTTAAATCAGGGGATGTTTTAATTTAAGTCAGATTTACTTTTCATTTAGTTTCCCTTGTGCTTCTATATTCTTACTACAAGGATCAGATTAAAAGTTTTAAATAAAAAAAAGCAGTCTATGAGATATTGATTAAACTAATGAAGTAGTCTGTTAAATCCCATCATGCATAAGTATTTAATTTAATGCATAAGCTATTTAATTTAATTCACTTAGTATTTTCCTATTTATGTTTTTCTGTGATATTCACATAGGACACTTAAATAAAAACAGTAAAATGCCTTAGATAGCTATGTAAAAGAGAAAATTGGAATCCAGAATTAACTGAGAAACAATACTTGATTTGTACCCCAATCCATGATAATATTTAGTATAGGGAGAAGGGGTGATTTTGTTGTTAAAAAAGGGAGAGTATTTTTATATTTTTTACTGACTTATTTTACAAGGGATTAGCCAAATTTGCCACCTTTCTTTCCCCTGGTAGACTGACCTATCCTCAAAATCCCTCATGTCAGACCAACAGGTATTCTTGGGAGAAATTAACTAATGGTATCATCACACTTAGGAAGGACTTCTTTCTCTGGTATTTTAATTTATTGTTGTTCCCATGGCTCTCAAATGTAATTAAAATTGTGATTTTTGTAATTCATTTGATATTTCTGTGTAACAACAACATCACTACCTTGTTTCTGCCCACTGTATCCTTTCCAGAGATAAAGTTTAAATACATTTAATGTATATTTGAGATTTATCTCTTTGTTATTTATCATTATACTATACTCTTTTGCTGAACTTTATCCAGCCTCACCATTTGCTTGGTATTTATGTCTTTCTTCACAATTATTTCAGTGCTTAATCTAAAAATCACTAGCTGCATTTTGATGAAAGGCAAATATACATTTCCCAGAAAATGCAAAAACCTTGCAACAATTCAACTGCATATAGCATCCCTTTGAATTATTTTATGTATGTTTTAATTATTTCTGTATGATAAGTTCACCAGACATTATTGTTACCTTAATATAGTCAATACTCATTTACATTTACTTAAATATGTGGCTTACTTCGCTCCTGAAGAATTATCTGTATCTGCTCTCTATTTACTTTCCTCCTATCTCATCGCAACTTACTCCAAACTACCTTATGTTTATTATAAAAAATGGTCAAGGACTCATTAAACAGACTTCTTATATCCAAATTCCAACTATTTACTAGCCATCTGATTTTTTAGCTATCTTATATGGCATAGAGTTTCTATGCCATAATTGTCTCATCTGTGTAGTGAGGGTTATAAAAAGGTATGTGCCTTATTTCTCATTCCAATGATTAAATGAGTCAATATATTTAATGTGCTTAGAACAGCACCTGCATATATTAGGTATTATGCTTGTGCTCTTTTTATCACCTCCAGTGAAACAGTTTCTGCTAAAAACAACAGTACTAAACAGACATCCATCAATCTTCATCTTTTTGTCAGCATTTAACAATATAGTTGCCGCGTCATTTTTGATGCACATTTTTAAGCTTTTCTGACCCATTTTCTCTCCTTCTTTGTTACTTCCATGTTTCCTTTACAGAATTATTGTCTTCTTCCCCTGATTGAATTCCTGAGGATTCTGTCTTTGTCTTTCTTTTCAATTATATTGTCTAAGAAATATATTTGCTTAAGCAATCATATTTATGCAGACATGTATAATTCACTGCCTGTTTTATATATCTATATATCTATCTATCTATACAGATATATCTATATCTATCTATCTAATCTCCAAATGCCTATGTGGCTTCTCTCCTTTGAGATCTCAAAAGTGTAACAAATGCCAAAGGTCCTCTTCCAACAAAAATAAACTTAATTTTCTTTCAGGTATCTTAGCAAAAACATGATCAACAATCCAGTTATGTGATTGTAACAATCTGATGACATCTTTAACTTACCCTCACTCTCCGTATCTAATTTTCACCAGGTTCTCTAAATGGAAACTTCTGATTATGTCTAAAATAATGCAGGTTTCTCTGGATCCCTGAACACTTTTCTACCCCAATAGAAATCTATATTCCCCATATCAATTTACAGTAATAGCCTCTAGATTTTATTTATTGTCTTTCTTGTATCCCATCAATCTAATGTTCACACAAAGGCAAAAGTCATTAATTTAAATATCCACATAAGACAACTACTATAATTCATATTATTTCCTACTGCTCTGTTAACAAAGAATAATTAAAAAAAAAAACTTAACATGCCTTTATATTTTGGTACCTATCTCTATCCATCTTCACCCTGCAACAAGCATGCCTTTTGTTCTCACTATTTCAACTATATTATCCATATAATTCCTATAGGGTGTCATGTTCTTTCCTATCATAGAGTCTTTGCACATGTTAGCTCTGTTCTGTGTGGAAATCTCTTCTTTTGCCAAGTTTGAGGCTACTACTTGAGATTGAAGTTTTTTTACTTCATTAGAAAAGGCTTTCCATACATATTTGACTAGATCAAATTACATTGCTGTAAAACTTCCTGTTATACATATCTATCTCTTTTTAGCACTTATTGCAGTTTGAAGTGTGCATGGCTGATTATTTTCATATTTTTTCTCTGTATTTCATGGAGATAAGAAAGACATCCGTGTTGTTCATCTTTGGGTCTTCACTTCCTACTATTAAAGAAGGCTTATGAAGTTTATTGGACACTGAATTTGTATTTTTAGATCAGTTAAGAGGTCTAGACTGAGATTCATCAAGTTATATGTGAGAAGACAAGAGTTGAATATATCACCACAGAGTAGAAGGCAAAGAGTATACCAACAGTTAGTAAACCATTGGAAGAAGATGGATCCACAAAAGATATTTGGTAAGTCATGATAAAGAAAAAAAATATAAAAAGATGGAGTGATTACATCAATAGAGTGGAGGATTTTAAAGAATCAGTGAGTACAATATCCAGTGATCCTTTGAAATCAAGAAACATATAGAACATTTTCAGTGGAATTAAAATATAAACATAAAAATAAAATATAAAAGTAATTGGTCAACTTAATCAGAGCATTGTGTAATTCTATTCTATAAATAACATTATATGAGTTTGATTACTAAGTAGGAGAGGATAAGGGAAACATAGGCTCCTATTTAATAACAATATCAGTGAAGAGAGGTCATATACAAGTTAAATGAAGAGAATTTTACTAGTGATATTTGAGATATTCTATTTTTATATTAAATAAAAGAAATATAACTAGTGATGAGGCTGAAGTTAATGGAAGAGGAGTGATTTGGAAAGCTTAGACCTTGAGAAGGAGAAATCATAAGCTAGACACAATTAAGGCACATGTGCATGAATACAAAAACAGGTACTTTTTAAAATAAAAACAAAAACAAGAAAGATTATATGATGGTGGAATTGGGTAGTTGAAAATTAAAATGGAATTATAGTTCAAGAAAAGGAATTGAAGAAGTTTTTTTTTTTTTTTTTTAAGACTTTATTTATTTATTTGACAGAGAGAGACAGCCAGCGAGAGAGGGAACACAAGCAGGGGGAGTGGGAGAGGAAGAAGTAGGCTCTTAGCAGAGGAGCCTGACGTGGGGCTCGATCCCAGAACTCCGGGATCACGCCCTGAGCCGAAGGCAGACACTTAATGACTGAGCCACCCAGGCGCCCTGGAATTGAAGAAGTTTTGCTTAATGTTACTGATTTTCTGTAAATTAGCAAGCAAATTTCTCTACTGATAATGAAAACAGAATGAGCTGAGAATAAGCTCATGAGTTTGGGATTGTGTGATTAATTTAAAAATTTGGATTAGCAGAAGTAAAGGGGGGAATTTTAGCAGAAGTTAAGTATCAAGGCAAAATCCTCATTGAATACTGAGTATGCAAAAGGAGTAAGAAAATAATCAATTTGTAGTGTCACATATATATCTACATCTATATATCTATATATCTATCTATCTATATATATACATATACATATTCCACTGGCTTATTTGTGAATTTATTGATTTAGTTATATATTTATTTATTGTTGATTTATACTTTTCTGTAGTTATACTAAGAATAGCGTTTAAAAGAACCAAAAACCATTTTTACTTGATCCAAGCTGAAGTGTTTTATGACAGAGAATGTAAGTGCAAAATGGTAAAAATAGAGAGAAAATAATGGAAGGTGAGTGGAATAAAAGGTAATGAAAATGGCTGAATAGCTCATTTGTTATGTGTATAGGCCTAAGCCTCACTCCTTGCCTGGTTAGATTCTTCTTTTTCTCCAGGGTCCTCTTTTATTCACCTCTATCTTATTTCTCTTTCTTCTTCTTCACTATACCACTCTCAGTAAAAGAGAAAGAGAACAAGAAACAAAAAGAGGGGGAAAATAGAAAAAGAGGGGGATTGAGAGAAGAATAACCTATTTTGAGGAACTATATAAACATTAAGTATCAGAAATTTATACATGTCGAAGGTTTAATATGTTAATTAAAAGTCATGAATTCAAGTGTAACTGAATATGACCCCATATTGAGAAAATATGGGAATAATAAACAAGGATTAAAGCGCTGATTGAGGGATGCCTGGGTGAATCAGTTGGTTAAGCATCTGCCTTCAGCTTAAGTCATGATCCCAGGGTCCTGCGATAGAGCCCTGCATCTGGCTCTTTGCTCAACAGGGAGCCTGCTTCTATCTTTGCCTGCCTCTCCCTCTACTTGCTGCTCCCCCTGCTTAATAAATACATAAAATCTTAAAAAAAAAAAAAAAAAGCACTGATTGAATGTAGGGTTAGAAAACTAGTCAAGGGGCACCTGAGTGGCTCAGTTGGTTAAGCAACCATCTCTTGATTTTGGCTCCTGTCATGATCTCAGGGTTATGCAATCGAGCTCAATATGGGGCTACACACTCAGTGTGGAGTCTGCTTGAGATTCTCTCTCTGCCTCTCGCCCTGCTCAGGCTCTCTCTAAATAAATTAATTAATTGATTTTTTTTTAAAAAAAGAAAACTAGTCGAAGTGTTGTAAAGCAGTTACAGCAAACTAATATTTTGCAGTCATCTAAAATCATCTGGAGCTACATCTATGACAAGTACAAAATTTTCTTATGTGTTTTTATTTCCTCTTTCTTTTGAATAGTATATAATCTG
Organism: Ursus maritimus; assembly: GCF_017311325.1. Taxonomy (NCBI): domain Eukaryota; kingdom Metazoa; phylum Chordata; class Mammalia; order Carnivora; family Ursidae; genus Ursus; species Ursus maritimus. Next base: position 32,825,096 of record NW_024426996.1, on the reverse strand, counting down.
CAAGAGGAGGTAGCCAAGGATATTCATAACAAAATTTTTTCAAGCATTTTGATTGTTTGGAAAAAAGATTATTGAGAATGATAGTCTGAACATTATTACTTAATACAGATTTTAGTGAGTAGAAAAGAGGTAAAAAAAAAAGAAAGATAAATTAAGGAAATGAAGGAGAAAGAATGAAAAATGTAAATCTCAGAAAAATAATAGGCATAGATAATGGGACAATGATTACAAATGAAATTTGCAAAATAACAGTTTTATATTCAGTTACTTATAAACAAGACACACTGATGTGTATATTGTATATAACATAAACAAATATTTAATATTCAATGTAAGCCAGCAGGGCATTGCTAGTGGAGATATCTGGCTAAAGTAAAGAGTAATAATGAAGAAAGCAAGATGGTCTTTGGAAGGAAGAGATTAAGACCAAAATACACATTTCTTCTGTCATTTACTCCGCATTGATTTTTGTCAAAAAGTTGTTAATTAAACTAACCTTCCTTATTTTAATATCTCAACTGTCTGGTCACTTGGTATTTGTTTTGTTTCTTCATAGTTTTGTTTTTGTTTTTGCTGTTACTTACAGTAGTGGAAGTTGGTTAGTTGGTGAGTTTTGTTTATAGAGACCAAACGTAAACATAAAATTAAAAAATCATTTAAAATCTTGGCATTTTTTGGCATGCCTGGTAGCTCAGTTGATTAAGCATCTGCCTTCTGCTCAGATCATGATCTCAGGGTGCTGGGATAGTGCCCTGGTAGGGCTCCCTGCTCAGTGGGGAGCCTGCTTCTCCCTCTCCCTCTGACGCTTCTCCCTTCTCATGCTCTCTTTCTCTCTCACTCAAATAAATAAAATCTTTAAAAAATAAAAATAAAATCTTGGCATTTTAAAATTATAAAAATGAGTGTATAGTGAAGCAATGTTCAACAGGAAACCTTTAGAACTAAATATTGTTCACTTCATTAAATTAATTCGTTACACCAATTTAATCATATATTTTATTACTGTAGAACATTTACAAGTCCTCCAAATCTATCTTTAATTGTGTCATATTTCTGGATATAAAAAAGAGCTAATGTCATGGCTATGTGGGGAAATCATTGTCATATCAGGTAACTTGACTTTAATAAAACTCAGGAAATATAAGAATAAAAAAAGAACTATGAAATATAAAATGAAATAGCTAATCATTGCCCACAGATGACAAAAACAGACACATGATTATGATAAGACTAAAATAAAAAGCTCATGCTGCTCATTAACCTCAGGACAATGTTTACCACAGGCAGCATATGTATATTCAATAAGAAAGAGACAGGTAACATACAGCAAAGCTCAGTAAGCAGTATATAATATTTGTACAGTTTTATGTGTAGTATCTACACATAAGTGAGGTACATCGCCATTTAATTGTAATGATTTTGAAAGCAACTGAGCTACCATAATACCACTCCAACTTAAAATTAATATAAAATAATTGGCGTGGTTCAGTGGCATTTCAAAGTATTATGCTGTGTTCGCATTATGGTTTCTTAATGAATAGAATACTGATAATCAGGAAAATTATATGCCCCTTTACTCAAATTGACTGGCAATAATTCATGAGGAACCAGCAAAAAATGAAGCTTTAAGTCACATTTTATAGTAATTAAAATAATCTATACTGAAATGAGAGGAAGTTGCTATACTAGTCATATGCTTTATACATACAAGTGCAGTTTTTTTTCTGCAACTCTTTAATAAAAAAGTAAGGAACAAATGTACATGGAATATTTTCTGAGCTAGAGAAATCAAGGGACATAAAACCCACATGCCCTCAAGGACATTTACATATAATTGCGTAGGCAAGATATAAGCCAATATTATCTTTAAGAAATATATGACTCTAGGAAAAGGTAGAGAAAATGTCACAGGACAGTATGGGTATAGTTTATCATTGATGAATTATAATGATCGTTTTTTATGCAATTTTTAAATGACATGAGGTTCAACCACTGGTGGAGATGTACTGGGAAGGTTTAATGGAACAAGTGGGGGGATTTGTTTGTGAGCTCTTAAAACAGGAAATGCCTTGTGAGTTGGAAGATGTGGTTAGATAAATGAGAAAGCCTAATGGAAAAAGCTCAAAGATAGAAAAATTCACATTGTAGTCCAAGTTGTTAAATAAATCAACTGCTTAGGGTTTAAAGAAGTAGTGTGTAATGGAACTGGATATATAGTTATGGCTTTCCTTTGTGTAGCATGTTAATCATTTTCTAGACTTTATAATATATCTCCTGGATACACACACACACACACACACACACATATACACACATATATGTATATATATATATATACATACACATTTTATTTTTTTTGATCCCACAGTGTCACAAAATTCAGCTATGGCAGCATTGCATTCCATTTCTTAAAATATCCTGTTCAATATGATATGCTATAAAAGATCATAAAATCCAACTATACATTAATTTATTCATTAATTTGATATTTACGAGCTGTCATTTTGATAGATACTGTAAATACACAAACAGTGTGACTCAATAAATTAGAAGTGTTTTCATGTTAGAGTGGGAACACAAGGGAGTAGTATATCAGCTCTGAATCAATGAAGGTCTCAGAGATGTGCTCCTCCATGATGAGTCTTGAAAGCATATATTTACCATGCGGGATATTGACAAGAATACATTCACAGCATTGGTCGGTAACTGAAAATAGAAAGAAGATTAGAGGATGTCCTTAAAGATAGCTGTACTACTTTGAGATCAGGACAAATTCTGTGTCACTGAATAAAGGGAGTTTGGTAATTTGAATAAGGTAAGGGAATTCATCTTAAAAATAGTTTCCTTTCACTTATGCCTTATTTTAAATGACAATGAAACAATGAAAGAGATATGAAATTCCTTACTTAAACCTAAAATAATGAATTTTATATATATATATATATATACAGTCAAATAATATTATCTGTACTTTATATTGAAGATATGTTTTAGATTAGCATAAATACATGCAAATATAATAGCTATCTACTTAACAGCTGAGTTAGCTTGTATGTTAAGGTTTGGGAAAATCAAAAGCTCTGATCTTGAAAAATAATTTTAGAAATTATCTGGATATAGACAAAAATCAGTGAGAGGCAGGTCAACATATCAACTTTTTTTCTGATAAACCTATGGCCTTTACTCATTGGCATATTTAGTTTCCTTATTTTAAAATCAGACATAGATTTATCCACTCTGGTACAAGCAGAACTATAACACTGCTGATCAACTCTGCAGGTGCAAGCAAGCTCCTTAAAATATGGCCACAAACCCACATAAAGGTAGACAACTTAAAAGAAGACCTAAGAACTATTGTGATATAGCTATCTAATTCCTTACTTCAAATCCACTCATTTAATTCTCTCCTGTGCCCCCAGGGAGAAAGGTGTGAGAGGGTAGGATATTGATCAATTAAGTAAATCTATTAGATATTCTTCCAACTGAAAATAAAAGTATGAGACCATTGTCTTCTTTCACATTATAAAAATAAAATTTAAAAAGAATAGTAAAAATGAAAACAGAATATGAGAATTATTTGCAAGTAGGCCTTTGTACATGCTATTAGTTCTCTCTGAGATTCTATGCCCTTACTTCTTTTCACTTAATAAATAGACAAACATCATTTACTAAGGGAAGACTTCCTAGGCAACTGCCACCCACATCCTACACACATACGCCCTTAAAACATGGCTTGGTTCTCTTTTTCTCCCTTTTGTACATCACAAACATTTGACTGAATAAATGTACCAGGTGGTATTTATGTGTGTGTGTATGTGTGTGTGTGTATATATATATACACACACACATATATATACATATATATGTATATATATACATATATATGTATATACATATATATACATATATATGTATATATATATATTTATCAATCCCATTCTCTTACACTCTAACTGCAAGAACAAAGAAACTGAGACTCTTATTTCATACCTATTTATTACAAAAACTATCAGATTGCCCGACAAAGAGAAGTTCTAAACTAAAAAATTGTAAAAACATATTAATGAAATGTTCAATAATACATTATTAAAGTTCAATTTCCACAAGCTAGGACAACTTACAAATAATTGGAAAATATATTTTTATGTCAAAATTGGTCTTTGAAATATTACCAACCATTCATGCTGACAGAAAAAAAAATGGCCTTTCAATGAGGAAACCTGAATGAATATAAGGCTTAAAGATGACTGAAAGAAATGAGATACAAAAGGACACCTACTATTTCTCTTTATATGAAGTTCAAAGAAGAAGCAAAATTAATCTACAGTGGTTTGGTCAAAATAGAGATTATAGTGGAGGTAATTGCTGAGACAGGGCTTGAGGAAATCTTCTGTGATGCTGGAAAGTTATTTACCTTAGGCCATACATGTGTAAAAATTCAACAAGTTGTACATCTAAAATTTAGGTACATATTGTCTCTAAGTTATAATGCAATTTTTAAGTTAACTGTAATGAAAAAAGATTACCTTGGATAAACTTGGATGTTCCCAATTCCTTATGAATTTAGAATCAACTTTTCAATTTCCACAAAACCACCAACTTATAACAGTACTATATTAAATCAAGGGATAATATTTAGGCAAAATTAATATTTTTATAATGCTGGACATAATCTACATTTAAAAGTATAAAGTATAATGAGTCTTTTAATCAATGCACTTGATGTACTCCTCTAGATCTTCTTTAATTTGTTAAAAAAATGTTATTTTTTTTTCTAGAATTCATGCATATATTTTGTTATTATTTATATTTTTTACATTTTTGAACCTATTTTGAAGCACTTTTCCTAAAAACTTATGTTCATAGTTTTGCTGTTGGATATCAATAAATTTAAATTTATTTTCATACTGATTCTGTGCATTATAAATTTAATTGTTATATTATTGGATAGTCTACATATAAAATCACACCATTTATAAATAAAAAATAGTTTATTTCTATTTCTTAAACTTTTAATTTTCTTTTACCTTATTTTATTGTCAATGTACTTCATCCCAATGCTACATTGAGGTGGTAATAATGGAAATACTTGTTTTTTTGGATTTTATTTATTTATTTGAGAGAGAGAGAGCACTCAAGAGAGAGAGCACGAGTGGGGGAAAAGGGCAGAGGGAGAGAAAGCAGCAGACTCCCTGCTGAGCAGGGAGCTTGATGTGGGGCTTGATCCCAGGACCCTGATCATAACCTGAGCCAAAGGCAGACATTTAACGACTGAGCCACCCAGGTGCCCCTGGAAATCTTTTTCTTATTTCCAATTTGCTGAAGAGTTTTTTAGATATGCTTTATTGATTAAGAAAGTTGTTTTCATTTTATAGATTGCTAAGGACTTCTAATCACACTTAATGCTTTTTTTGCAATTATTTAATGATCACATGACAGCTATTGCACTGATTTCTTTTGAACATTAAAACAACCCTTATTTCTGGAGAAATCCAACTCAGTCATGCAGACTTACATACATATAATATATATACATTATACACACACACACACACACACACTACATATATATGTATATACATGTACATTAGACTGTTATTAGGTGAAAATAAATTTAGAATTGTTTAAGTCTTCTACATGAAGTGATTCTTTTATCGTTATAAAACATCCCTTTTTATCTGTCATAATGTTTCTTGTTTTAAAATCTACTTTCCTCTTGTGGAAAAAGTTATAGCAGCTCTCTTTAGTTAGTGTTTATATGATATATATTTTGTATCCTTATTTTTAATTTGTGCCTTTTTTTTTTAAGGTAATAGGCCGTGTGTTTTTTTGTTTTGTTTTGTTTTGTTTTGTTTTGTTTACCCCTTTTACTCTCAACCATTTGATTCCTTAATGGAATTATTTGTGTGGTTTTGGGGGATTTTGTTTGTTTTTTACAATACAATGCAATTGTTGATGCATTAGGATTTATAAGTCATCTTGTCATTTATGTTCTAGTTTTTCCACTCTTATCAATTCCTTTGCCTCTCCTTTTTCGTCACCTATTAAACTAATCATGTTTGCATTATTTTACATATACCTCTTAACTAGTTAGTCCTATATTATTTTACTACTATTTTAATAATTACTCTAGAGATTTCTACATGCATTCTTGTCATATTGTAACTAAAATTATTATTTCACCACCTACTGATCAATGCAAGAAATTGAAATGTTACCTCTTATTTATTTCTCTCTCTTTTCTGATATTGGTGTTTTCTTTTATTCCTACATATATTTAAATTTCCCAAGATATTATGGCTACCAATTGAGGAATTAAGATGGTGAAGTAGTAGGGGGACCCTATACTTGCCTCATCCTTTGAACACAGCTAGAAAATATCAAATCATTCTGAACACCGAAGAAATTGATCTGAGGGCTGAGAGAACAAACTGCACAACTAGAGGGACAAACGTGGCCACATGATGTAAGGTAGGAGGGTGGAGAGGTGATTTGGGGGAGAAAAAAATCACACAGGTGCTGCAGAAGGAAGGGAGCCCTGATCACAGAGACAGGAGAAAGAAAGAGAAAGAGACAGAAAGACAGAAGTATCCTGCAGGTAACTGCACAAGAAAAACACTTCCCCAAAAACACTGACCTGGAAAACAAGAAGAGCGATTATTGCAAGTTTTAGAAGCAAAGGAACTCAAAGTCTGGTTTTAGAAGCCTGTGCCATTGCCAGTGTCAAGCCTGGAGTATGTGGTGGTGCTTCTGTGGAGGAGAGTGGAGGCTCAGGAGCAGACAGCATGGTCTGAGGATCCCCGTGTCACAGAGGAAGAGACAGATCCTCCCCTTGGAGTACATTTGGGAGAGGTGGTACTGTCTTTCAGGTGACAAAAGAGCCAGCAGATGCCATTAAGCTGCCTGGTTAATTAGCATAGCAGCAAAGTTACCTGCTGAGGGCAGCTTACCTGGAAACTGGATGTTGGCTGCACTTTAACATACACTCTGAACCTCTGTGCCATCATGTGACTGCTTTTCTGGGACAAACCAGCACAGCCACAGCTCTGTAAGACCATCTGAGTATCATTTCAGATCTGCACAGCACTGGGTTCCTAAAATTTGGAGTTTTTAAATCTAGCCATGCACCTGAGATTAAATACAGGAGCACTAAGCCATCAGGTAGGCGGGTGGCTGGACACAGATGGGGTGAAGGCAGTGATCTGACGGAAGCTTGGGACACAAGAGGGGGAGATTATTTGCTATTTTGTGAGGGCTTCCTGAACAGTGACAGGTGAGAATTCCCTTCTCTGGGGATCATTTTTCATCCCTCCCATCAGCACAGATGGACATCAGAAAGAGGTGCAACACACAGTGGAGGCTTGAGCTGCTTACACCTGTCCTTGCCCACCTGCATTCTGCAGGGATTTTTTTTATTTGTTTTGTTCCACTTTGTTTTTTCTAAGGGCAAGTGTGGCTGAGAGCCTGAGCAGCTGTGGGTCCATTGCTAAGAAGACCAGCACAAGCCCTCTGCAAGCATCAAGTCTACTGACCATAGAATGTTGCAAATCTTTAGCTCTAGGGGAAATAGGATCTAGCCTTCTTTAACAAGCGGACCAAAACATACCTAGTTAAAACTACACACTGGACAAGGTCCAAACACTCCCCACTGCAGGCAAGGAAAAACTGTAGAGGACTGACCCAAGGGAAAGAGCAGTCAAAACATAAACCAGGGGTGCCTGGGTGGCTCAGTCATTAAGTGTCTGCCTTTGGCTCAGGTCATGATCCCAGGGTCCTGGGATCGAGCCCTTCATCGGGCTCCCTGCTCAGTGGAAAGCCTGCTTCTCCCTCTCCCACTCCGCTGCTGGTGTTCCCTCTCTCGCTGTGTCTCTCTCTGTCCAATAAATAAATAAAATCTTAAACACACACGCACACACACACACACACACACACACACACACACAAAAGCAGAGTGCACATAGCATACACCAAAAACACTTCTTGAAGCACCAGGCCCAGGACAATATATGACCTCTTCTTAATATAGCCATTACTCTCAGAAGCAGGAAACATAACAGGCTTTTGTAACAGAGAAAATGTGTATTTAGAAAAAAATGCTAAGATGGAGGAATTCATCCCAAAAGAAAGATCAAGAAGGGATCATGACCAGGCATCTAATCAAAAAAGATATAAGTAATGTGCCTGAACCAAAATTTAAAATTACAATCATAAGGATAATAGCTGGGCTTGACAAAAGCATGGAAGATTCTAGGAAGTTCCTTATAGCAGAGATAAAATACCTAAACACTAGTCAGTCTAAAATAAAAAATGCTTTACCAAGTTGCAAAATGAACTGGAGGTAATGACCAGAAGGATGGAAGAATCAGAGGAAAAAATAAGTCATACAGAAGATAAAATTATGGAAAATAATGAAGCTGAACAAAAGAGGGAAAGAAAAATATTGGATCATGAACATAGACTTAAGGAACTCAGCGACTGCATACAGTATAATACATTGTTATTATAGGAATCCCAGAAGAAGAGAAAGAAAGGGGAAGAAGGTTTATTTGAGGAAATCATAGCTGAAAACCTCCCTAATCTGGGAAAAGAAACAGTCCTCCAAATCCAGGGGTCACAGAGAACTCCCATCAAAATCAACAAAAGGCAGCCAATAATGAGACATATTGTAGTAAAATTTGCAAAATTCAGAGATAAGGAAAGAATCCTAAAAGCAGCAAGGGAACAGAAATTCCTAAGCTACAAGGGAATACAAATGAGGTTAGCAGCAGATCTCTCCGCAGAAACCTGACAGGCCAGAAAAAGTGGAAGAAAATTTTCAACATGCTAAATGGGAAAAATACATAGCCAAGAATACTTTATCCAGCAAGGCTGGCATTCAGAATAGAAGGAGAGACAAAGAGTTTCCAAGGCAAACAAAAATTAAAGGAGTTCATGACCACTGAATCAGCCCTGCAAGAAATATTAAAGGGGACTCTTTGAGTGAGAAAGAAAGACCAAAAGCAACAAAGACGAGAAAGGAACAGAGAAAATCTACAGAAACAACTTTACACAGGTAATACAAAGCACAAAATTCATTTCTATCAATAATTACTCTGACTATAAATGGATCAAATGCTCCAATCAAAAGACATACGGTATCAGAATGGAAAAACAAACAAACAAAACCATAAAATAGGACCCATATTATGCTGCCTACAAGAGACTCATTATAGATCAAAAGACACCTCCATATTGAAAGTGAGGGGATGGAGAACCACCTATCATGCTAATGGATGTCAAAAGAAAGCCAAAGTAACCATATTTATATCAAACAAGCCAGGTTTTCAACCAAAGACTGTAACAAGAGATGAATAAGGGCACTATATCACAATAAAGGGGTCTATCCAACAAGAAGATCTAACAATTATAAATATTTATGTCCCCAATTTGGGAGAACTCAATATATATATATTAATAACAAACATAAAGAAACTCATTGATACAAATACAATGATAGTATGGGACGTAAACACCCCACTTACATCAATGGATAGATCATCTAAGCAGAAAATCAACGAGGAAACAATGCCTTTGAATGACACACTGGACCAGATGGACTTAACAGATAAATTTGGAACATTTCATCCTAAAGCAGCAGAATACACATCTTTTCAAGTACACATGAAACATTCTCCAGAACAGATCACATACTGAGTCACAAATAAGGCCTCAACAAGTACAAAAAGACTGAGATCATACTGTGCATACTTTCAGACCACAATGCTATGAAACTTGAAGTCAACCACAAGAAAAAAATTGGAAAGACCACAAATACGTGGAGGTTAAAGAACATCTACTAAAGAATTAATGGGTCAACCAGGAAATTAAAGAAGAAATTTTAAAAAACTACATGGAGCAAATGAAAATCAAAACATGATAGTTCAGAACCTTTGGTATGCAGCAAAGGCTGTCATTAGAAGGAAGTATGTAGCAATACAGGCCTTTCTCAAGCAAGGAAAGTCTCAAATTCACAACCTAACCTTACAACCTAAAGGAACTAGAAAAGGGATAACAAATAAAGCCTAAAGCCAGCAGAAGAATGGAAATAAAAATTAAAGCAGAAATAAATGATACAGAAACAAAGGCCATATATGAAAGACCCACACCTAATATCATTCTTAATGGAGAAAAATGATAGCTTTTCCTCTACAGTCAGGAACAAGACAGGGATGTCTACTCTCACCACTGTTATTTAACATAGTACTGGAACTCCTAGCCTCATCAATCAGACAACAAAAAGAAATAAAATGCATCCAAATCAGCAGGGAAAAAGTCAAATTTATGACCTATCTTATGACCCAGTGATTGAACTACTAGCTATTTATCCTAAGGATACAAAAATAGTGATTCAAAGGGGCACATGCACCCCCATGTTTATAGCAGCATTATCAACAATAGCTAAACTTTGCAAAGAGCCAAGTGTCCACTAGCTGATGAATGGATAAATAAGAGATGGTATATATAATATATTAGGTATATATTATCTAATAGGATATTATTCAGCCATCAAAAAGAATGAAATCTTGCCATTTGAAACAACATGGATAGAGCTAGAGTGCATTATGCTAACCGAAATAAGTTACTGAGAAATACAAATACCATATGATTTCACTTATATGTAGAATTTACGAAACAAAACAGATGAACATAGGGGAAGGTGAAAAGGGGGGGGAGAGAAAAAGCAAACCATAAGAGACTCAACTATAGAGACCAAACTGAGGGTTGATAGAGGGAAGTGGGTGGGGGATTGTTAAGTGCGTATTAAGGAGGGCACTTTTGATGAGCACTGGGTGTTATTATATAAATAACAAATCACTAAATTCTACTCCTAAAACCAGTATTACCCAATATGTTAACTATTATTTAAATAAAAACTTGAAAAAAGATATTATGGCTATCAGTGTAGACTCTATATTAATTTAATACATATATTTAACCTTTTTATTTCTATTCATTTCTTCTTTCATCAACAGGGAATATATTCCATTTGACCTAAAAAATTGTTTTCATTTTTTTCCATTATCATGCTTTACTAGTTACACATTTCCTTAGTTGTTTTTTCTAAAAATGTATTTATTTTCCCTTTTATTTGAAGAGCAATTTTGCTGAGTTTAGAGTTCCATGTTGGCATTATTCTTTTTTTCAGCATTTTGATGACATAATTTGATACTTTTCTATTATTTCTGGTTTCTATTATTTTTACAGGTAGTCAACTACCATTCTTACATTGCTCTTTGCTTTCTAGGTACTTTTAAAATTTTGCTTATTCTATTTCGTCAGTTTTCACATAATATGCCAGATGTATTTCCTTTAAATTGTTGCACTTTGTAAAACTTTCAAAAGCTGGGTATAAAGTCCTTTGCAATTTTGGAAATTTTTCACCATTATTTTTTAAACTATTGTTCCTTCCTATTGTCTTATCTCCTTTGCAGACTCCTTGTGAACCCCTGCATTGCTATTCATAGTAATCAGTTATTTTAAAGCATAAATCTTATTCATCAATCACCTCTGGATTTCATTCTACGGCCTTATTTGAATTGTTATTGTTTTATCATTCTGAATATCTTATTTTTTATTGAATGCTGGGTCACTTTTTGTTTCTAAAAAAAATTCAGGTATGATTTATGGCACTGCTGAGGTTATCTTCTTCAGAAAGACGTTAATATTGCCTTTGGAGGGTACTTAAATTATGCCTGATCATCTTAAACCAGTATGGATTGAGCTCTCACTGGAGCTTGGTTTTGCTGTAGGTAAGGACATGTCTGTTTCTCATTCACCCTTACTGATATGATATATGCTTTAGAAGGGTCCCAAAGAAAAGACATGGTACACTTTTTTTTTTAATTTTTTATTATGTTATGTCGAGACATGGTATACTTAACCAGAGTCCTCCTAATTGATGCTTCTAAACTCCAATTTCACTGCAGCTCCACATAACTCAGGAAAGCTCAACTTAACTTACAAGGTTCTCATTAATAGCTTTCTTCTTCTATTCATTCAATTCAGTTGTAGCTTTTTGGATTGGCCATTTCCTCAAGAGGAAAATGAATGCCAAATTTTAGCTCATTTCTTTGGTTTGTATCTCTCTGGGGTCTCAATCGATAGTCCAAGGTTTTGGTAACCCTGAAGAACATTTTGTTTCATACAATCTAGTCCACCATAGCTGACAGTGGAATTCAAGGGAAAAAACAAAACAAAACAACAACAAACAAACAAACAAAAAACCACCTCTTTCTGAAATTGTCGGAATATAGCAGACATGGATATTTAAATCTATGACATAATAAACATCACATGTTGATTTTTTCTTTCTTGCAGATCAAAATAAGGTCTAAGAGTAGATTCATATGTACGATATAGGAAAAATACAACACAGAAACAATAATAACAATAAAACATGCAATATAATATTGTCGTGCCTCTGGATATTTAAATTTACTACTGCCTAGATTCTGGATGTGTGTCTGTTTCAACACTTTGTGCTATGGACTTCTTCATATTTCTGAGATTATTACAAATACCATCATGTTTTGTGTTTCCTATAACTTTTTAGAAAGTTAGCTCTTTCATATATGTTCCCATATGTTCTCTTAACACATGCCTCTACTATTGTACTTATCTCATTGATCAGAAATGTTTCATTGCAGTCCTTTTTTTTTCCTGCTAGATGATAAACCCCTCTAGAATAGGAATTATCTATCAGAATAGCAGAGACTTCTATCACAGTGAAAAATCAGATACCCAATATAATTACTAATTCTTAAGATACGATCCACAGACAACAGTAAAAAAAGTCCAAAAAAAAAAAAAAAATCAGACCAGGAATTTAAAACAACTTTGATTAATATGCTAAGAACTCCAATGTAAAAAGTATACAGTATGGAAAAACAGATACTAACGTAAGAAGAGAGATGAAAATCCTAATAAAAGAATCCAAAAGAAATGTTAGAAATTGAAACCAATATAACAGAAAAAATGCCTGTCACTAAATAAATAAACAAATAAATAAAATAACTTCAATAGAAACATGCATATTAAGTGGGTAAAAAAAAGTCCATAGGTAGAAAGGGAACCCATGATCTTCAATGAAGAAAAATAATTACATTTTATTTTTACTAATGTCTAAGTGAAATTTAGTATTTTCTTTATAAAACAGGCAAAAAACCATATTAGTATTTGCAGTCATCTGTGACTTTATTACCATTAAACACCCAAGATAGTGTCATAGGAAATTATGGGTTTTTGTTTTTGTTTTTAGAGATTTTGAAATGTGATTTAATGTCCCTGATTTGCAATGATGGTAACTACTAGTCACTAGATAATTTTATGTACTGTTTTAATAGAAAAGGATAGATAGATGATAGATATATATACCAACTAATCGATAAGTCAATAGATAGATAGAGAGATGACTATTTCAATACAATGAAAGTAATTCTAGTTTAGATATTTAAAAATATTATTCTGAAAAAAAAAATATTATTCTGAGAAGATGGTCCATAGACTTCCCAAGAATAAAGAGTCCATGACAAAGATATTTAAGCATTCTTGGGAAACATGTTTGTCTGAAGGGAGAGTATCAGAAAACTTTATTGGTGTAAGCAATAATTTGTTTTCTTTTATATTAAAAATTAAGTGTCACAGGTTTTAAAATTCTGTTTTAGTATAGCTAGCTTTTTAAAAAAATAAAATTAGCTTTAGCATTCCAATATTTATTTGGCACTCTGAAAATAGAAAATTTAGGCAATGACATTCACTTTCTCAAAGATGATATGATTATACATTCAAAATGACAACTTTAGGCAGAGAAAGTCCCAGAAAATTTCATGTTTGTTTGTTTGTTTGTTTATTTATTTATTTATTTATTTATTTATTGTTTTGTCTTATTTCCAGGAAAGATTAACCTAAGAGTGAAAGTCTTTCTCTCTTAAGCTCTTCTACTTTGAAAAGTAGAAAAGTAGAAGTTATATAGTAGGCAGCTCTTTCTCTCTCCCTTTTCACCTTCTCCCCCCACCTAATAAAGAGAGATAAAGATGTTGGTCAAACATTCTTCAGATCTTATAGCCTTAATGCAAGAAAATATTTAACTGCACTAATTCTAAATAATAAGAAATTATATCCAGTTAAACTGTGAACTGAAAAAAATGATGTAATAATAAAATGATGAATATTTTCTTAATCTGTTTGTGTTTTCCAATTGAATTGTAACCATGCAAATCTAAAAACCTACATAAACATAGCATTATTTACAGGTAAAGTTAAAATGTTTCTTATTCATTACTTACTTGACAAAAACATAAATACATCCCCAGTTTGATCACAGTAATTATAAAAATTTCAAGATTTCACATCAAATATGGATAAAATTGTGACTTAAAAATAACACTGAATTACACGTATTTTAATCTGAACACAATTTAGTATATTCAAATTAAATCACACAGGAAGTATAATCTAAAAATGATCAAGAGAAAAAAACCTAAGTTGGAAAGAAGTTTCTTTCAATTTTAGCATGCCAAAAAAAAAAAAAAAAAAGGAAAGAAAGAAAAAGGAAGAGAGAGGGTGAAGGAAGGGAGACAAATGCAAAAGCAAAAATCCAGAGCATAATGGAAAAAAATTAGTATTTTCTTAACTATTTACAGTAATTATAACTTTACTATCTTGAAATTAAGTGCTCAAAGCTTGTGTTTGTTGAAGTCCTTTATGGTAAGAAACACTTTACTGCAGAACACAGCCTTTTTCCAGAATCAATTTTTATTTATTAGTGGCTTAATAAGGAGCTTATTATTAGCATTTTCTGTTCCATATGGGTATTCTTGACACCTGCCTTAAAATGATGATGAAACTAGCTTTATTAAGTCAAAAAAAATTAAGGAATAAGATTCATGTGAAGAAAATATTTCCAAAGATATTAGAATTCCAATGCATACTCTCCCTATATGGAAAGCCAAAGGCTGAATTGTTGCACTTGAAGTTCTTTTTTTCTATTATAATATCTTATCTACAAATTGGATATGGTCATGTGTCACATAAATTCTGAATAAGAGGCTAGAATGTCAATTTTATCAAAGTTCCATCTGATTATAATGCAAAATAGCTTTAAGCAGAGGCCTTTGGGGGCCCTGCTTCCACTAATAGAGATATGGATAAATTATAAGCTTGCTTGCTGCAGAACCCATAACTTATACAGTAGTCACTTCTGTAACAGAAGTATTGGAATAGAAATGAGATTTCACAACAATTTTTTTTTTTTTAGTATATCAGGGTTACTGCACTGTGAGATGAAACTCCTGTAAAACTAACAATAAAATATATTTGTTAATTAATTGTCAAAAACAAACAAACAAAAAAATCCCCAATCCCTTCACAGACAAGATTGTCCATGCAACTTATTCATAACTAATCACTTACAAACATGCCTAAATCCATTTTCCTGTCTTCCCATATAAGTAGAAATCCCTAGGGCTGAGTTAGGGACCTGGGGACAGTTTAGCTTCCCAAAGAGTAAAAACGAAAGACTCAGAATACAGTCTGGGTCTCTCTGATCTATTCTGGCCAGAATTTTGATGTAAGGCCTAGAGATATAGGAGATTCTAACAACATGAGAAAAAATTTATACACTACTGATTGAAGGACTTTGGTTTTTTTTTTTTTTTTTAGATTTTATTTACTTATTTGTCAGAGAGTGCACACAAGCACGGGGAATGGCAGGCAGAGCAGACAGAGGGAGAGGCAGGCTCCCTACTGAGCAAGAAGCCCAATGCGGGACTCAATTCCAGGACCCTGGGATCATGACCTGAGCCAAAGGCAGATGCTTAACCAACTGAGCCACCCAGGCATCCCTGAAGAACTAGGTCCTAGAACTAGACCAAAATGTTGACATGCAATACCAAATTTAAACTCTTATCCTTTAACTTCTTATCATTTATTATAAATAAACCCATTATCTGTTTTTAGTTGTCTTTAGTGGATTAGATTTCTAACATGATTTAAAGATTCACGTATTACTCTATCATATCAACCTTTGTATCATGGTCTCATTATCAACCTTCATAAAAATCTTTCAAATTCCATAATCATGCATATTATAATCCCCAGACTATCAAAGAGTTATACTTACTATAACCATGCTATGCATAAGTCCAAATAATATAAAACAGTATTTGATATAACACTGCTTGCCATTTTAAGTTTCAGCAGTAACCATTAATACAATAGCAAATTGTATATGTAAAAATATTTCCAATTCATATACATTACCATTTATTCCTTTCAATTATATTTATATCCTCATTATCATTATATATACTTGACTATTTTATAACAAATAAATGGTATATATATTATAAATTCAAGTACCTGGGACAAATATTCTCCTTTTAAAGTATCTATTTAAGAAAAGAAAATAGTTCTATACATTTGTTTAGCATTCTCAAACTATTAAAGAAAATTCTATTAAATGAATGATATTTCATAAAATTTTCAGCTAATTTAAAAATTGACCAGTAGTTACAGATGAATACTATTTTTCATTTTGCTCCTAGACACTTAATCAACCTGCAGGCATGTTGGGATCAATCAATTGTAGCAGTTGTGTTCATTCATCTTTGTCCTGTCATTCATCCCATGGCAGCAAGAAGCACACTGTGTAATTGAATTTGGTTGAAATCAAATATAAGGGCAAACTGGACACACGAGCAATAATCAGTTTGATTCAAAAATTTGAACAGAGATTTTTGTTTTCTGCTTTCAGTGAGAGGAGAATGATACTCTATTCTGTAATAGTACCGTAAATGAGAGCTCTGGGGAAAAGGCATATAGCATGCTTTAGGACACACCAAGTGTTCATGGGTTCTCAACTAAGAAAATACAGATGGTTAGAGGAAGGAGAGTACTAAGTACAATGAAATGTCTACAGAAAATAAGGAAATAAAGCTTAAGGCTTAAAGTTTTTCTCAAGATACATATGTAAGATTATCTTTTAAAATTTTCTTGTTAACTGTATTGGAATTTTAAAAAACATTCCATAAATATTGTCATGAATTTAGCAAAAGTTATGTGATGCAATAAAGTTTCTTGTTTTAGAGATTTGGAGAATCTGAAAATTTTATCTGTACCTATATATCTATATGTCTACAGCCATATCTGTATTTATATATAATTGTGCTTGTGACAGAGCTTTCTCTCTCACTTTTAAAGTTAATTTTGAAATGTGATCAAAACTAGCCTATGTAAATAATATAATTATCTGGAATTATTTGTTTTTGTATTTTAGGAGAGTAATGTGTTTTCTCCATTCCACTTTCAGTCCAGAATTGAAGTAAATCTTTGGAAGTTTTATTCCATAAATTGTTCCATCATGCATTCTGGGTTACAATTAATTTTTAATTTTTAAATGTCATTTCTTATATCACTAGGATTTCCCCAGGTAATTGCATATATTTTTATCTCAAAATGATAAAGAATACATTCAGAGATAAAAGATATTCAGACAACAAGTTTTTCTTATAGGTTAATTTCAACACAAAATGATCTTTTTTAACTGGGTTTGTCTTCACCCATCACTACCTTTATAAAATAAGACTAAAGTCGAATAATTTTTTTAAGAGGAGCCACTGGAAGTTTCTACTCATCTTTGTATTCGTTATCATGAAAAATAATAAAAAATAGTTGGCATCTCAGCTCTTTCCACAGTTTGGCTATTGTGGACATTGCTGCTACAAACATTGGGGTGCAGGTGCCGTTTCAGATCACTATATTAGTATCTTTGGGGTAAATACCCAGTAGTGCAATTGCTGGGTTGTAAGGTAGCTCTATTTTTAACTTCTTGAGGAACCTCCATACTGTTTTCCAGAATGTCTGTAACAGCTTGCATTCCCACCAACAGTGTAAGAGGGTTCCCCTTTCTCCACATCCTCGCCGACACCTATCGTTTCCTGACTTATTAATTTTAGCCATTCTGACTAGTGTAATGTGGCATCTCACTCTGGTTTTGATTTGTACTTCCCTGATGTCTAGTGATGTGGATCATTTTTCATGTGTCTGTTGGCCATTTGTATGTCTTCTTTGGAGAACTGTCTGCTCATGTCTTCTGCCCATTTCTTGACTGGATTATTTGTTTTTTGGGTGTTGAGTTTGAGAAGTTCTTTATAGATCTTGGATACTAGCCCTCTATTTGATATGTCATTTGTAAATGTCTTCTCCCATTCTGTAGTTTGCCTATTAGATTTTTTGACTGTTCCCTTTGCTGTCTAGAGGCTTTTTATCTTGATGAAGCCCCAGTAGTTCATTTTTGCTTTTGTTTCTCTTGCCTTGAGATGTGTCTAGCAAGAAGTTGATGCAGCAGAGGTTGGAGAGATTACTGCATGTGTTCTCCTCTAGGATTTTGATGGATTCTTGTCTCACATTGAGGTTTTTCATCTATTTTGAGTTCATCTTTGTGTATGGTGTAAGACAATGGTCCGGTTTCATTCTTCTACATGTGGCTGTCCAATTTTGACTACACCATTTGTTGAACAGACACATGAAAAAATCCCCAACAACATTTGGCATCAGGGAAATACAAATCAAACCCCAATGAGATACCACCTCACAGCAGTCAGAATTTCTCTAACTTTGGTGGATAATATCAAAGGGATAATATTGGTTCATTTTTGTCAAGTTATTAGTGTATTACTTTGATTTAGAATTGACTGGGTGCTTAAATTATTCTAAATGTAGTCTAGATCTCTCTGCAGCAGTTGAGTGTGTATCAAATGCATTTTATTGAAAGATTTAAAACAGTTATTTTACTGATAAAAACATTCCCATTCATTTCATGTATTAAGTGCTAAAAATAAACTGATTAAAATACATTTCATAAAATTATTTGAGAAAAGATAGTAGACAGTAATGATAGCTATGGGCCATAAAATGGAAAGCATTGTGTAAGAGGGACACTTATGGAATTGTCCCAGTGCAGGTTTAAAAACAAAAACAAGTAGAATGACAGAGATAAATTGCAAGAAGTTATAAATGTAAGTTCTGAACTAAAATGATCTTTGCTGTAAATTATAAAATATTCATTCAACTTTATTTGTGGTAAGTACCACATGGTGCTTCAGAATGAGTGGAATGGACAAAACTTCTTGTATTTACCCTTCTTAGGAATCGGTAAGTTGGTGAAAGCAAAGGATAGTAGATGACACTATAAATTTAAAAACACTTTCTGAGATAAAAGTACTTCTTTCTGAGATAAAAGTAGGAATGTCATTAAAGCCTTTTTGAAATATATTTACTCTGAGAAGATTCAGAAAATGCGTTTTCTTATCTTTTAAAGGAAACACTATTTTTGTGATCTGCAACTTTATATTGCTAACAGTTGGATAAACTGGAAATGTCAGTCAATTTAAATACAAATGATTCTAAGGCTTCAGAAAATTAAATCTAGGAGTAAGTATAGATTAGTTTCTTCCTAATGATCCATTTTCTGTCACTTTGCATAGAAATAGGCAGTATCAATGCAGTACTTTTTAGTGCTGTGTTACACAGAATCCTTCAAGGATTTAGGTGGTATTAGGTTGTACATATGGCTTTCTGTATAAATAAAAGTGTTCTCCAAACTAATCAAATGGGAACAACTTCAGTATGCTGGGAGTCTAAAATTATATTTGAAGGAGTTCACCAAGACAATGAACTAAAAATATTTATTTTTAGTCCTTTCATGAGGTTTACAAATGGATATTTGCTCTTTACAATTGATACTTGCTCTTCTTTATTATGACATGAACAATATTTTCTAATATTTTGGAAAATTATCAAAAATAGCACAAACTTAATTCAAGATTAAGAAAACAGATACTTATTTTTGGTCCCTTCACATGGTCATTATTTTGTCACTACTTTCTGGAGACTCTTGTCACATGTAGTTTAGTGCTTTCATGTAACCCAAATTATATGTTGCCTGACTTCTATCTTCCCCAGCAAACTGTATTGCTCTTGTGTCTTAACTATTAGAGGAATGTTCCAATCTGATAAACATGTACTAAGAAATGATAGTTACTATTTAATAAAGTATCCTTCAATGTGTAGAAGTTTGCATGGTTAGTTTTCCTGAACCAGGGCGTTATAAGACAATAGCATTCACACAACACTGTGATAACTAAGAATGTCCTGAAATATTTCCAACCTGATATTCTCAAAAGGTTCCTTTTAAAAAGAAAATTAAATTCAAAGTAAGCAAAGAAAAGAAACAATAAATATCAAAGTGGAAATCAATGACTTAAAACACACAAGAAAGGAGAATAAAAGTCAGTTTCAAAGATCGATAACATCAGTCACCCAGCTGGATTAGCCAGGCATGTCAAGAAAAAAGAAGGAAGCTATAAATTTCCAATCTTAGAAGCAAAGAGGTGACATGATTATAGATACTGAGAATTGAAAGGATAATGAAGAATGTCACTAGTAATATTATGCAAAGATATCTGATAACTTAAAGGAAGTAGACAAACTACTTAAGAGATATCAAGAGATACATTCCTTAATGTATGGCTTCACTAGTGCACTATATCACACCTTTAAAGAAATGAAGATACAAATTCTATACAATTTCTTCCAGAAACAAAAGTTGAGAGAATTCTTTCAACTTATTTTGTAACCCTGATATTACCCTAATAACTAAATAAACAAAGACAATATAATAAGCAAAACCACAGACCAGTATTGCTCATCAACACAGAAAAAACTCTTAATAAAATTATAGCAAATTGAATATAGGAAAATATAAATTTTTACCAAATCACATCTAAGAAAATATAAAAAAGATAACCAATCATGACAAAATGGACTTTATTTCATAGGGATATAAAATTGCTTTAACATTTGAAAATCAACTAATTCAGGGGCACCCAGGTGGCACAGCTGGTTAAACATCCAACTCTTGGTTTTGGCTCGGGTTGTGATCTCAGGGTCATGGGATCAAGCCCCACATCAGGCTCTACACTCAGCATGCAGGCTGCTTGGGGTTCTCTCTCCCCTCTTCCTCTGCCCTTCCACCCCCCCAAATAAATGAATAAATAAATAAATAAATAAATAAATAAATAAATCTTTAAGAAAACAAAAAAAAAAAAAGAAAGAAATATGCAAACAACATATCAGATAAAGGGCTGGTATCCAAGATCTATAAAAAACTTCTCAAACTCAACACGCAAAAAACAAATAATCCAGTCAGGAAATGGGCAGAATACACGAACAGACATTTCTCTAAAGAAGACATAAAAATGGCCAACAGACACATGAAAAATGATCCACATCACTAGACATCAGGGAAGTACAAATCAAAACCAGAGTGAGATACCACCATACAACGGTCAGAATGGCTAAAATTAACAAGTCATGAAATGATAGGTGTTGGCGAGGATGCAGAGAAAGGGGAACCCTCTTACACTGTTGGTGGGAATGCAAGCTGTTACAGACACTCTGGAAAACAGTATGGAGGTTCCTTAAGAAGTTAAAAATAGAGCTTCCCTACAACCCAGCAATTGCACTACCAGGTATTTAGTGAAAAGAAGGGGCACATGCAAGAACACCTGGGTGGCTTAGTTGTTAATCGTCTGCCTTTGGCTCAGGTCATGATCCAGGGGTCCTGGGATTGAACCCTGCATCAGGCTCCCTGCTAGGCGGGAAACCTGCTTCTCCCTCTCACATTCCCCTTGTGTTCCCTCTCTCTCCATCTCTCTCTCTCTCTCTCTCTCTCTCTCAAATAAATAAAATCTTAAAAAAAAAAAAAGGAGCACATGCACCCCAGTGTTCATAGCAGCAATGTCCACAATAGCCAAACTGTGGAAGGAGCCCAGATGCCCTTCAACAGATGAATGGATAAAGAAGATGTGGTTCATATATACAATGGAATATTACTCAGCCATCAAAAATGAAATCTTACCATTTGAGATGACATGGATGGAACTAGAGGGTATTATGCTAAGTGAAATAAGTCAGTCACAGAAAGACAACTATCATATGATCTCACTCATATGTGGAATTTAAGAAACAAAACAGAACATAGGGGAAGGAAGGGAAAAATAAAACAATGAAACCAGAGAACATGCACCCCAGTGTTCATAGCAGCAATGTCCACAATAGCCAAACTGTGGAAGGAGCCCAGATGCCCTTCAACAGATGAATGGATAAAGAAGATGTGGTTCATATATACAATGGAATATTACTCAGCCATCAGAAAGGATGAATACCCACCATTTGCACTGATATGGATGGAACTGGAGGGGATTATGCTAAGTGAAATAAGTCAAGCAAAGAAAGACAATTATCATATTGTTTCACTCACAGATGGAACATAAGGAATAACACAGAGGACCACAGGGGAAGTGACAGAAAACTGCATGGGAAGAAATCAGAGAGGGAGGCAAACCAGAGAGACTCTGGACTCCAGGAACCAAACTCAGGGTTACAGAAGGGAGGGGGGTGGGGGGATGGGGTAACGGGGTGATAAGTATTAAGGTATTAAGGAGGGCACGTGTGGTGATGAGCACTGGGTGTTATATGCAACTAATGAATCATTGAACACTACACCAAAAACTAATGATGTACTATATGCTGGCTAATTGAACATAGTAATAATAAAAAATATTCCAGCAAACAAAAAAAGAAACAAAAAGAAAATCAACTAATTGAATTCACCATACTAATAGACTAAAAAACTAAAGCCATATGGTCATTTCAATAGATGTAAAAATGAGAGATAAAATTTAACACTGATTCTTGATGAAAGCAAAAGAAGGCTTTGTAAACTCAAAAAAGAAAGGAACAAATAAAGGACATATCTCTAAAATTCTTACCAATATCACATTTAATGGTAAAAAAAACCCACAAAAAAACTGGATATTTTTTCTTTACAATTTAGAATAGGCCAGCGATATGCATTCTTACTATTCCTATTCCTTACTGTACTGGATGCAATAACCATTTTCACAAAGAAAGAAAAATAAATAAATAAAATACCAATTCAAAAGGAATAAGTAAAATATACTCTATTTGCAGACAACCAAAGATCTATAAGAAAAATTCTAAGGTCTCTACAAAAGAGTTATCAAAACTAATAAGTGAGTTTAACAAGAACAAGATACAAGATAAATCTAAACTGTCAATTATATTTCTAAATACTATATTCAACATTAGAAATTGAAATAAACTTTTAAAATATAATTGAAAAGTGATAAATTTATATATAACTTCACAAAATATGTCAATATGTACATTGAAAGCTGAAAAGCAATTCTAAAAGAAATTAAAGAAATAAATACATTAAGAAATATACTATGCTCATTAAACAAAGAACTCAGTGTTGTTAAAGTCAGTTCCTTCAATATCATGCTACAGTCAGTTAAATTCCAATAAAAAGAGAGAAGGAAGGCTTTGTTTGGTATAAATTCACAATCTAATTCTAAAATACATATGTATGTGCAAATGCCTTAGAATAGCTAAAATAATCCAACCTTCCCAAAATTTGAAGAATTTACTTGATCTGATTTCAAGACCTACTATGAAATCATAGTAACCAATACTGTTTTCTTGGTATCAGCATGGAAATTGAGCAAAACAAAAAACCTGTAACAGAACAAAGTCCAAAAAGACTTTTTTGGTGATGGATGGATGGACTGATTTTCAACGAAATACTAAGTAATCCAAATTGAAAGACATAATGTTTTCAATCAAAGTTACCAAAAAAATTAAATATTCAAACAACAACAAGACCAACCCTCAACTCTTACACCATATAAAAAGTGTCTCAAAATGTCTCATAGGGCTATACAAGGGCTAAGAAAATACAACTGCTTTAGGAACAAAAATAGAATAAACTGCTGTGACCAACGCTTTGGTTGAGATATTTTAAAGAGAATACAAAAGAAAAGAAACATACAAAAATTGATTTTTATCAAATGGACCCCATAAAAATTAAATTTTTTTGTTCTCAAAGATACTGTTAAGAAAATGAAGAAAATCTATGTGTTTGAAGAAAATACGTGCAAATCATATATCTGATAAATTAGTTGTATCAAGAATAAATAAAAAGGTTCTAAAATTTAATCCTAAGGCAAACAATCCATTTAAAAATGGGTACAAACTTTACAGGCATTTAACCAAAAAAGATACCCCAATGGCAAATAAATACAGGAAAAAATATTCAATTATTGATCAATAATTGATCAATTATTAATCAATATTGAGCGCAAATTGAAACCATAATGTGGTACTACTTTGTCTATAGAATAGATAAAATTATAAATGTTAAAAATATCAGGTATATAATGTTCACACACTGCTGATAAGAATGAAAAAATAAATAAGTCTAACAGCCTCTTTGTGAAACAGTTTGGAAGTTTTCTTAAAACTACATCTATCAGATGACCCAGCTGTCCCACTCTTAGGTATTCACCTAAGGTATTTACCCTGGGTATTTACCTAAGAGTAATAAAAGTATGTCAACACAAAGATTTATATTCAAATGTTCCTGTTCTTTAAAAAATTATTCATAATAGACATAGTTAGAAACAACAAAAGGATACATTAGGAGTATTGATTTATAAGCTAATTTTACATATCCATACACTAAAATATTGCTCAAAATCTAAAAGAATAAATTATTGTTACAGCAACATAGCTAAATCATAAAAGCATTATTTTTACTGAAAGAAGTCTGATACAAAAGACTGCATCCTGTATGATTCCATTTATAATAAATTCTATAAAAGGCAAAACTATGTTGACAGAGAGTAAATAACTGGCTTCTAGTTGCTAGATTGGGGTGTGGGGGGATGTAATGGCAATTCTGTATCATGATCATGGTAGTGGTTATGCAACTGTATATATCTTTCAAATATCTTGGAACTGATAGCTTAATATTAATGAATATTTTGTGTATAAGTTATATCTCAATAATGTTGCTTGAAAACAAAAGAAAAATGTTCATAGACTAAACATCATAATTCAAATGCAGAAACTGTCAGAACAGATGAAAAAAGCAAAACTTAACTACACAATGCTTGTAAGAAATGTGCTTTAAATATAAAGATAAAATGGATCCTGTGTGCATCATGCAAAGAATAAGAAGAAAGTCATGATTATTTAAATATTAAATAGTTTTCAATACATGAGGTATTAAAGAGATTGAGAGCAGCATTTAATAATGATAAAAAGTCAATTCATTAGTTAGAAATAAACTTCATATGTAGATTAATATAAGAACTCAAAAATACATGGGACAAAATTTGACAGATATAAATTGAGAAATAGCCAATTCCAAAATCATAGTTGAAGATTTTAGCACACCCCCAGCAATTAACAGAATAATTAGACATATATGTGCAAACATATTTAATTTCAATAATACTGCCAATCCCTTTGAATAAAATGATATTTATAAGATACTAAACATTCTTTGCAGGTGCAAATAATATATTCTCCAAGATAGAACATATGTTGGGCCAAACAACAACTTTCAATAAATTTAAAATGACAAAAATCATATGGAGTTACCTGATCACAACCGAATTAAATTACATGATAAAATACATAGGAAAAACCCACATATGTGAAAATTTTAAAACATAATTCTAAAAAAGCAAAGTTCCAATAAATAAATGTTCCATTTCTTAGGCTGAGTGGTTTTATGTTTAAATTAGGCAATATTTCAAATGTACTTAGCTGTCATGTGCTTTATAATTGACTTTCTTTTACAAAATGGAGTGAATTAGATTATTGGCTTTCTTATTTTCACACTTAACAAAGATCAAATTCCAGAAACATTTATCACACATTTCATGTAAGTGAAACAATCTGGTGAAGTAATGCTCAAGAAGTTTCGGCTAAAGTATAAAACAATTTTTTTCTGGCACATTGCAGCAAAATGCTTAAATCTATTCCTAAGAGCAATGTTGAGAAATAACCTTACGTAGATAAAAGATCATTTTAAGGATATCAAACAGAATTTGAAGGAAACTGATAATATAATTGAATAGTTTAAGTAGTAACTTAAGTTAATTGGTAATAGTTTAAGTAAAACTCTTCAGTTATACTCCAGCTCTTTCTTTTATCAAAATAAAATTTTAGACCACTGGGCCCTATTTGTTTGACAAGTTTACCCTTTGGTCTAACTTATTTTAGGATTCATTCAATGTTTCTGTTGAATTGTTCTGGAATTTGAGGTTTAAAACATGAATTGTCTGGGACAGGTGAGTGGCTCAGTCCATTAAGCATCCTACTCAGTTTCAGCTCAGGTAATGATCCCAGGGTGGTGGGATTGAGCCTCGCATCAGGCTCCAAAGCTCAGCATGGACTCTGCTTGAGATTCTCTCCCTCTGCCCTTCCCCCTGCTCACTCTCTCTAAAATAAAATGGATAAATAAAATCTTTAAAAATAATAAAATGTGAATTGTCCACTTTACAAAATGGAAAAAAAAAATCAGTGGTTTCTTCATCAATTGTTAAGGGCATCCAAAGTATTGACCTATTTAAATCTAGTCATAGAGAATAAATCTGCACAGTTTTAATATTGGATCAATTTTGGAAAATATGATTATGCTAATTTTGCATTACTTTTAAAAAAGATTAAGAAATTAAAATTATGTTGAATCCTTTTAACTGTTGATCTTTTTTTGGTTGACAGATTAATCAGTCTGACAGAAGATAATTTACTTATTTTAGCAAATGACTAATCTTTATTTGGCTTTCATTAAATTCTATTTTTATTATCTGTCCCAACCAATTTAAGCTTATAATGGTTAAAATATAACCTCTACCAGTGCCAGATATAGATTATGACAGATAGATAGATGATAGATGATAGAAAGATAGACAAATATATAGATAGATAAGAAAAGCCTACTTTGTCAGTGAAATTATTTGGATACATTGCAATTATATGGAAGAAACTAAATCAGTAATTGATTTGTCAAATATGAATAACTTTTTTTTTTATATTTAAAATTCTATCAACATAATCATCTATTCTTTTGCTTTGGGAGAAGTGATTTGCTTTACATTTTCATGCACACACACACAGAAAAGGGGGGTTATCTCTGAAAGTCTTAAAGAATTTTTTCAAAGTATATATGCCATCATTTAGAAAACAGTAATGTTCCAAAATATATTTCATATCTCCTTAAAATGACGAGGATGCAATTAGATTTTACATTTTTTGGGGAAAAAAAACTGTTAAGATCTTTGTTTATATATTGAATTAGAATTTTCAATTTAGGTATACATATATTAGCATAAGATAATAATATATATTATGTATTAGAAAAGAAGCACATAAATCAAACTGGAAACTTCCATTTATTTAGAAAATTTTCCTGGAAGTGAATGAATAAAACTTCTCGGGCTGCCTGGGTGGCTCAGTCAATTGAGCATCCCACTCTTGATTTTGGCTCAGGTATTGATCTTGGGGTTGTGAGATCAAATCCCATGTCAGGCTCATGATCAGCATTCTCCCTCCCTCCCTCTCTCCCTCTCCCTCTGCCCCTCCACTCACTCTCTCTCTCTAAAGAAAAAAATAAACAAAAATTTTAAAAAATGAAACTTCAACCAAAATAAAAGGCAAGAAAAAATAATTTAAGTAGTCAAATGTCTACTTATTGAAGAAAAAGTAGATACATTTAAATAAGAAATTACAAAAAAAATTTTAGCATATAAAGAATAAGATGTTTTTGATAATTTGTCATATTACTTTTTGAATATTTACCATGTGTAAAAGATTGTATAGGATTTTTGAGGATAAAAAGGAAAAAAATTAATAAACCATCTTATTATCAAGAAAATTATAATAATAAAGAGTATTTCAAAAGTTAACTGTAGGTTGATTACATAGCAACTGCTTTTAACCAAAAAATATGACAACTATTTTAGGGTAATTTCTAAATTTATTTAAAACTTCAGTTGGGCCCTGAATTTGGAAAAGGAGGATGTGTTTCACACTAATTATAAAGCAATCTTAAGTGCTTCCATAATGATAAAAATTACAGAGAACAAACATTCTCGTTTCAACAATGCTCATGGTGACTACAATCCAGTTTTGCCAATTTACTATGTAGACTTTTTAATTTAATTTAATTTAATTTAATTTAACTTTATTTATTTTGTACCTTATTATTAATTATTATTATCAATATTAATATATTTATTTTAGCATTGGGCCAGACTACCTTAACTCTCAATAGTTTCCTTGATTCTGATGTTCTTCAAAGCTTGACCATCTAAAAGCAATAACTATAATGTTGGTTAGAGGGAATTTGAATATCTATTGAAATGTAATGAAAATGTATGACTGACTAGACTTGATCTGGGTGAAAATACAGAGACCATGCATATTAAATTAGAAAGTATGGTGTTTGCTCTTGAAAATCATATAAGAGTACTGGAGTAGAAGTGCTCATATTTTAACATAAAATTTGCCTAAAATATATACAGTTATGCACTGAAAGACAGTTGCATAATGATATTGAACATACATTTTTGTGGCATACTATCAATAGCAGGGGCACAATGGAAAATTATTTCCATTTCATTTGGGCAAACTTAACATTACCCAACCTTAGTTATGTCATCTAAGATATAGGAAAAATAACAATATGTAGCAGCTAAAAGACACTTTTATTCATTAGGGTTCAATCAGAGTAACAGAATCACTAGCAGAAATATATATTAAGAAATGAATCGCAAAGAACTAGCTTTCTCGATTGTGCGGGCTGGCGAGGCAGGATCAAAGTCCTTTGAACAAGCCATTAGAAAGGGCAAGCTTGAATCTCAGGCATGAGCTAAAGGTGTTATTCATAGGTAGAATTTTTTCTTCCTTCAAGAACTTTTTACTTCAGCTCTTAAATCCTTTTAACTGATGAAATCAAACCCTCCCAGATTAGTTGGGAAAATCTTAAAGCCAACTAACTATGACTTTAATCACATATACAAAAGAGCCACACAGCAAAACCTATATTAGCGTTTGATTGAATAACTGAGAACTATAGCCTTGCAAAATTGACACATAAAACTTGCTATCATTAACACTGAAGGCACATTGTAAATTGTAGACATTAAAATATATTATAGGATAATTACATTTATCTTTACTTTTATTCTTACTAAAGCCCCATTAGATAGACATATTTATTCCTGATTTAACCTAAAGAAGCTGGGAAGAGGTATTCAGTGTTGATAATAAGCAGAAAGTGGGAATTAAAATCAATGCTTGAGATAATTCATGCTTTTTTATTTTACACTGTACTGCCTCACAGAAATAATGAGACAGAAATAATGTGGACAATTACAGTCTCATAAATTCATTGAGAACTATTGTTTTCTGTGATGTATGGATTTCTTTCATCTTTAACGACTACCTTCATAGTTTACAATTCCTCAGATACGTTTATCATCTTACTTTTCCATTTTAATTTTGAAGTACGTAATTCTATTTCAATTGAAATACATTGATGCACTTAAAACAAGTAACCAAATTGCCAAAATTTCACAATTTGCTCTGTTTCCCCTCATTCATAAATGAAAATAATACATGTACTTTCATTAACTATTTTCCTAGTATAAAAGAGGATATGTCATCGTTGTATCCATCACATACTGATTTCTTTTGGCTAATAGAATAATATTTTTGAAGGATAGTGTGATTTCAACAAATTAAACAAAAAAGTATATATAATTAATTTATGTTGTGATAGCAGTATTTGACAAAATATATGTATGTAGATAAGAGAGATAATTAAGAGGATATAAATATACAAACATTTCATTAAAGATATTAAATATATTATCCTATTGATTATGTGTTGATAACATGCAGTACATTTTACACATAGAACTTTCACAAATATCTGTTGATTATATAAATAAATATTTGTACTGCCCATGATTATTGATTATTATTTTTTGCTGTAAGTGGTTCAAAAAGCAAGCATAAACATTATATAAGATTGTAAAATGAGATTATGAAGTTAACAAACTTTCCAGAGTTTCAGGACTATCTAGAAATATTTTACCATGGTAAGAGCAATAGACCGTTAAATCTCTATAGCACGTATAGCTAAGTGGACTAGTTCTTGATTCTGGTGTAAACTTAATTATTTATACTCACTCCAAAGCAACAGACAGGTACAAGTAAGCTTCAATGAGTACTGACAATGAATAAATGGGAAGGTAGCCATTTAGGTAGAAGAGAATATAAGTAACTTCTTGGGTAAAATGAATTTCAAGATTAGTATCAAGTAGACATAATCTGAGTCTTATACCTAAAGGTTATCACCTGAAAAAAAGAGCACATGTAAAAAAATAATTGAGGAAGAGTTCGTAAAATTCAAATTAAATTAAACTTAATTAAAATTAAAATCCCATAACTTCAAGATGTTTTAGCACTTATTAGAAATATTAGTCATGAACATTACAAAGCCAGGATGATAGGAGAGTTTATTGATAAAGGGAGTATCTATGATTAGAAAACAGTTCAACATTCTATAGATGTACAGCATTTAGCAGAAGGAAAGCTTTACCACAAATTTGGTGGTTTAAAATAACAGAAATATACTCTCACCACTCTGGAGGCCAGAAGTCTAAAGTCAAGGTTCTGCAATGGCTCTGCTCCCTCCAAAGTCTCTAAAGGAGAATACTTCCTTACCTCCTCTAGCTTCTGGAGTTTCTGTGTGTGCCTCCACCCGTACCTGCATAACTCCAATCTCTTTCTCCGTTTTCATACAGTCTCCTTTTCTCTGTCTCTATTCTATGTGTTTCCTATATGGATATTTGCCCTTCAATTTAAAGCCCAAGAGAATACAAAGGAAGATATCTTAACATTCTTAACTAAATACATCTGCAAAGACCGTTTCTCCAAAAAGGTTACATTCATTCCTTGGGGAACATGGCCATGCCCTTACTGGGGACATTATTCAACCCATTACAATACATCTACTATCCCCCCAAAAAAAATTTAATACTCCACATACCAAATATATTTATCCCATCTAACATCACAAGTGCCTCAACCCAGTAGAATATCAACTCTAAGTTCAAGTTCTCATTTAAACATACTCAGCTCAAAAAGTCCCAAATTTCATTATTGAAATCAGGCACTGGTGAGACTGAGACTAAACTAATTCTGAGACTAAATCAATCTCCATTTAAAAACCTTAATTAGAAAAAAAAAAATCTGCTTCTAAAATATAATGGTGGGACAAGCATAGGCTACAGGTTCTCATTCCAAAAGATGAAAATTGGAAGGAATAAAGTGGTCACTAATCCCAAACAAATTTGAAATCTAGCAAGATAAATTCCATTATTTTTCAGTGTCTGAGAACAATCCTCTGTAATTTGATGTTCTGACTTCTGGGACTGCAGCAGTTCTGCCTTCTGCTCTGCCCATGGCAATCCTACACATCTTTGTGCAGTGTGTGAAGGCTCTGCTTCCACAGTCAGTCTTTCTCTTTGAAGGGTAGAAAATTTTGCAGCTCTCTGAATCCATTTCCTGCCTTCAGAATTTTTGGAAATCTGACAACCTTTTCTCATTTCATCTTATCTCTGTCCCTTTTAGTTTAAGTAGGCAGTATTTCTTTTGATATAGAATTCTCAAAACTCTGATTCACCTGTGTGTAACAGTGGTCCATGCCATTAGATAAGAAGAACCTCTATAGATCTTTCCTTATTAAACCTATCTCTAT
Source organism: Ursus maritimus (assembly GCF_017311325.1). Lineage (NCBI taxonomy): Eukaryota > Metazoa > Chordata > Mammalia > Carnivora > Ursidae > Ursus > Ursus maritimus. The sequence goes on along the minus strand of NW_024426996.1, from coordinate 32,793,352 downwards.
TCTTGGTTTATGTTGAGATGGTTGAGTAGTAGATCCATGAGTCACACAACCAATCTCTTCAGCAAAAGTTTTCGTAGCCACACCTTTAGTCCTCTGTCCTGAGTATGATTTTCTAACAGTGAATTTCCAAATTTTAGTATCCTTTGCAATCGGGATAGGCCAAGAACTTCCCAAACTGTAAAGTGCTGGTTCCTTTTTGCTTAGCAGTTCCTTTGTCAATTTATCTCTTTCCTCTTACATTTTACTATGAGCAACAAGGAGAAACCAGGTCAAACCTTCAGTACTTTGAAAATCTCCCCAACTAAATATACAAATTAATTTCTTACAAGTTCTACTTTCCACATAACCACAGAACATATTTAAGCCAAGTTTTCTGTTATGATAACAAGGGCTGCCTTTCTTCCAGTTTCCAGTAACAGGTTCCTTACTTCCTTCAGAGCTGTTTCTAGGACATGCATAGCTCTTCCAACATTCTGTTCAAGGCAATCAAAACTTTTGCTCTCATGAGTCTCAAAATTATTCCAGCCTTTCCCCATCCAATTCCTAAGCTGTTTCTACATCTTAGTTATTTGCTGCAGCAGATCCCATTTTCAGTCACCAAAAACTGCATTAGTTTCTTGGGGCTTCCTTGACAAATTACCACAAACTTTCTAGCTTAAAATAACAGAAATTTATTTTGCCACAGTCTGGATGTGGGAAGTCTGAAATCAAGGTGTCACCTGGTTTTTGCTCCTTCTAGAAGCTCTAAGAGAAAATCCTTCTTGCTTCTTCCAGTTTCTGGCTCATTTCAAGATCCCTAACTTAATTTTGTCCGCATGTATCTTTCCCCCACCCAAAAAGGGTCACATTCACAGACTCTGCAATGTGAATATCTTTTGGGAGTTACCATTCTACACAATACAAAAACAGTAATAGTGTCCCCATTCAACATCTTATTAGCTCTATGGTATTAGGGAAGTTCCTTTACTTCCCTATGTCTCATTTTTCTCATCTGAAAATATGAAAAATACATCTCAGACTTAAGTGCCATGCTTAAATTAAAAGAAAAAGCTGTTTTCTGATAAGGTTTCCCTTGAGAAACATAAGAACATTTTGAAAAAAATAGGAACATGAAATGAGTGATGAAGGTATTAAATTAATGAACTAGAGCAAGTAGACTGAAAAAGGAGCAGGGTGGTATCAAAAATGTTCACAGGTGTGCAGAATGTAATTCTAATATTAACAACTAAGGTTGTTAGAGATACAGGCCACTGCCTAGAAAATGAATAAGTCACAGGATTAAAAGGCACAACATTTGGGAATATAGCCAAAGAAATTGTAAGAACGATATGCAGTGACAGATGGTAGCTACACTTGAGGTGAGCGTAACATAATGTATAGAGAAGTTGGATCACTATGTTAGTATACCTGAAAGTAATGTAACAAATTAAAATAAAAGTATTATAAATTTAGTAAAATAGAAAACAAAAAATGTAAATTATAACTAAAAACATAAAGGCCAAAGTTTTGAGATACAGGAGATACGAAAGATTATAGAAATGAAAGAGAGCTCTTAGCTATTTAATCCAACTAATTCCATAAAGAGTCGAAGGAAGGAATGAGTTGAAGAGATGTTGAAACAATTTTTAAAAGACGAGCTAAAAAATTGTGTGAATCTATAATTTTAAAGCGGCTGTTGATAAATGAGGTAAAGCTTAAAAAGATATCTTCAGCTACAATATGTTGTGTTTATTGTCTCTGGTTTATTCTGTATTTTTGTTGTCATTATTTTGCATTGTGGGTAATTTATGTGTTAAAGTAATACATTGGAAAACCATTAGAAAAAAACAGGTAACCTACCAGATACCAAATATAAAATTTGTTTTATTTTGCTTTTTTAAAAAATTTTATTATGTTATGCTAGTCACCATACAGGGCATCATTAGTTTTTGATGTAGTGTTCCATGATTGCTTGTGTATAACACCCAATGCTCCATGCAATACGTGCCCTCCTTAATACCCATCATTGAGCTAACCCATCCTTCCCCTCCCCTCCCCTCTGAAACCCTCAGTTTGTTTCCTGGAGTCCATAGTCTCTCATGGTTTGTCTCCCCTTCTGATCCCCCCCATCTCTTCCTTCCTTCTCCTAATGTCCTCCATGCTATTCCTTATGTTCCACATTTAAGTGAAACCATATGATAACTGTCTTTCTCTGCTTGACTTATTTCACTTAGCACAATCTCCTCCATTTCCATATGGCGATGTAAATCATGGGTATTCATCCTTTCTGATGGTTGAGTAATATTCCATCATATTTTTGGACCACATCTTCTTTATCCATTTGTCTGTTGAAGGGCATCTCAGCTCCTTTCACAGTTTGGCTATTGTGGACATTGCTGCTACAAACATTGGGGTGCATGTGGCCCTTCTTCTCACTACATCTGTATGTTTAGGATAAATACCCAGTAGTGCAATTGCTGGGTCATAGGGTAGTTCTATTTTTAACCTTTTGAGGAACTTCCACACTGTTTTCCATAGTGGCTACCAACTTGCATTTCCACCAACAGTGTAAGAGGATTCCCTTTTCTCCACATCCTCTCCAACATTTGTTGTTTCTTGCCTTGCTAATTTTTGCCATTCTAAATGGTGTAAGGTGGTATTTCATCATACACAAAGATTAAATGGATGAAAGACCCCAGTGTAAGACAGGAATCCATCAAAATTCTAGAAGAGAATATAGGCATTAATTTCTTCAACATCAGCCACAGCAACTTCTTTCAAGACACATCTCCTAAGGCAAGGAAAATAAAAGCAAAAATGTACTTTTGGGACTTCATCAAGATAAAAAGCTTCTGCACAGCAAAGGAAACAGTCAACAAAACTAAGAGGCAACCCACAGAATGGGAGAAGATATTTGTAAATGACACTACAGATAGAGGGCTGGTATCCAAGATCTATAAAGAACTTCTCAAACTCAACACCCAAAAAGCAAATAATTGAGTCAAAAAATGGGCAGAAGACATGAACAGACACTTCTCCAAAGAAGACATACAAATGGCTAACAGACACATGAAAAAATGTTCAACATTATTAGCCATCAGGGAAATTCAAATCAAAACTACATTGAGATACCACCTTACACCAGTTAGGATGGCAAAAATTGACAAGGTAATAAAATTTGTTTTAGACCATTATGACACTAAATTTCAAAAGATACTGGAACAAACTCACAGATTTTGAAAAATTAAGAAAAACAACATTATAATCTGATAATATACAAATAAATAATTGCCTCCAGTGTGCAAGGGGAATACAAAGTGGTGTGTGTGTGTGTATGTGTGTGTACTTTCAGGAATAGAAGAGTTTAATAAGTAAGGATCTGTAAAATGTTCCCTTAAAAAAATGGCCAAGTAACTAAGCATCATCAGAATAAATAATTTGATATTAAGTATATTGTGGTAATAGAAATAAAAGTAGTGTAATTTAAAGGCATGTTTAAAAGACTGTTAATAAAGCTATACACAACATAACAACAATAATAATACTAAAAACTACTTGCAATAAGTAATAATATAATAGCAGAAATAATTCTTTTTCCAAAATTTAATATGGGGCCAATACATGTGAGAGACTAGAAAATGTATATGCTTGGGAAATCTTATCGTCACCAAGAATAATGATACTTTTCACTTTTTCCCTTAAAATAGACTTTCTTCTAATAAACTACAATTGCATTATTACTCCGAAGACAGTTAACATTAATTATTATTATCTTTGCAATGCACTGAGTTGCTATGTCTCTGCTATATCTTTTATTCTGGAATATTTTTCCCACCCAAATTTTACATTTTTTAAATTTGTTTTTTTTTAAATAATTCAAGACAGATTCTTATAGAATGGCTTATATTATGAATTTATCAGACAGCTTTCCCCAAAAAGAAATCAAATTGAAATGGGAATAAAATTATAATAAATCATGAAAAATAAAATTCTCCTGAAGTGTAACAGCTCTCATATCAGATTGTGTCATGACTATCCTTTAATAGATTCTGGTGAATAATTGCTTGTTGATACATATTTAGCCTTTAGTACATATTTATACATATTTAATGTTGACAGACATATTTAAAAATCAGATAATCATAAACCATAAGTCTTGATCAAAATAACTAACACAGAACTTTGTATAATTGTGACTTTTTTAGGTTTCAAATATATAAATATAATTCAAATCTGTGGTAGTGAGAAACTATTCTCAATTAAAAGCATCAAAATAAATACAAAGCATGACTGATATATTCAATAAATTGTTTTAAATAAATATCAGAATACATTGCAATAAGTTTATTTTTATTTTATTTTTGAAATATTTTAAAAAATACTATTCAAAAAATAAATCATGAATTTCAGACAAATGTACATACTTAACATAGCTCAATATTTTATTTAACTGATTAATAAAGAACCAATAAGATGCCCTAACTGGCTCAAAAAACAACCAAAAGTTTATGATATATATAGGTAATTTACCTCAAAAATTGTTGGATAAGATTATTGTGTAAAATATAAAACTGGTTATGACCAATAGATCTTAAATATTTGAGGTCATAAGATTCACCAGAATGAATTTTTCTGCATCTCTATTGGATAATCTCTATTAATTAGCAAGTAACTTCATTAACTGTAAGGCCTTAAAAAATAAAAAGAGTGATATGAACTAAATAGAGACCCCTGGGCAATATTTCTCTATCTTTTGCTTCCGTATTTTTTTTAAACATGTGCCACCATCTTTTTAAAAAAATTATTTCTAAAATATGGATATTTTTCTGACATAGTAAATTGGTAAATACACAATTACGAATTATCAGGGATTATCATAATCATACATCCTACTCAAAAACTTCAATATATTAAAAGGGAAATGTAGCCATAAAAAATGTAATTCTCATTATATGATCACGATATAGATAAGCTGATAGTAAGCTGGAAGATAAAATAATGGTGATGCAAACATATCTATTTCAAGGATTTTGAAAATTTAAAATGAATTATGAAATTATACTGAGTAAAAAGAAAATAAAGCAACAGTTATAAACTTTAAGACTATTACTAATGGGAATATTACTGTATAAATTAAATAATATGAATTTATAATTAAGGCCTATCATTTATACATTAACATATATACTATTATAAATTATAATACTAATATAAGAATATTACTGTACAAATTAAGATAAAAGTAGCTGCTATGACAGATTACCTTAATTCCCTTTTATGGATTATATGTTCAGGTATTTTGTTATCCTTTCTGCTGACCTGATTATCTTATGACTAATGGATTTTTTTTATTTTTCTTTTAATACAGTGTTCTCTCTGTCACTATTAAAAACCCCTGAGGGATTACAGTTGTTTCTTCATAAATGTTCTCAATAAAAGAATTGCTGATTTAAATACCTTTAGTATGAGGTCAGTAACATAGTTCCTTGATTTGGTAAGTATTCAGGAATCCATACAAATAAGGATGGAATTCAAGCAGCCAGATAATCTCTTAGCTCCATTCCTTTAACTTTTCTTTGAAATTCTTCATTTTCTTTCTGGTATTAATGGGGAAGCATGTCTGTGAGGAATTTTGCATATTTCCATTCAAGATCTAGAACTCTCTTTATTTAATAGTATAGTCACTTAATATAATTGAAAAAAAATTGAAGAAAACAGTGACATTGATTGTGTAGAGTAAACCTTATTTTAGCTGTGCAAATGGAGTTTTTCTGGGCTAATGATATCTAACAATGTTTGCCAATGCTTATTTTTTTTATTAAGGAATAACTTACATACCTTATTGAACTAGTTTAAGGTGTACAACATAATGATTTGACATTTATATACATTATGAAATAGCCACAATAAGTCTAATACCATCTGTCACCATAAAAACTTGTTATGGTACTATTGACTACATTCCCTATGCTGTACATCACATCCTTGCATCTTATTTATTTCGTAACTGGAAAACTGTGTCTTTTAACACCCTGCATTTATTTTGCCTATCACCTCCATCCCCTTCCATTCTGGCAACCATGAGTTTATTCTCTACAAGTTTGTTTCTGTGTTATTTTGTTTGTTCATTTTTTTTTAATCCCACATATAGGTGAAATCAATACAGTATTTGTCTTTCTATGCCTGACTTATTTCACTTAGCATAATACCCTCTAGGTCCACCTACGTTGTCACAAATGGCAAGATTTCATTGTTTTTTATGGTTAATACTCAATGATTTATATATATAATAATATTATGTAAATATTATTAGAATTATATAAATATACATATATGTGTATACACACACACACACACACACACACACTTCTCTATCCATTCATCTAAAAATGAACATTTAGGTTTTGCTTCCATATCTTAGCTATTGCAAATAATAATGCAGTAAACACAGTGGTGCATGTCTTCTTGAATTAGTGTTTATATATTTTTCTCAGATAAAAATCTAGAATTGGAATTGTAGATTATAGTAGTTCTTTTTTTTGGTGGGGGGCAGGGGGGCCTTCATACCATTTTCCAAAGTGGCTACACCAGTTTCTATTCCCATCAACAGTATCTGAGGTTTCCCTTTTCTCCACATCGTTAAAACGCTTGTTACTTCTTGTCTTTTTGATAATAGCCATTCTAAAAGGTGTAAGGTGATATCTAATTGTAGTTTTGACTTGCTTTTCCCTGATGGTTAGTAATGTTGAGCATCTTTTCATGTGCCTGTCGGCCATCTGCATGTCTTCTTTGGGAAAATGACCACTTTTAATCAGATTGTGTGAGAGTTTTTTTGTACTGAGCTATAAAAATTTTAAAATATATTTTGGATGTTAACCTCTTATTGGATGTATCATTTGTGATTATCTTGTCCCATTCAGTTGGTTGTCTTTCTGTTTTGTTGATGGTTTCCTTCACTGTACAAAGGTTTTTAGTTTGATGTTGTCTCATTTATTTTTGCTTTCATTGCCCTTGTTTGAGAGGACAGGTCCAAAATAGTATTGCTAAGAATGATGTCAAAGAGCTTATTGACTGTGTTTTCCTCTGTAAGTTTTATGGTTTCAGGTCTTACATTTAAGTCTTTAATCCATTCGAATGTGCTTTTGTATATGATGTAACAAAGTGGTCCATTTTCATTCTTTTGCATGTAGCTGTCCATTTTTCCCAACAACATTTATTGAAAAGACTGTCTTTTCCCCATTGCACATTCCTTCTCTTTCACTGTAGATTGACCATATGTAAGTGTGGGTTTATTTCTGCATCCTCTATTCTGTCCCATTGATCTATGTGTCTATTTTTGTTCTAGTACCATACTGTTTTGGTTACTATAACTTTATTGTACAGTTTGAAATATGGGAGGGTGATACCTCCAGGTTTGTTCATCAAATCAAAACTGTTCTGGATATTCAGGGTTTAGTGTGGTTCCATACAAAGCTTAGTCTTATTTCTTCTAGTTCTGTGAAAAATGCCATTTATATTTAGATGGGTATTGCATTGAATCTGCAGATTATTTCTGGTTGTGTGGACATTTTAACAATATTAGTTCTTCCAATCCATGAGTACAGTGTGTCTTTCCATTTACTTGTGTCATCTTCAATTTCTTTCATCAATGTCTTATAGTTTTCAGAGCACAGGTTCTTCACCTTCTTGATTAAATTTACTTACAAATATTTTATCCTTTTTGATACCATTATAAATGGGATTTTTTAAAATTTCTCTTTCTGATAGTTTATTAGTATATAGAAACACAACAAATTTCTGTATATTGATCTCATATCCTGCAACTTTACTAAATTTATTTATTTGTTCTAGTGTTTTTTTTGATGGAGGCTTCAGGATTTTCTCTATATTATAGCATGTCATCCTTGAATAGTGACAATTTTACTTTTTCCTTTCCAATTTAGATACCTTTTATTTCTTTTTCTTTCCTAACTGCTATGGCTAGTACTTTCAATACTATGTTGCATAAAAGTGGTGGGAGTGGACATCCTTGTCTTGTTTCTGTCTTAGAGGAAAAGCTTTCAGCTTTTCACCATCAACTATGATGTTAGCTATGGGTTTGTCATATATTAGGTTGAGGTACATTTTCTCTTCATCCATTTTGTCGAATCAATGCTTATTTAAATGAAAGCTGGTCATGGTAGAACTATGCCCTGTCACTTTTTCCCCCCAATTAAAGGATAGTGTGCATGTTTTAGGTTATAAACAATCCTTCAAAAATCAGTGTTTCACACAAAAGTTAAATTTATGTTGAGTAGATATATACACATTTTGTAAATACACTCACAAATACATATATATTAGTGCAATTTGTATATTTCTTATGGTTGTTGTTGATTTTGATGCATGTTCAGTTCACTTTGGGCTTGTATAAATTTTTTGCAGAGATTTTACTGCTTTTATTGTTACTTTTCTCATTATTTTTAGTTATAATGGTACAATTATTATCACAGTACATGATACATGGTGCAATTTTTCAAGTGTCCTAGGCAGTGAGAATAACTTTGCTTCAATCATTATAAGGTATGTAAGATTGATGACATTGCTACAACCAATTCTTTAAATCTGTCACTTTGGGATTCTCAAATGATTAGGAATTACTCTTCTGTGGCTGTTGTTTGCAAAGAGCAGCTAACCAAAGCATACAGTACATAGTAAAACAGAGAAAAATGACAAGAGAGTAAAAATTCAGACACTGTCAAATGTAGTCTTCTTGACATTGAAAAATGATTCCCCCATTTCCAAATGAACATAGTTTTAGGAATCTTACGCGATTTAGTGATTGTACTTGGTTCAAAACTAATATTTTTCTGACAACAAATATGGATCTTTTCTGAGACTCATGAACTAATAAGACATGCATGACTTCTTGTTTTATACAGGGCCGGGACTGAGTTCTTGTTCAGAGTGATGTCCTCAATTTAAAATGGGATAGGGTTAGCTAGGTAAAAAATATGAAACAGGAGCACAAATCAAGTGGGTGTTGTTGGCTCAGTCAGATCTAGAAAAGGGTATGTATGTGACCAGGATTTGAGGAGTAAGTGCGAAGAGAAAAGAATCCAAGTAGTCTAAAGTGGAAAGTAATTTGCTGTGAAGAATTCCTAGAAAGAAGTTTAATGCATTTGTGAAATTGTGTTATATAGTTTAATGTTTTCAGTCTTTGATGGGTGAGAAAAGAAATGATTAATGTTTCACTATACTACCCACACATGCTATGGTAAAATATCAGAAAGATTAATAGGTAATAAAAAGAACAATAATAATAATCATGGAAAATTGTTTTTTTAGTTAAGTACTTCATTCCATTTTATCAAAAATATTCTGCAAAGTGTAGAATGGTAAAAATGGAAATAATGAATTCACAGAATCTTGACTATAAAGATATTAATTTGTTTATTTATTGAAGATTTATGTATTTATTTGTAGGACAAAGAGAGAGAGAACACTATTTGGGGGAAGGGCAGAGGGAGAGATCTCCAGCAGACTCCATGCTGAGTGTGGGGCCTGATGCAGGGCACCATTTCATGACCCATCAGATCACATCCAAAGCTGAAGCCAAGAATCAGACACTCAACCAACTAAGCCACCCAGGTGACCCGAATATAAAGACATTTATAAAAAATGTATTTCTACCCAGAGAATTAATAAAAACAACAAAATTCTTAGAACTAGTAGGGGTTTACAGCAAGTTTACAAGATGTAGGTTGACATAAAAGTGTTAATTGCTGTTCTATATATCATCAACAAACTCAGTTTTGAAATTAAAAAGGCAACACCATTTACATTAGTACATACACACAAAAAATAAAGTGCTTCAGTATAAATATAATATGTAGAAAATCTGTATGATTGATATATTCAACATAATCTCAATCAAAATCCCAGTAGCTTATTTTTGATATCAACAAAATGACTCTAAAATTTATATAGAAAATCAAAAGACCCAGAAGAGTCAACACAGCACTGCAGAAAAATTTGGGGAACTGACACCGACTGACTTAGATCCACTATAAATCTACAGTAATCAAGACAGCGTGGTATTGGCAAAAGAATAAACAAATAGATCAATGGAACAGAAGTCCAGATATAGATCCATAAATATATAGTCAACTGATCTTTGACAAAGGAACAAAGGTAATTAAGTGGAGAAAAGATAGTCTTTTCAATACATATGCTAGAATCACTTGAAATTCACACACCAAAAAAACTAATACAGACTAAGATGTTACACTCCTCACACACACACAAAGACGCTCAAAATTTATCATACACCTAAATTTAAAATGCAAACTGTAAAACTTATAGAAGATAACAAAGAAGAAAATTTAAATAACCTTGGATTTGGTGATGGCTCTTCATTTTTTTCCTATATTAAATAATTAAATTAAAATTTATTTCCATTTGGATTGAAATATACACATTATAAATTATTTATTATTCCCTAATATCAGAATATTATACAATTATCCAAGCTTTGGGCAAATGGGTGGACACTGGATATGGTCAGTGAAGAAAGAGGAACAAAGATCTCACTCTCCCTTTTATGAGAATTACTAAATGTAATTCTCTGGATGTGTGGGACTTACGTGTTAATATCAATAACTTATTTACTAATATATCCTTTAAATTGTTACTTTTTACATTTTAAAATAAAACTGACTGACATATTTTTGAGCTACTTTGAGTGATTTTCCTTATTCATAACGGTGATGACTCTTTAGATACAACACCAAAAGTATAATTATGAAAGAAACAATTGGTAAGTTGGACTCCATTAAAATTAAAAACTTCAGGGATGCCTGGATGGCTCAGTTGGTTAAGAGTCTGCCTTTGGCTCAGGTCATGATCCCAGGGTCCTGGGATCCAGTCCTGCATCTGGCTCCTTGCTCAGCAGGGAGCCTGCTTCTCCCTCTGCCTGCCGTTATCTGGGCTTATGCTCTCTCTGACAAATAAATAAAATTTTTAAAAATGTTTTAAAGAATAAAAAAATAAAATTAAATACTTCTGCAAAAAACAGTTAAGAGAAAGAAAAGACAAGACACAGACTGGGATAAAATATTTGTAAAACACATATTATATAAAAACCTGGAATCCAAGAATTTAAGAACTCTTAATATGCAACAACAGAAAACAATCCAATTTTAAATGGGTAGAAATCTGAATAGATATCTCACTAAAGGAGGTCAAATAATCATATGAAAAGATACTCAACATCATATGTCATTAGGAAATTCCAAATTAAAACAGCAATGAGATATCACTATATAACTATTAGAATGGATAAAACTCCAAACCTTGACAATACTAAGTGCTGGTAAAGATGTGAATTAAGAAGAACTTTCATTCATTGCTGGTGGGAACACAAAATGGTACAGCCATGTTGGAAGACAGTTTGACAGTTTTGTACAATGTTATTTACAGAATAACAATATGATTGAGCAATCCTGAATCTAGGTACTGACCCAAATGAGTTAAAAACACAATGAAATCTGCTTATGAATGTTCATAGACGTTTTATTCTTAATTGCCAAGACTTGGAATAAATCAAGATGTCCTTCAACAGGAGTATGGATAAGTAAAGTGTTATACATCCATATAATTGAATAGTACTCAGCAACAAGAAAATAATGAGTTATCAAACCACAGAAAAAGACATGGAGGAACTTTGAATGGTATTGCTAAGTGAAAGAAATCAATCTGAAAAGGTCACATACTGTATGATTATTACTATAAGACATGCTGGAGATGGCAAAACTATGGAAATGGTAAAAACAAAAACAAAAACAAAAAAACCCCAACAGTGATTGTCAGGGGTTTGGAAAGAGAGGGAGACAATCAATAGATGGAACACAAGAAATCTGGATTATGAAACCACTGCATATGATACTTTAATAGTGCATATGTGACATCATTCATTTGCCCAAATCCTTAGAATCATATAACACTAAAAGAAAGCTCTAAGATAACTATGGACTTAATAATGTATCAATATTGACTCATCAACTGTAATAAATGCACCACACTAATATAAGATGTTAATAACAGGGACAACTCTGTGCAGGGGGACAAGGAATATATGGGGTTTCTCTGTATTTTCTGCATTTTTTTCTACAAGTGCTAAATGTGCCCTAAAATTAAAATCTGTTAAAATATAATTTTGGACTTTTTGAACATATACATATATTTTTCTCTTTTTTTAATCATAGGTATTTGCAGGAGATTCAAATTAAGAAGAAAAGGCACATCTCCCTTGGCTTTGACTTATATGGCATTTTATTTTTTCATTTGGTTGAACAAGACAGGCACAGATTGATTATATTTGTGACATCCAGTATGCAAAATGCTGTTCTTAGTTCTATCCAGAACGCCAGGGATCAGTCATTTCATAGAGATATATGGGGAATCAATCAGATATGTGGTGGCTTTCTGTAAACATAAGGCACAAATAGTGACTTGTGAAGGAGGGTCTTTAACCTAAAGCACTTCCTAAATATTTACTGTTATAATGTTACACCATCTCCTACACCTTACTCTAAAATCATATGAGAACAATTTGCTAAACAAAGCAACACTGAAACTATTAATATACTCACATCAGTAACTTACTAATTAATTTTGGAGGGTTGGCACAATTTAAAATTTTACAAAATTATTGCTTTTCTAGGTATCCATTTCTTTTAAGGACTGCTACATTTCTTTAGTATGGCAATTTAAAATAATAGGGGCATGTGGGTGGCTCAGTGGTTAAGCAGCGGCCTTCAGCTCAGGTCATGATCCCAGAGTCCTGTGATTGAGCCCCTCACCGGGTTCCCTGCTCCATGGGCAGCCTGTTTCTCCCCTCTCCACAGCTTGTGCTCTCTCTTCTCTCTCTCTCAAATAAATAAATAAAACCTAAAAAAAGTAAAAATAAAAAAATAAAATAATATATTGCTCTAAAATAACTATCTTGCTTTTAACATATATAAAGAATGCTTCAGAAATTTATATGCATTAGAGATGTCCATTTTAATAGGGCATCACTTCAAGAGATGAAATAAATATGATATTTATATAATTTTAAATTTCATGTTTATGTGGCATAATGTAAATGTATAAATTTTTCTGCAGATGACAACAATGATTACACACAGTGTGCATATATTTTCTCTAATTTGGACAAATGTCTTATTTGGGGAACAAAACCCAGAAATTATAAATTAATTAACTGTTCCTAATCTTATTTTCTTCCACAGCTATCTGCCTATCAGCATGAAATAAATATTCATACCTGAAATATGGATTAAATTGGTATGAAAAAAATCTGCTGTACACATTGATTATATCTTAAATCCCTTTATGTGTATCAAATAAGTCTATACTTCACCTTTCCTTCTTTTATCCCATCTGTCTTGCTTCAATCCTAATCAGAAACCACATTCAAACAATGATGTTAATAATTACAGTTTAATGCAATTTATTTATTCTCCATTTACTTATATCCATTAAATTGAGTAGTTTCATTTTTATTAAAAATGAGGACATTCTCAGAAATGTGAACCTTTTTAGATTTCTCATATAAGCATATGATAAAAATCACTGAAAGGAAGGATGTCTAAACCTATACATTCTAGCCTTGACATCCTTCAGCAAAAAATCTTGCTGGAAGAACATAAGCTGAAGATGTGACAAAATAATTTTAATAAAATTGTAACATCCCCCAAAATATTTCTTTGAAAATAATAAGGAAATGAAAATAAATTTGAGTGGATCATGTACAGAATAATGCTCCTATAGAAACAAAGGATAAATTTAAAGATTATTTACTGCTGAATATAAACTGTGAAAGTAATAAAAAGAAACAAAGAGAGTAATGTATTCACTTTGGGAATTCTAATACAAAAAGCATTTGTTTTCACATTAAATTTGATAAAATTAAGCCTTTAATTAAAAAAAATAATATTCGAGGAAAAACAAATTTACGCATCAGTTTAAACAGACAGCTTATCTTGATCTGCATCTGCAAAGAGAAATACATTTGGTAGAAACAGCACAAAATTACTTTTTCAATATTTCTCTCTGATATATGTATATATATATATATATACTCCTTTTGCTTCTTCCCATACTTCAGGAATTTTATATTCTTTCATTATTCTCTTCACACATACACACAAGATACACAAAAGCCTGCATTCTATTTGTTTTCATTTGCCTTTAGTTTTCTTTCTCTTATGAACTTAAAAATAATGTCTAATAAATGTCTTCTCTATGTTTTCGTGCTTTTATATTACTGATTTGATTTTAGCAGCTACTTTGAGTTTTTAGGACCATTTAATACTGGAAGGCTCTGTATAATCACATTTATGCAACATGGCAATGAAATTTTATTTAATTTTCATTATGTTTTAAATTTTATTATATTTACTCAGACTGCAAGATAGTATTTGCAAGACAGTTCGTGCTTCACAACTGTATTAAACACAAATTGGGGTTAGGCAATTTCATATCTTACCGAAACCTGAAAAAAAAAATCTTTACAATTCTCAAATGAACCTGTTCTGTTAGATAGAGTTTGGAAAGCTGCATGCCTAATCCAACAGTAGAAAACTTTAAATACTGCCTATCAACTTCAAATGTCAATAGAAGATTATTAGTAATAAATATCATGGGGAGCTCTAATTACCTCCTACTGCTCTACTCTTTTAGAGAAGATGTTCTATCCACGCAGGTCATGCTGTGTAACATACTCATTAAATATTTTCTGTGCTAATGAGAATTTGTATAGTAAAACAAACAAAAAATAATGCTTTATCAAAAACAACCAGAAAAGAGCACATACTAAAGCAAACAATTATTGCCATTAAAAAATAAAATATCCAATTTACAACAATCATACTAACTACTATTATACCTTCTTTAATATTCTGTTTGGAAACAAACAGGTAAAGAGATAGTTATACAAGACTAAGGACATTTTTTTTTTGTCCTCCATCCTTTCAGAATGATTTATTACATTTTTGCAGACTTGAAAATTACTTTAACTAAATGAAAATGCATCTCTAGTGCCACAAGTTTCTTTCCCATTGTCATCATATGATTTATTTAAATATGGAGAATATGCAAAATGTTACTCACTTATGGAGATATGTTCACATTTATAACATGAAAATTTTTAATTGCCGGCTCTTAAACGTCTGTTTCCCTAAAAGATAATTTTCCAGAAAAACAAATGGAATTTAGATTTTTTTATCCAAATGAGCATTAGAATTGTATAATTTCATAAGTCTATTTCAACGCTGTGTACATTTTAACAGAAGATAGCAAGAGCAAAGTTAATATAGGTTTGAACTGTGTGGGTCCACTATGTGAATTTTGTACAGTATAGTAGTATATAAATGTATTGTCTTTCTTATAATTTTCTTAACATTTTCTTTTCTATCACTTACTTTATTATAAGAATACAGTGTATAATAAATACAACACACAAAATATGTGTTAAAAATATTTGTTAATCAACAATTTATGTTATCTGCAAGGCCAGTCAACAGCAGGCTAATAGTTGTTAAGATTTTGGGGAGTCAAAAGTTACATACGAATTTTTGACTGTGTGGAGGTAACTGTCCCTAACCCCCATATTGTTCAAAGGTCAACTGGAATTGAAAATTATTATTTAAAATCCTTCATAGAGGTATAACAACTATCTACATTTTAGAGTTTTTATACAACTGTATATTCTACTAACCATTTGGATTTCGGTTGGTTGTTTTCTCACTGGTTCCATGTCTGCTGCTCTTTCTTACACTAGATAGTTAATATTTTATCTCTATAATCACACAACATACACACACTTCCATTTCATTCATTTTGAATAAAAGTACACTATATTCTGACAGCCAGGATACTAAATTATACTTTATTAATTGCCTGCTGAAGAGTACTGAGAGTACTGACTTTGGACTCAATAGAATCCTGGATCATTTTTACTATGTACTTTGATTTATTAACTGTGCCTTCGGCAAGTTGTATACCCTTCTGAGGTTTAATTTCTTGCACTGTGAAGTGAGGAATACAGTTCTATACCTCTGAATGTGGTTAAAAAGATTCACTGAAATGATTTATGAATCAAAATACCTAGAATTTAGTAAAGATCTAATAAGTGCTACTTAGATACATCTGTTATTATTTATTATTAGGTTCCAAAGCAGTCACCCTTAGAAACATAGGCTTAAAGGGAGATAGTTATAACTCATTTGAGATGGTGATTCCAAAGGAGGTAGACAAAGAAAGCTTAGACAATGGAAATCAAACTCAACAAATAATTTATTTATAAATTCTAAATATATTTGTGCATATAATGAATTCAAAAATCTCTCTGAAATTTGAGTTAATTTCATCCTCTGTGTGAATAATTTATGGTAGTAAATGTGTGGAACCCAAGAATAATCATTTATACCATAAATTATATTCATATTGTAAAATCAGCATAGTGTTACTCCATGTTTGCATACTTTTTTTTCTTTTTCCATATCTTTTCTTAAAATATTTCCTCTCCAGTTTAGAAAAGTGGATTGGAATGAAGGCAACTTTTTCATTATTTGTATTAATCTAAAATTCTATAACCTAGTAAATGAAGCAAATACAAAGTAAGTTATACTCTAAAACCTAAAAAGAAGTTTAAATAATTGCTTAGGATTCTAATTAATAGTTGAAAGTATAATTGAAGACAAATAATGATAAAAACAAGTCTCATTATTTTAAAATGAAAGCTCAATATTTTACTTTATTAACTGATTTGTGAATTTGCAGATCTGTTTGAATTAATTAAAAAATATACAGCAATTCTGTTTATATTTCACAATCCAAAAAAGTAAACCAAAAAAATCAATTTTTTCAAGTTTTGAATTAAATTCCAGTTAGTTAACATACAGTGTAATATTAGTTTCAGATGTAGAATTTAGTCATTTAAATTAATAGAGTATCCTCATTGAGCTCATCATGTCTCTAATCAATTAGTGATGAAAAGAGATAGACCAACTTTACAAATTAGCATTGTAAATTTGTTCAGGTACATATATTTCTTGGGTTTTGGATTTTTCATGAGAATTTAGAATGCACAAGTAAGAATGTGTCAACAAGCAGTAAGTAATCATCACATTTAGTTTTTGTCTCATTGTCAGTCCTCTAATAAGAAAATATATTGAACATTCATATAGGCCAACTTTTGAGGGTTAGCCTTTCGGAGATTCCCTATTTATACATGGCATCACTTTTTAAAGACAATTGCAAAACAAGTTAATATATAATCCATTGCTCTTCCTATTATACTTTTTACTTATTCTGTATAGAAAATAACTTTTTTAGTATCACAGACTAGTTAATTATTAAGCGATCTTTTTTGCAACTAATTAAATGAAAACAAATATAAATAAGTGTATAAAACATGATACAATGGAGTGTACATGTCTACGACACAGATACACATGTGTATATATATTACATATATATCTTACATACACATGCACATATTTACCTATATATAGACATACACATATTCACACAAGTATACACACACACACACACACACAGATTATCATGGATATATGAATATGTAATGGAATATTATGTTCTCTGCATGTAGAGAAATGCATGATCATATACAATGAACACACACACACATATATGTGCATATCTATATCTATATCTATACATATTAGGATTCTAATTAATAGTTGAAAGTATTCCAAATCACACACACCTAAAAAAGCCAGTTAGCTACCCCCAACTCAGAGCATAATATAAGCAGTGAATTCTTATTCATTCTAACCTTACTTTTAGTGAAAAAACAATGAAGTTCTGTCACTTCACCTCTATAAAATGGAAATTTAACACAATATGTAACTCACAGGGTATTTGTGCAGTACAAAAATACATGGTATATGACTTCTGTAATATCTGTATATGTTAGCTAATATAATTATCATGATTATAATTAGTAGTATGGTTTAAACTAAGACAAATACATTATGTCATAAGACATTGGCTCACAGAATTTTATATCTACCAATGTCTATAAACTATATAAAATTTTTTTCTGTAATAAAATTTTTTCTGTTGATCAGTTTGATAATAATTTTGTAGATATTTTGACACTTATAATCCAAAATTTTGGAGCAAGAGAATCAGCTCCAGCAATATCCTTCATTAATTTTAAAAATAAATATTTTAGAATATCAATATTAAAATATATCAAAGTATCTTATGGTTATTTAAATTATATGGGACATTGTAAATAACTGTTCTCTTTTTAAATATATATATATACATATATATATATATTTGAGTCTATGATATAAGAAATACACATGCATGAGTGTTTTTTTCAAAGTCTAAAAAACATTTTAGTAGGGTGTTGAAATATTACAATTGTTTGTTAAAAGATAAACTGGGGCATATTAAAAATATTTAGAGTTTATTTGAGCAAAATTGATTCCAATTTAGCAAATAGAAAGAAGCTCAGAAGAGCTGTACAAAAACAGATTTTTATAGACAGAAAGAAGTGGAAACAAGGAAGTTATATTGGCAAAAAAGCAGACTGGTTATTGTAAAGTTACTTTACTTAGAGGATGGGAGGGATCTATTAGGCAGATCACCTAACCAGTGTTGATCACGTGATTCCTCATTGACAGGTTTTGAAACTCCATTTCTGGGAAAGCTGAAACTGTCAAGTCTGTTTGGTGACATGGGACTTGGCATAAATGACTCCATTTCGAGCCCGTTGCTTTGTTTTCTACATGTTGAACAACTCTAAAAATGTCTATAGTAATGTACAGATATATATATGAAGAGAGAGAGAGAGAATTACTTTAGTCTAATACATAAATGAAAATCATTATATTCTAAATAAATTTATTTACTTAGAAACAGAAGGTAATAGTATTTAAAGTAAAATTTTGACTTCTTTACTGAGGTGGGATCTTTTGGAACATAGCCTCTCACCAAGGGACCCATTTTATGTTGAAGGATGTGTTCTGAATGGCACATGACCTGGGATCCACTGCTTTCCCATACACCACCTCACCCAGAGGTGTATGTTGTGTCATTCCAGTGTCACACGACACTGGCATACAAAAGTCTTGGCCATAACACTTGGAGGATTTGAGTGCCATTTTCCAAGAAGCAGCCTATGCACTAAAATTAAAACATGATATATCGTATAGAAGTAGAATTGACTCCTCCCACCATGATTCCCAGTATCATACTTACATTTCTTTTCCCCACTCCTCCTGGAGGTTGTATCAACTAGAGTATTGTTCAGTAAATACTCACTGTCCCATGTCCCCAACCCACTCACACATATTCCATGTAAAGATTATAGTTCTCTGCTCTGTTGTCAACTTGGCAATATAATATGCTTGGCCCCTTGAGGTATATTTCTTCACACTTTGATTTTGGGTTGACAAGTGACTTGCTTTAGTCAGTGGTATGGTAGCAGAGATGATTTATACAAAGGCTTGATGTGCACTAGTACAGCTGGACAAGAACATAGGCCCTGTCTTCTTAGGTTTCTGCCATTACCATGAGAAGAAAATTCCCAGGTAGCCTACTGGTCCCAGAAGAACAAACGATACATGGAGCAGAATCCACCCAGCCAATGAGCGGACCCACAGCTTAAAGAAGAGCTTTCCCAATAAATCTTTGAGCATGATAATAAATGTTTATTGTTGGAGATTTAAAATAAGTAAATATGATAACCTTATCAGGTTGTCTATAGACTCTATTCTAGTTGTGACAGACAACTTGAGTTCAAAAATTCAAATGAAAAATTAAAATTTCTGGAGAGCAAAATCTATCTCCTTATTTTCCGCTTTATTTCCTACTATACTCTTTTGACAGTATCTGGTATTTGAATAAATAATTGTGTAATTATAATTATGGATTTCCTATTTTGGCAAAAACCTATGGGAACCTAGGAAGCATATTATTAAATATAAGAGGGGACATTATGCTGTGTTCTTTCCCCCTGATTTTAGGGTATATTCATTGTTGCAGTAAAACACCAGTTAACTTTAAAAGTGCTTTTACAGCTGACCCAATAAATACCAAATATTCACATTAAAGTAAGTGCTGAAGAATTCATGAATTGCTAACAACCTACTATGAAGTGTATTCTTTGTGTCTTTTTTTTTCCAACAAAGAAAAAAAGAGAAATCATCAATTTAATTATGTGTGCTTGTATTCCCTCCTTTGTTATCCAGAGGAAGAACACTGTTATTTGTGACTTATTCAACCTACTACAAAATGCGCAAGTTAATTTCCAACTTTATTTTGTAATGTGAAGTAGGGAGGCTTTAAGCTGTCACAGCCCATGACAGGTATTTAAAACTTGTGTTGCTAGTTCTAACTCTGTTCTAAAGATATTCAGAAAGCTGACATTTCTGAACAGACTATGTCTCGATTTTGACTGGCAAGAATATTTAATGGAATAATTTATTCTTTATTGAATAAAAACTATAGACTAAAATTGAAATGGCTTGAAAAAGTAACTTCTGCAATTAATGTAGTATACTTTCAATTAAAAAAATCAAAAGAAAATGCTATTTACTGAACACAATTAGGCCAAACCTAACCATTAGGCTAATAATTTACAGCATCAATCATCCAGCCCTTCCCTTTACCTCTAAGGAATTAATCTATTGTTAGAATTAATACAATATTGGTTTATGTAGAAAACAAATCAATTTATTCTGTTTCACCTATATAAAAAAATCAAAACAACTTTGCATACACTGTCATTGGCCAATAAATTGAATTTAAATTATATGTTGATTAGAAAACCAACTTCCTACAAGAAATGTTTTATTACAACATCAGCAAAAGTGTCTTGTTATGTTACAATTCTTAATGTGTGAAATTCTCAGAAGTAAAAGAGGAAATCCAACTCAATTAGTACTTACGGTATAATTTATGTTAAGAGTCTTTGAAGTCATGAACTAATTATTTACTTCGGGTATATTATTTACTCCAGATGAACTGCATAAAATGCATATCTGGTGTATTTCCTATAATTATATATAATCACATAATATATAACATATAATAACAAAATAAATAAATACAATAATGAAAACTTTGCTTTTTAAAGTATTCAGTATTAAAATATGTTATCCAAAGTCACTTTATTTATCTGTGAAATATAAATGTAAACTTTCATATTTGTATTAATTTGTATATCTGACTCAATTCATTAATTTGTATATCTGGCCTAATTCAATACCTTTTTGAATAGTGGCAAAGATTCAGTGCCTTTCTTTCTTTCTTTCTTTCTTTCTTTCTTTCTTTCTTTCTTTCTTTCTTTCATGTATGTATTTATTTTAGAGAGAGCAAGCACTAGCAAGAGGGACAGAGGGAGAGGAGAGAGAATCCTAAGTAGACTCCACGCCAAGATCAGAGCCAATGCAGGCTCTATCCCATGACCTACGAGATCACGGCCTGAGCCAAAATCAAGAGTCGGACACTTAAGCCACTGAGCCACGCAGGTGCCCCAAAATGGTATTCTAAAGTATGCAAATCCCAGTGGAATCCCCAGCATTCCTTGGAGAAAAAACTGATTCCAAGTCTGGTAGAAAAGGTACAAGATGTGCCTGGGATATTGTGCAAACAGCAAAGCAAATGAAAGTATAATAGATAATTTCGATGGTGCAAAAAATATAAGGGTCCAAAGTAGAGAGATCCCCACTGGCTAATACTGAGATTCGTGGGGGTGAAATCACATAATATCTAAAATTTGGCTTAGAAATAATCCAGTGGGGGTAGTTGGGTGGGGTGTTTTGTAGGATCTATAAATAAAACACAATCAATTCTGAGTTGATAAATTGAATTTAGGTAATGAATCCTTGACGGTTCATTATATCAGACTCTACATTTTTGCATGTGTGAAAATTTCCCTTAAAAAAATTAACTGGAGTACTTTAAATGTAATGCATCGTGATGCACAGGTAGTGCTTTGCAAAGATGAAATACATTGTTTTAGCAAAAATGACATTTCTTATTTCATCAGGGTTTATATTATGTATCCTTAAGTAGATGCTTAAAAAGTAAGTAAGTGATATAGAAAAAGAAATATGTAATAAACAAACTGTTTTTGTCTTTCTGGAACCCTGATCATCTTTTGCTTATAAAATGGGTTCTCTTTTTTTTTTTTTTTCAGGAAACAATAGCATTTATTCATTTTTTCAATTTTTTAATTATATTCAGTTAGCCACTGTATAGTACATCATTAGTTTTTGATGTAGTGTTCAACAATACATTAGTTATGTATAACACCCAGTGCTCATCACAACATGTGCCCTTCTTAATACCCATCACCCTGTTGCCCCCTTCCCCCACCCCTCTCCCTTCTGAAACCCTCGTTCTTAACACGTAGTTAGGCTTGCATCTCAAACTAGGCCAAGCACACATCTCCTCTAGAATGCGTGCCACAACTTTCAGTTAAGATTAAGCCTAAAAAACTTTTACAATGTAAATATAAGGACATCATGTCCAGCAAGTAGCAGGAATATGTCTAAGAGATGAAGAAATGGCCTGGGATCAGAGATCTCTTGAGCATTTAGTTTCAGCCATGCCTAAATGTCTGTATAAAAATATGTTCTTGGGGGCGCCTGGGTAGCGCAGTCATTAAGTGTCTGCCTTTGGCTCAGGGTGTGATCCCGGCATTCCAGGATCGAGTCCCACATCGGGCTTCCTCGGCTGGGAGCCTGCTTCTTCCTCTCCCTCTCCCCCGCTGTGTTCCCTCTCTCGTGGGCTGTCTCTCTGTCACATAAATAAATAAATCTTTAAAAAAATATATGTCCTTATTTTTTAAGGTATTTTAAGTTAGAATTCTCTTTCTTTTGGGGCGCCTGGGTGGCTCCGTTGTTAAGGGTCTGCCTTCGGCTCAGGGCCTGATCCCAGGGTTCTGGGATGGAGCCCCACATCGGGCTCCCTGCTCCGCTGGGAGCCTGCTTCTTCCTCTCCCACTCGCCCTCCTTGTGTTCCCTCTCTCGCTGGCTGTCTCTCTCTCTGTGTCAAATAAATAAATAAAAAATCTTAAAAAAAAAAAAAAGAATTCTCTTACTTTTAATCTAAAATATGTTAATGAATATAGGGCCAATAATGACAGAACCAGTTAATAATTAAATTATTTGAGACAGTTTTGTAAATCAAGTAGTATGAGAACTTTATGTGTAAGAAGGTGGATAACGGTCCCTATTGAATCAGACACAGGACAGTGAAAAAATCTAAGGTAAAACAGCGATTGGCTTAATGGATTGATAAGAATATTGCCAGTAGGATCACCAGCTGCCTTAGGGTACAAGATAAAGAAGGGTAGTTAGGAACATATTTATTGCAATTTATATGCAAATACCTTAGCTATATTAAACCTGGAATTACTGGACAACACAAGACTGAAAAGAACAGCCCTGTAAAACATTGGAGAAGGCAAGCAGAAAAAACAATGATAAGTAAAAGCTAGAAAGAAGACTCCTGATCAGATTAATATAATTTGTAAGTCAGAATGACAAACCTTCTCACCCAGGGAGTGAGAGTTTAGTATCAGAATCGTAGTTCAATGTATACTAATAGTTTCAGGGCATATTTAAATTAAACATAAAAACAGTTTATAAGTCATTTGTCTTTATGGGCAAAGGCACTCTTTTGCTGTTCTTGTTTTTAGTATCCAGTTTAAAAACAAAACAAAACAAAAAAGTTTTCAGTTAATTTTATACATCAAAACTTATGGATTTTGAGGCTTTTATTTCATAATTAAAATCAAAATTTTGGTGCCAATATAAGGCAAACTTATGCAAATACCACACATTACGGGAAAGTACTTTTGTTACGCTATAAAATACAGAAAAATACAGAGTCCACTTCCAATTATAATAGAAGGCAAGGAATGATTTGTTTGAATAAGTATAGTAACATTTCAAAGAATAGATGATTTTATTCAGGTTGCTCTGTGAATGTTTGTTTTATTCCAATAGTATTCGATATTTGCTCAGAAAAAAAGAAAAATAAATGCTCCTAAAAGAAATAATGTTTCAAGCATAAAGTTGTCAATGAAATGCATTTCTACTCCAAATAAAAATGTATTTGTATTTTACTTAGTTTTATATTCATGGAAATTCTCATTTCCAATGTACAGATAAGCAAATATAAACTTCATTCAATTTTCTGCATTTCCCACCTATTCCAATCAAAAGTAAGCTAAAGGGCTTCTATTGTTTCTTCAAAGTTGTTCAAAGTTACCATAGCAAGTTTTTACAGTTACCTTTCTAACAATTCTATTTTAATAGATTACTGTATACAGATACTTCATTTAATATTTAATATAGTTTCTCAGTTAAAACAAAACAAAACAAAACAAAACAGCCTGTTCAATGGCCGTAAGCCTGGAAAGAGTTGGTATATTTGCTGAATGAGAAAAAGGCAGAGTGGCATTGGCTATCACAGAACAAGTGGTGTAGCATCCTGGGATTTAGCTGGAGTAGTAGGTCACCCTAGACCAAAGAACCGTGTGTGTCAGACCAGAAACCATAGATTTTACTCTGAATGGTCAACTCCCAGAACATAAAACTAGTGGTTGGGGTAGGGTGGGGGAATATTGGCTGATAGTGCGATTGCATATAATGTGATTTGGGTTGCAAAAAGATCACTTGGCTATTTATGAAGAATATATTGGCGTTTAGAATTCCAGTAATTATTTCTTGTGATTTTACCCATATAAAGCAAATACTGGAACGTCTTTAAAAATTGAGACTCTACATAAATATCTTTACATATATTTCTTTAAGGTGGCACTACTAGATCACTATTCAGTTATTCAAGTATGCCATTTTCCTGACAAATGCATACTAAACTACACAAAAACATTTTTAAAAATACTGCATTTGTATCTGTCCTACTACTATATTTACATATTTGATATTTTGAATACTGTAAAGACATTATTTTTTTTTATGATGTTATTTATTTATTTGACAGAGACAGCCAGAGAGAGAGGGAACACAAGCAGGGGGAGTGGGAGAGGAAGAAGCAGGCTCCTAGCAGAGGAGCCTGATGCAGGGCTTGATCCCAGAACGCTGGGATCAGGCCCTGAGCCGAAGGCAGACGCTTAACGACTCAGCCACCCAGGCGCCCCCAAGACATTCTTTTTTTAATTTCTTCTTTAAAATTGTCACAACTGGATAGAGTGCTACTGGAATCATGCTTGTACTAAATACCACAATATGCACATGGCAAACCCCACAACAAAAATATTTCAGCTTTAAATACCAATAGTGTTGAATGTGAGAAATCCAGGTTTACCAAGTCCCCGCAAGTAACAAAACATGAACTGGGACCAGAAACATTGTATAGAGCAAGATGTAGTCACTCATATCAAGCAGAGCCTCTGTCAGGCAATGACACCAGCCGTTAAGGACACTGCAACCACCAGATACCCCAGAGACCAGCACCAGCTGACGACACATTCAGAACTGATAACCAGCAGAAACGGAGGAAGTCTGCAAAGGCCCAAAACTGATTAAATCCCTTTAAAAAGAAAGGATTTTGGCAGCAAACTGTCAGACTCTTCAGACATGAGCTATCTATGTCTGACCACTTTAAAAAGTCAGCTACTCCTGAAGGGCCTGCCTGATTAAAGAGATCCTCCATTCCTTGAACATAAGAAGCAGTAAGTGCAGAGAGCTGACCAGGACCCCAGACCCAAGACTTATTATCTTGTTTGTGTGACTTGTCTCGTGCTGGGCTTTGTGCGACGTGTAAGAAGCCAAGTTAAACCTGTGTGTACAATATCAGTGAATTTGGAATTCTGAAACTGCTTTTAACTATGTTAACCTTGTTTTATGACTGAACAAAGCTGACATTGGGGAAAGACACAACTCGTGTCTATGCCTTCATGCTTGCTCATGACAAAGGTACAACTTTTTCCCCCCTAAATCTACCATTAAAACAAGAAGCATTCACGTGGATAAAGAGCAGAAGAGATTAACTTAGCAAGACAACACGGCGGTATGAGAGATGCCCCACTCGAGTCCCTCCAACAGAAACTCCAATTAAGCAACTATCCATGAAGCTTTGTGAGAATTTTGCAACTAAAGTGAAAGGTTATAGTTCACCCACCAAATAAGAAAAACAAAAACCTGAGAAACACTGCCCTGAAATGATAAGACGCGCAGTTTCCCTTTAAATGCATCACTCCTCCATCACGTGCGTCAGCTGAGCACTGAGAAAGGCCCCGCCCAGATGTCTCCAGTTTGGGAGAGACCTGGAGAGATGTCCAACTCCCTAGACTTCTCCCATACCGACAGAAAAGTCCACTTCCGATTCAACTCTGCAGAACAGGGAGGAGGGAGGGTGGTGCTGGCATGGTTAGGCCACAAGGGGAAGGCTAGGAACAAGGAAAAGGGGCAGGGTTTTCCTGGAATGTCAGTGGTGCTGGCCCCCGGCAGCCTTGTTCTTCCCGCCAAATGCGGAGCCCCTCCCAAGTCGGCTCCGCCATAGCGCTTCCCCTGTGCCACACGCAGATGAAAAGCCTGTCACCAAGCTCACTCTTCCTCTACCACAGGGCTCCTGCAGCGGAGCCCACCCTGAGCTAGAGCCTGTCAGGAGCCTCTCTCCATCACAGAGCCTGGCCAGTGACCTGGCAATCAGAACCCCACCTACCGGTTTCTGCACAGCACCGACGGCCGTCTCATCCCTCTGGGGAGCCTCACCAGCAGCTTTCGCCCAGTTCTGGAACTTGTCAGCAGGCTGCCTTCACTGTGAAGCCCTGCTTAGTGGCTTCCGGACCCCAGTGCCCCACCAGCCTCAACATCCAGCCCTGCCCGCTGGCCACACCCAGCCCGGAAGCCCCACCAGGAACCGCCCCTCCAGGGACCTCCACCAGTGTTCTCGCTCACGACAGTGCTCAGCCAGATGCTTCATGGAGTCTCGCCAGAGCTCCGAGCTCCGCGAAACAGCCCTGCCAAACTGCAGGGACTTACCAACGTACCCTGCCCAATTGTGGACCCTGAGACCCCAACAGTGATCCTTAGACGAATGCAGACCCTGGCAACAGGTCACCCGCCAGGCACAGATTGGTCAATGGCCCTGCTGAACTTCTTGAACCCACTAGGCAGGCCCGTCCAGAGTGGATTCCAGCAAAGGGCAGGCTCACCATGGACACCACCAGATGATCCGCAGAGAACTGTGGGCTGGCTGATGTTGGCTTGCACCCTCAGGAACTTCCAGGTGATATCTGAAACTGGCGCCGTACTTGGAGGACAAGGAGAGACTGAAGAACGAAGCAGAACACTCCAGACTGGTAGGTAACAATTTTAATATGCAAGAAAACTTACTTGGGAGGCTTACTAGTCATCTGCAAGATGAGTAGATCTCCACCCCACCCTACCATAATTTTAAGTTTATATAGCGGCCTTAATTGGATTCAATCAGATATACAGTGTAGATGGCCTCAGCAATACATTACCTTCTTAAGGCCATTTCTTTGAAGCAGCATCTAGTGTGGAGAAAGCAAGTAGAATGCATGTTCCAAGGACAGGGGAAAGGGGCAGAGGAGTTCTTTGTTTGGCAGCTATCTGGCATATTGGAAGCAGATGGCACAGCAACTGTGTAGACATATGCAAGAGAAAACACATTAAAATAATGATTCCCAAAATAGGTAGCATTTTTCCCCCAAGAACTCCAAGATCTGAACCCTTGATTTATTAAGTTCCCTAGGTGGGGAGTTGGATCACTCAGGGCATTCAATCATGTCCTCATGTGATTTAATAAAGATAATACATTAGCAGACTCATAGGTATGAATACACAGCATTCTGTTTGAATGACAGCACAGCTGCCTCCTTGCGAGGTAGTGATAATGTCCAAGGCCATTCTATTTTGGAGGATAGCTTTACTCCTTAGACGTATTTCCATTGTTCAGTAAAGACAGGCTTTACCAGCTATCGTTTAAGGCTTGCTGGGTGAATGTAGTAAGGGCTTCCATGTATGCAATAACATCCACCAGGCCAGTGGAGGGGATAATGATGGTGTTCCAATGACTGGATCAAGTGAAAAACAGGATGTGCCCAACTGCTATTGAGGAGAGGGAGGTTGGCAACTGTTACTCTGAGGCAAATCCTTCTCTGTGCTCAGGGAAAACCCAAGGTGCAGTGGTTCAACCACCGGAGTGGACGCTAAGGCCAAAGATTAGTGCCACCAACCACTGAGTCCCATTATGGCCCTCTCAATAAATACGTGGGTGGTAGCAACAGTCAGTGCCAAACCAGTCACTATCTTTATTATGATAGAATGACTATACAGTTCTAGTGACATCCTTGCCATATCTTTGGGACAATTTAGCTGGTTCTGTTCAGAGTGATTTTTCTGTTCCCAAAATAGGGATCTGTGAGTACTCAAGTGTTCATAACCCAAGGTAAGCCACATGAACCCATCCCATATCTGAGGTTAGCCACCCTTGGCTCTGATGGTGGTATTTTTTAGGACCTTTCCAGTCAACAGTTCGATGGGCTTCCTAGATAGTTTGATTGAGGGAAAAAAAAAAAAATCCATCCCTGGTGTTATTGGTAGTGCGTGCCACAACCACAATCTGGATCAGTATTGGTAGTATCACATGAATTAAGAGTGCAAATCCTGGCTTGTTCTTCCTTCATACCCTGCTTTAGAGTCTTCCAATTCCCTCCCTAGAGGTAATCCTAACAAGCTGCAGTGGGGCAACTTCCCATATACCCAATAATTGGGTTAATTTCCTTTGTCAGGCATATGAGTGGGCCTACTGTAGAAAGGTATATCCATGAGGTGTTCATCCTGTGACAGTAGAAACACCAGGATTCTAAGATTGAAGATAGATATTTAGTAGGAACTTGAATGGAAAAGTCTTCCACCAGGGCACTATGGTCGCCACTCTTTCTATGCACCCAATCTGTTGTATCTACTAAAGGATCAATTGGTAGAGCTTATACCCAAGTTAAAGCATCAGTTTCCCAATTGCCAGGGAGTCTGTCAGTGCCTTATAAGCCTGGATGTGGAAGGCAGTGAGAACTGCCTCAGATTCCTGCAGGTGAATCCAAATGTCTTTCCATATATCCTCACCCCACAAGGGCTTATTTGTGATCATCCACGTCTCAGATTTCCTATTGTCTAAGCCATAGAGTTAATTCCTTTAGAATAGCCCAACTGTCAGTGCAAAGGGTTAATGGCTGGGGCACAGGACAGATCACCTGCCAAACTGTTAGTTCAGCCCACTGGCTGCTGTGGTTCATTACTATTTCCATCCAGGCGGTGTCAGTGTTGGCATGAGTAATGACTATAGTCCTTGTGGGGAGATTGCCCTGATTATCCTTCTGTATACTAGGCATCTATGGGAATTTCCCTCACTCCTCTGCAGGCCACAGGGGCCACGACAGGAATAGGGTGGGAGGCATTTGTAGTATCTGCATACTCTACAGGGCCTAGTAGCACCTGCATTTCTGGAAACAGTGGACTGGAAGACAGGGTAGTCCTCTAGCTGCAAATAAGCATGCCGCTTAGTCAGAGTGGGGATTTGAGCTATGACAAAGGTGAGTCAATAGAACATATTCTCAATTCATCCCTTGATAGGAAGGGGAATTCTTACCAAAATATGCTGTTCCTTAGTGAGAGGCTCTACCTGGAGTACTGTGTACACTGCTAGTAGCTGTTGTTCTATGGGGTATATCCAGTTTCTGCCCCCTTGCAGAACTGGGACTAAAATCTTAGAATTCCCTCCTTCTGTTGTCTCTGCCACAGTGCCCAACACCATAGCTTCCAGAGTCACAGACACATCTAACCCAAATGGTAGCCCTGCTTGGGAGATGCTCAGAGCTTTCATTTGTTTCACTGGAATTTTTACCTTCTCAAAGGTGGCTTGCTGCTCTATCCCCAGTCCCACACTAATCCTTTATTTATTAGGCAGTATAAGGGATAAACGCACAACAGGTGAGGATTAAGTCTTCCAAAATTCCCAAATCCCTACAAAGACTTGCACTTCTTTCACATTCTTAGGAGTTGAATAGGCTCACCCCTTATTAATTACAGCTTCGGGAGCAACACATTACTTACCTGACCAAACAACTCCCCAAAACTTTATGGCAGTATCTGAATCTTGAATTTTCTGCGGGTTCACTGCCTAGCCTCTTCCTTGCAAATGTCCCAGCAAAGTCTGTAGAGTGTCCTGCAGCAGAAGTAAGTCTTTACATGTTATCATTATATCATCAATGTAATGAGCCCATTCTACTGATGTGGGGAAGGAGAACAGGGCCAGGCCTTCGGCTATTACCCCATGACATATTGTGGGATTGTGCAGGTAACCTAGAGGAAGCACTTGAATGGTCCGTGATGCCCCTCCCATATAAAGGCAAATTGATCTTGTGACTCAACAGCCAGGGATATACCTTTTCAATTCTTGGTAGTTCAATATTATCCATCATGAGCTTTTCTACCAACCATACTAGGCTATTGAAAACAATATGGGCAGGTGTATAATACCCAGTTGGTGCAGCTCTTGGATAGTTTCTCCTGTTTCATTATGGGAAATTTATATTGGGTGACAGTTATCACTCTTCCTCAGGGTGGCAGGCTTAGCAGTTCCTAGCTGGCGTTTCCCCTAGTACTGGTTTCATCACTCTAACACAGAGATAGAATTTACCAATAGAGGTTTGCAGAGTTTGATCTTGTAATATATCAATGTTCCATATATTCCTTGGTATTAGAGATATAAAAACCTCATATATCTCATAGGGGAGGATGCCCAATTTGCAGGGTCAGAGGGACCTTCTTGACCATAACTATTTGCCCTGTATAGCCATTGATGGCATTGAGGGGGCCAGAAAACTTTTGAGGATTATAGAGTACATTTGGCTTCAGTATCAATCAGAACCATCACCTTTTGTTTATTTCTGAGGGACCAGTGAATATTGAGCTCAACCTGATGTCCTATTCACTTCCAATGGCTCTTATCTGGAGGCAGTCTTGGCTTAAATTCTATACCTGGGATATGGGAAGCACCCACTCTGAGTAGGACTGTATCCCTGAGGTTCTTGCTGGAGCAGGAGGACCATCAGGGATGGTGGGGACAGGTGGGGCAGGTCTGAACTGTTGTTAAGTTTTTAAGGCTTTACACGGGCCAAGCAAACAGTGTCAGGTTGCTGGTCTATCTTTGCAGGTGGGGTCACAGCAGCAATAAGGTCAAGCTACTTTTGCTTGTAGGCTATTTTCACTGGACCCTTTACAGATGATTGGGATAGCCTTTTAGCTTTTCAAGTTCCCTCTCTGTCATGGGTCTTCACCACAGCCTATACCTATTCTCAGGATTTGTCAATGTCCCCCAGATCAGTATGGATTTCCCAGTCTTAAAAATGTCTTGTCCATGACTGTTTCATCATGGATATCTATTCCATACTAGGTGGTAAGGGTGGACTATAGTATCTTGGCTTTCATTTCTGCAGTAAATGTGGCTCAATCAGGCCTTCAAACCTAGTGTATAGATGGCCAGTCTCATTCCCAACTCCCTAAGAATTTGGTGTACATTTTCTATAGATTTCTGGGGTCCTACTTGCCCAGGAGAACCCATTCGTTGGACCTAGCCTCCCTGTAGGCTAGAATAATCCAATTGATAAGGGAATGAGTATCTTGAACCCCCCAAATGCACTGTGGGTGCTGCCAGAGGACAGGGTATGCGGTGATGTTCCTGCCTGGTCAGAGAAATGCTGTTGCTCCTCACATCCCATAGCTATACTAACCTGCTAACCATGCCTGGATACTTTCCCTGGCCTTTTGCTGGATTTTGGCAGCTATATCAGTAAGCTCAGCAGGAGTAAGCTCATCATGAGCTTTTCCTGATTTAGAGGCTACCCCACTGGCTGGCATTGTTGTTGCTGTCATTTTGCTTTCCTTTGTATTAGGGATTGGATAGCATGCGACATTTAATCTATTTCACTATCAATTACCACAATACCCTTCTCCGCTTTCCTCAATTTTCCAGGGATTCCACCTCTTTGGGTTCCAATTAGGCTTTGTCAAAAGCACTTGGACTTGAAACCAAGGCAACTTGCACCCTCCTAGCTTTGCAAAGCAGCATGCTAAGGTCACCAGATTATTATCCTGTTCTTCCACCTTGTCTTTTAGCCCCAAAGCTAGCAGAGTAGTAGACTGATTGTTACTCTCTAACTCAGCTCTTCTTTCGACTTTCTAATTTGAGCTTCAGCCTCTAGTTGGACATCAGTGGCCATCCAAACTGACCACAGTAAAGGCCAGAACCTGTGTCAGCAATTTGTTTCCCTTCTTTGCTGCAGTCCACTATGTGCAGTTCTTTAAACAAGTGGATCAAGCCAGCCAATGTTTTAATGATCCACAGGTAACTCCTCCACACATAAAGGTCAAGGGCCAACTCAGGATTTCTCCCATAAATATCTTTTTCCCAAGACACAATTCCCTGGTCTCCCGAAAGCTAGCCAGATGTTAGTGGGCTCCCGCAGGAGCTTCCCAGCTGAAACCTGAAACTGACCTTGTACATGGAGGGCAGAGAGAGAATGAGGAAAATAGTCAGGCCATTCTGCATTGATAGGTGGTAATTTTAATAAGCAAGAGAACTTATTTATAAGGCTTGTCTTGGGAAGCCACAAGATGAGTAGATCTCCACTGCTGTTCAACAGAATCTTAAAAGTTTATATAAAGGCCTTCACTGGAATCTGTCACGTATACCATCCAAATGGTCTCTATAGCATATTATCATCTCAAGGCTGTGTCCTTATAACAGCTCCTAGTGGTGGGAAGCAAAGAGATGGAGATCTATAGAGGCAGAAAAAGAATTCAAAATAATTACCTTTAAGAGGCTTAGACACATAATGGAATGAAACTAGATATCAATAATGTGAGGAAAACATGGGGCTCCTGGGTGGCTCAAATGTTTAAACGTCTGCCTTCAGCTCAGGTCATGATCGCAGGGCCCTGAGATTGAGCCCCGCATTTGGCTCCCAGTGGGGAGCCTGCTTCCCCCTCTCCCTATACTGTTCCCCCATAGTACTCTTTCACTCTGTCAAATAAATAAGTAAAATCTTTAAAAAAAAATAATGTGAGGAAAACAGAGACATTCACAAATAACATGGAAATTAAACAACACATCTTTAACAACATTTTGGTCAAAGAAAAAAATCAAAGAGGAAATTAGAATCTATCTTGAGACAAATTAAAACAAAAACACAGCATACCAAGACTTAAACAGGATACAGCAAAAGACGTACTAAGTGAGGAGTTTATAGCAGTAAATAATATTTAAAAAGAGAAAAATCTCAAATCAACAACCTCAACAGACAGGAAAAAGAAGAAACTAAGCCCAAATTTAGCAAAATAAAGGAATTTTTTTTAAGAGTATTTATTCCAGAGTGGGGAAGGGACAGAGGGAGAGGGAAGAGAGAGAATCTAAAGCAGACTCCCCGCTGAATGTGAAACCTGACATGGGTCTCATCCCACTACCCTGAGATCACAATCTGAGTGGAAATCAAGAGTTAGACGCCCAACTGACTGAGCCACCCAAGAAAGGAAATTAAAAATAGAACTCCCATATGATCCAAGAGTCCCAGTTCTGGATATTTATATAAAAGAATTGAAATTAGGATCTCATAGAGATATTTGTATTTTCACGTTCATTGGAGCATTATTTACAATAGTCAAGATGTGGAAAAAACAACCTAAATGTTCATTAATGGCTAAACAGATAATGAAAATATGTGACATACAATAAAATATTAGTCATCCTTGCAAAAGAAGGAAATCCTGTCATTTGCTACAACATAGATGAACTTGGAAAGCATTATGCTAAGTGAAATAAACAAGCATAGAAAAACAAATAATACATGATCCCACTTCTATCAGGAATCTAAAATAGTCAAACTCACAGTAGCAGAGAGTGGAGTGGGGGTTACCAAGGGCTGGGGAAAGAGGAAATCAGAGAGATATTGATCAAAGTGTACATAGTTTCACTTACGAAAGATGAATAAGTCTTAGAGATCTACTGTACAGCAGAGTTCATATAATTAAAAATACGGTATTAAATACTTAAAAATTTAAGATGATCTTAAATGTTTTTAAAAAAGAGGAGGGGAGGAAATTTGTAGAGATTGTGGTTAAGTTTAAGGCATTGTATATGGTGACAATTTAACTTATCTTTAAATGTATTAGATGTATACATTAAATATGTAAGCCTTTCTTGTATGTCATTACGTCTATATTTTTTAAAAAATAAATGAAAGGAAAAAAAGAAAACAAACAAACAAAAAAGAAACTGAGATGATAAATGTAGGTAATTTCCTGCCTCCATCCCCCTCCAAAAAAAAATAATAAAAGGAATAGAAATAGCAAATGATAATGTGGCCCCAGGGAGTCAAAGGGAATGATCCTAACTCAAGTGAACGAGAGTGTTGTTTGCTCAGGCCATTCCGGGCTCTTCACTTAGTGCCTTGTTTCTAGACATACTCTGACATTGCCAGATCTTCAAGATTTTAGAGATAAGAAATATGTAATCGCGATGTCTTAATTTTTAAATGTTGCCAATAAGACTGCACTTTTTAAAAACATGATTTGGACTGGTGAAGTATGATACAAATTATGTGTAGGCTTAATTCGACAGAACTGTAATATGGAAGTCTTTGGTAGCTATCAAGAACAGCTTCAGTATTGTATTGGGATGAAGTCTACTGGGAAGTTGTTTAGGGAAACAGTGAGGCAAGGATGCAGATTAATTTACTATAAAAAATATGCTTTTTGAAAAAATTTTCTGTGAACAATGAATTTATAGCTGAAAAGGGGTATGGATTCAAGTTTGGAATGTATATATAGAGAGATACATAGGTAGATAGTTATAGATAGATAAAGATATATTTTGAGATGGGAATTTTAGAACTTATTTGTATGCTAATAAGAATAATTTAGTAGAGAGATAGAAATAGAAATTGATCATGTATGAGAGAAAAGCAGTAATTGCAATAATGAGATCTTGGAAGAGAAATAGAGACTCCAGAGCAAAAATTGAAGCCTCAGTTTGTTTGTTTGTTTGTTTGTTTGTTTAATTTATTTAGTGAATGTAAATTATTTAGTTAGTTACTTTTAGAGAGAGAGAGTGCAAGTGGTGGGGGAGGATCAGAGGGAAACAGAGAGAGAATCTTAAACAGGCTCCATGCTCAGTGTGAAGCCTGACGTGGGACTCTTTCACAATCCTGTTATCATGACCTGAGCTGAAATTAAGAGTTAGATGTTTAACTGACTGAGGCACCCAGGCACCACAAAGCCTTGTTTTTATAAAAAGGGATTAAAAATTTACATTAACATTTAAGCAAATAAATATAGCAGGTATAGGAAGGCTGATATATTTAGAGGTGAGATGAAAACATGCCTGTTTCTTTTTAGGTCAGAGCAGCATGTATTGGCTAAACGTTACTTAAATAAATATTACTTAAATATATACACATCAAATTCCATTTGCCCACGTAGTCTGAAAATCACACTATATGCCTAAAGAAATAAACATTCTATGTGCATTGAATTATTCTGTATTATATGGGCATTACTAACACTATCCATATGATGTCTATAACTTGTTCCCTTAATCTTTAAAAAAACATGTAGTAGTACCTGGACAAGTTTATCAGTATTTATTGTATGCAGTATCATATATACTAAATCCAGTTACCATTAATTTTACATGTGTAGGTATGCTATGTTATGAAAGACCTGAAAATTGTTTGTTAAAAAGTAAAAGAAAAAAAAAATCTCCCTATGGATAGAAGTACATCATATGTATAAATGATATATTTATATTATCTTTTTATATATGATATAAAATATACATTTACACATTCATGTATTTATATATGAATGTAATAATGTTATAAATCACTCATTTTAAAAAAAGTAACCTGAGGAAAAAAAGGGAAAAGTTAAGTAATCTTGAAAGGAATAGATAAGTAATATACGTTTATACACATAAAATTAATTGCTGGATTAATATTATTATGAACAGCAGCATACAATTTCGTTTTGAATCATTGTTTAACAACAACAGCAAAACACTTGAATTTCTTGCTGTTTTCCTTAGCAGTTGATTTTGCATAGTTACATGCCATTGGTACTTTAATCTTCAAATCAACCAAAAATAACTTGACCCAGAAAATACTTGCTTCCAATTATCAGCAATAATAGAAATGTTATTAATTAAAAATATGTGACAATGTCATAGCCACAACTATTTATAAGATCTATAAAACTATTTTGCTTCCAATAAAATAATTTTCAGACTATGTTTAGGCTCATATTTGTGTCTATCAAAATGTTAATAGTTCTTTTTCAAAATGCTTCCATTGCCCATAAAATTGAGAATTCAATATTTTTACATTTCTAGACATTGTCAATTCAAATTAGTATATGAAAAATATAACAAACCCTGCAGTAAATATATGTTACCTTTATACCACATGATTTTAAAATATAATGGTATCAACAGACTTATTTATGCTCAAAGGTAACCTACCAACATACCCTGAGAAATAAGACACTACTGTTTAAGCATCAGAAAGAAAAATGTTATTTTAGGATATTCAGTATACCTTCATGTTTAAAGGAAGGGAAACAGATTTTATAATTATGCCTGCTAATGGCAAAGGTGGTATGTGTGTGTTTGTGTGTGTGTGTGATTTTATTGATATTCTCCACTTCCCTGGTGAGCCAATATCATACTAGGGGATAAAATAAAAGCCCTCTGACTTACCACTTACTGTGTGATGTCTTTTGTTGTTATTGTTAAACAATTCCACCATCCCACCATAAATTTGTCTCTCCCTATTCTCTCAGGGACACCTCATACCTGAGTATTATCAAAAATAATGCCTATTATCATTCCATTAGAATGGCTGTTATCAAAAAAGCAAGAAATAAGTGTTGGCTAGGATGTGGAGAAAAGGGAACACTTGTGCACTGTTGGTGGGAATGTAAATTGGTGCAGCCACAATGGAAAATAGTAGTAAGTTCCCTCAAAAAATTAAAAATAAAAAAATACTGTATGATGTAGCAATTCTACTTTTAGGCATTTATCGGGAGAAAATAAAAACACTACTCAAAACAATATTTGCACTCCCATGTTTGTTGCAGCACTGTTTACAATGGCCAAGACAGGATATAGAAACAATTTAAGTGTCCATCAATATACAATTGAATATTATTCAGCCATATTAAAGAAGGATGTCTTACTATTTGTGACATGGATGGACCTTGAGCACATTATGTTAAGTGAAATAGGTGAGAGAAAGACAAATATCATTGATCTTATTTATATGTGGAATTTCAAAAACTACAACAACAACAACAAATCAAGCTTGTAGATACAGAGAACATATTGATAGTTGCCAGAGGTATGGGTTAGGAGATGGTGAAATGGATGAACGGAGTCAAAAGATACAGACTTCCAGTTACAAAATAAATGTCATGGGGTACAATATACAACATGGCAACTATAGATCATAATACTATATTTATTTTTTTTTTAATTTTATTTATTAGAGAGAGAGCACACATGTGGATGGGGGCAGGGCAGAGGGAGAAAGAGAGAATCTCAAGCAGACTCTGCACTGTGCAAGGAGCCTGATGCAGGGCATGATCCCACGACCCCAAGATCATGACCCGGGCTGAAATCAAGTGTCGGATACTTAACCAGCTGAGCCGCCCCAGTGCCCCAATAATACTTTATTTCATATTTGAAAGTGGCTAAGAGTTTGGATCTTAAAAGTTTTCATTATAAGAAAAAAATTTGTATAATTATGTGTGATGACAAATTTTAATTCAATTTATTGTGGTGATCATTTCACAATATATGCAAATATTGAATCATTGTGTTATATAACTGAAACTAATATAATATTATATATCAATTGTATCTGAATAAAAAATCATATGTAAGTACAAAGTACTTAAATAGCCAAAACAAATTTGAAAAAGATAAACAATATTGGAGGGCAACCATACCAGATTTGATGATTTGTTATAAAGTTACAGTATTAAAAAGAATGTGATATTGACATCAATAAATGAATGGAACAGTGAATCTAGAAAAAGATGTACATGTATAGGGACAACTGGTATTTCACAAAGATAAAAGGAATTATTGGAGGGAAAAAAAACATCCTTCATAAGAAATCATGTTAGAACAATTGGATATCCATATACAAATGGGTAAAGTTCAATCTATACCTTACAGTATACAAAAAAGTTCAAAATGGATCAAAGAAAACTTTGCCCCTGGGTGGCTCAGTCGGTTAAGTGTCTGACTCTTGATTTCAGCTCAGGTCATGATCATAAGGTCATGAGATTGAGCCCTGCATGAGGCTCTGTGCTGGGCATGGAACCTGCTTAAGATTCTCTCTCTCCCTCTTCCTCTGTTGCCCCTCCACCACCACCACTCATGCTTTCTCTGTCTCTCTCTGTCAAAAAGAAAAAAAAAAAAGGAGAAGAAGAAAAGAAAAGATAAAATTGTTAAATCTAAAACTATTAGGTTTCTAGAATAAAATATATGAGAAAAATTCTATAACCTTGGGTTAAGCAAAGATTACTTACTTCTGATAGCAAAGAACATGATTCAAAAAGATGTTAATAAGTAGAACTTAA
This sequence comes from Ursus maritimus, assembly GCF_017311325.1. Classification (NCBI taxonomy): domain Eukaryota; kingdom Metazoa; phylum Chordata; class Mammalia; order Carnivora; family Ursidae; genus Ursus; species Ursus maritimus. The sequence continues at coordinate 32,754,647 of NW_024426996.1, read as the reverse complement.
TCAAAATTAAAGCCTTCAGGTCTTCAAAACACATTGTTAAAGATTAAAAAATCAAGTCATAGACTAAAGAAGATATTTGTAAAGCATTTATCAGATAAAGGACTCATATCCAAAATATATGACGAGCTCTCAAAACTCAATTATAAGAAAGCAAATATCCAAATTAAAAATTGGCAGATTTGAGTAAACACTCAACCTAAGAAGAGATGTGGTTGTCAGTCAAGCAAAGCAACAATGGAGATAGACATTTTAATCATTATTCCTTTGCATTGAACACAATGCTAAGATTTGTCACTGGAGGAACATTCCAGGAAGATGGGTTTTCATTTTGTTTACTTCTTGCTTGTTTTGAACAGATGCCAGAGTAAGAGTTGTGGGGACGTTCAGTGGTACTCTTGCAGCTGCTCACTCACAGTGTACAATCCCTCAATGACTTCACAATGAACAGTGAACATCTCTCTTCAGTTATCCCACGTCAGAGACTATAGAGCCCAGGCCTCATTCTGCTTCACAGATGAAAAATCTCTCTGTAGTCACTTCAGTGCAAAGGCACTCATTCCTACTCTTCCTGGGAGTGTAGACTCCTGAATGTCCACATATGAATCACTTTTTAGGAACTTCCTTCATCCAAAGAAATTTTGGAAACATCACTCTCCCCAAGATTAGTTCAAATCTAATGACTGGTGGGTGTGTAGATATGAAATCACAGTCTCCTTATCTTAATTTGGGCAACTCTGAAAGACCTCCCACTCCGGAACTTTCCATGGTATTAGCTGAGGCCTTTCTTGCCCATTGCATCATACTTCAGTTTCTCTCTCTGATTTGCTTTTTTATTTTCTCAGTGTAGTTTTCAAGAGCAATTCCCAACAAACTTTGGCGTGCAAAACTCCATCTCAATGTCTGATTCTCAGGAAAATCTACCTTGAAATCATGGCTCACAGTAATCACCTTAAAATCATAAGTAAACTCAAATTTGAGTGTACTTACATTTCTATAATATACAATATCAGTATATTTTATAATAGGAAAATATTTGTTAGTTTTATATTGTTGTGTAGCAAATTACCGAAAACTTAGTGGTTTCAAGCAGTATGTATATATTGTCTCACAGTTTTCATAGGTCAGAAGTACAGGTGGAGATTACTAGGTCCTCTGCTCAGGGTCTGACCCAGTTTAAATCAAGTTGTTGTCCGGGGTTGCAATTTAATCAGAGGCTCAAGTTCATATTTCAAGCTCACTCGCTGTTGGCAGAATTCAGTTCTTTGTTCCTGTGAAAGTGAAGTCTCTCTCTCTCTCTCTCCTTCCTGTCTTAATTTTTTTCCAATTATTCTCAGCTCTCAGAGGTTGGCATCAGATCATTGCCATACGATCCTCTCCATAAGCTCTTTTACAATGTGGTAGCTTATTTCCTCAAGACCAGTAGGTCAGGCAAAACCACATGATACTTCATTTTCCTTAAGGGCTCATCTGATTAGGTCAGGCTTACCCAGGATAATCTCCCTTTTGATTTACTTAAAGCAACTGATTAGTAACCACTCATGGGAGTGATCTCTCATCATATACATAGGTCTCCAAAGGGAGTGACTTTTGATGGAGAGAGAACGAGAGAGAGAACACAAGCAGGGGGAGTGGGAGAGGGAGAATCAGGCTCGCCATTGACCAGGGAGCCCAAAGTGGGATCATGACCTGAGCTGAAGGCAGATGCTTAACCAACTGAGCCACCCAGGTGCCCCGCAACATCTAAGTTTTAAGAAGCAGTTTGTAATATAGTATAATTTGTTGTTCTTTCCTTTTTAAAGATTAATCTTGCAAAGTAGGAGCCAGTTGAAGTGAACTTGGAAAATTTCCCTTCTCACTCTGCCCGTTACTCATTCTTCACCTTAGAAGATGGAGCAGTTTCCCAAGTGAATGAGTGACGTATTAAGCAGTTGTACGTGCTCCACCATCTTTTTTTTAGCACTTCTTTCTGGATTTACCAGTAGAAAGGACATCACCCTCCTCAGGTTTCCAGCCCATAGAGATCCCTGTGTGGGAGATCTGTGGTTGTCCGCTTCTCTATGATTCTGAATTTGGGCAAAGGAGGAAGAAGCACTAACCACTGGCTCTCTAAATAATCAACAACCATTAAAAGTACTTAATGCATGTGCATTCAGATTGATGAAGGGCAAGTAGAAAATCCATAGAAAATCAAATTCACATGCTTTACAATTTTGAGAAAGGTTAATGGCCTTAATATGGTCTTCTTAATAATGACCTATATTTGAATTCTGTTCTTTGGGTAAAGATATGCATTTTAATCTTTTAATAGGTTTTTTGTTTTGTTTTGTTTTTACTTTGTTAGTTATGTATGCTTTGCACCTGTTTCCACAGCTGTTAACTACTGTACCCTCCAGATTTTTTCTTGGACATTTTTTAGAATTTTATTTTTCTGTGCTTTCTGTTCTCTAATTTGGTATCATGGAGTGGATTTCCACTTCTGAATTGATGATATGCTAATTTGCCTGGAACATAATTTCTGAAACCCTGAGAATTTTTGTTCAATGCCATATTTACTATGGGGCATCAGTTTAAACATCAGGTAATTGGTTATCTCTTAATATCAGATAAGGCTGATTGCTTTCAGAAAGCTTTTGGCATAGCTTCTCCATCTACATACTGATTCTATCACATTCATAGGGAGTAACACATTAACATCCTACTGTGTTAACCAAGTTATTAATTATAGATTTCCACTATTTCCACATCAGGTACAACAGTAAAGGTGGCAAACCTGTAATTATGCCTCAAGCATGAAGGCCTGGCTATAATAAATTAATATTTTTAAAGCTATTTCGTATTATTTTAGAATGCTTCCAAAGTTTTATTTATTACATATGCTTTAGCAACATTCTAAATTACACAATCACACTTCATTTTCAGAAATTTAAATCTTGAGGTGTAATCATAATTATTCTCTAGGCTTAGAACATAAAACTAATGTATTTGTATACATTTCTGTGTATTGTCTCATCTGGTTAGACTGATACATTGATCAAAATACTTGATAGTCTTTCATCTCTTGCAACCTCAATTTGTTTGTGCCATTTGGGGAGATAGCCTTGCTGTACTTGTAATATATATATAATTTCAAATGAAATGTAATGTAATACTTATGAATAATTTAAGAAATTATTTCTTAAAAGTTAAAATATTTAATGACAAGTGGATAGTTTATAATTTTAAAATGTCAATTTATGTGTATTTGATATAGTTAATGAGGATTATGTTTTCCTATGTTAATATATCATTCATGGAATAAATATTTATTTTAGGCATGCATATGATGCTAAAACTGAGGTAAATTACAGTATTCTATTTCGATAATTTTTATATCAAGTAATATATTTATCATGCTTGTTTTATAGAAGTGTTCTCATGTACTTCTGTTGTTAATTCTAGGTGAAATATTCATTAAGACCTCATTGCATTTATAAAATTTAGTTTACATAAAACTCACAATCCTATCATCTAGGTGAATTGCTTTGGTTAATTCTCATCAAACCCTATTTATTCATTAATGCATGTATTCATTCAGTACATATGGAGTCTCACTGTGCAAGTTAGCCTGCTAAACCTAAAGATACAACAGTGAATTACATAGCTGAGGTGCCCAAGTGTCTGGAGCTTCAAAATGATACTTTCAAAAATTGTATTTTATAGATATAGAAACTTTGGTCCATAACTCTCTTTTAAAGCCACTCTGTCAGTCTCCAAACCTAAATCATCCCTACTTATAATTGTATTTTAATAGCACTCTTAGTGCTTTTGAGCAGACTGGACAAATGAATATGCAATACAGTCAATAAAACTGCTATGTTTTTATTTTGTTTCTAGGGCCACTATCCTCTCAAAATCTTCAGAGCATTTTCTCTCATGTAATATATCAAAATCACACCCATAATTTCTACTAACAGCTACAGCCTTGCCTTATAAATTGCCCAGAAGTTTTACATAAATGTATACCTAAGGAAATTCCCTTTTCTTGCATCAACACTCTACCTAACTCTGTCCTAGAAAACTCACTTCCCCACCTCCGCCTTGGCATGAACAGACATTTCTCCTTCTACATAAGTCAAATTTACTTACACCTTCATGGATCCTTTTTTTTTTTTAATATTTACTTATTTATTTTAGAGAGAGAGAGAGATCAAGTGCAAGGAGGGGCAGAGGGAGAGGGAGAGAATCTCAAGCAGACTCTACACTGAGTGCAGAGCCCAATTCGAGACTCCATCTCATGGCCCGGAAATCATGATCTCAGCTGAAACCAAGAGTCTGATTCTCAACCGACTGAGCCACCCAGGTGTCTGTCTTCTGCCCATTTCTTAGCTGGATTATTTGTTTTCTGGGTGTTGAGTTTCATTAGCTCTTTATAGATTTTGGGTAATAACCCTTTGTCGAATATGTCATTGAAAATGTCTTCTCCCACTCTGAAGGTTGACTTTTAGTCTTATTGATTGTTTCCTTCACTGTGCAGAAGCTTTTTATCTTGATGAAGTCCCAGTAGTTTATTTTTACTCTTGTTTCCCTTGCTTCCAGCCACGTGTCTAGTAAGAAGTTGCTACAGCCGATGCCAAAGAGGTTGCTGACTGTGTTCTCCTCTAGGATTTGATGATTCCCTGTATCACAGTTGGGTCTTTCATCCATTTTGAATTTATTTTTGTGTATGGTGTAAATGGTGTAAGAATGTGGTCCAGTTTCTTTCTTTTGCATGTTGCTGTCCATTTTTCCCAACACCATTTGTTGAAGAGACTTTTTTCCATTGGATATACTTTCCTGCTTTGTTGAAGAGTAGTTGACCATATATTTGTGGGTCCATTTTTGGGTTTCCTATTCTTTTCCACTGACCTGTGTGTCTGTTTTTGTGCCAGTACAATATTGTTTTTTTTTTTTTTAAAGATTTTATTTATTTATTTGTCAGAGAAAGAGAGAGAGAGAGACTGAGCAAGCAGGAGGAGCAGCAGGCAGAGGGAGAAGCAGGCTACCTGCTGAGCAATGAACCCAATATGGCACTTGATCCCAGGACCCTGGGATCATGACCTGAGACAAAGACAGACACTTAACCAACTGAGCCACCCCAGTGTCACTATACTGTTTTGATCACTACAGCTTTGTAATATAACTTGAAGTCCAGAATTGTGATGCCTCCAGCTTTGTTTTCCATTTTCAAGGTTGCTTTGTCTATTAGGGGTCTTTTGTGTTTCCATACAAATTTTAGGATTATTTGTTCTAGCTCTGTGAAAAATGCTGGTATTATTTTGATAGGGATAGCATTAAATGTGTAGATTGCTTTCAGTAGATAAATATTTTAACAATGTTTGTTTTTCCAATGCCTGAGCATGGAATATTTTTCCATTCCTTTCTTTCATCTTTGATTTCTTTTGTAAGTGTTGTACAGCTTTCAGAGTACAGATCTTTTGCATCTTTGGTTAGGTTAATTCCTAGTTATCTTATGGTTTTTGGTGCAATTGTAAAAGGGGCCAATTCCTTGATTTTTCTTTCTGCTGCTTCATTATTGTTATATAAAAATGCAACAAATTTCTATGTGTTGATTTTGTATCCTGTGATGTTGCTGAATTCATGTGTTAGTTCTAGCAATTTTTTGGTGGAATCTTTTGGGTTTTCTACACAAGGTATCATGCTGCCTACAACACACTAATTTTAAACCTAAAGACACTTCAGACTGAAAGTAAGGGGTTGGAGAACCATTTATCATGTTACTGGATGTCAAAAGAAGCTAGAGTAGCAGTACTTGTATCAGACAAACTAGATTTTATACCAAAGACTGTAACAAGAGATGAAGAAGGGCACTATATCATAAAGAAGCGGTCTATCCAACAAGAAGATCTAAGAGTTACATGTTTATGCCCCAACTTGGAAGCACCCAAATATATTAAAATAGTTAATAACAAACATAAAGGAACTCATTGATAATAATACAATTATAGTAGGGGACTTTAAGCACTTAGCATGTATTAATTTACTTAAATCTTACATTGGGGCACCTGGGTGGCTCAGTTGTTAAGCTTCTGCCTTCGGCTTAGGTCATGATCCCAGGGTCCCGGGATCGAGCCCCACATTGGGCTCCCTGCTCCTCTGGGAGCCTGCTTCTTCCTCTCCCACTCCCCCTGCTCGTGTTCCCTCTCTCACTGGCTGTCTCTCTCTCTGTCAAATAAATAAAATAAAGTCTTTAAAAAAAATTTACTTAATTCTTACAGAAATCCCATTTGGATATCAGTAGTATTATCAGATTATCAGTTCTAGGTAACAGATGAGGAAACGGAGTCAGGAAGAGCTAACATAATTTCCCTAAGGTCACACAATTTGAAAATGACAGAAGCAAGACTCAAACCCAGATGGTCTGGCCCCAGAGATATCACTCTTCTTTATTTTTTACTACCTTTTTAAAGTTTTAAAGTATGTTAATGGAGACACAAAATGCTGTTGTTACACTAAAATGCAAATGCTAACATGGCACATTGGAAACTGACAATGACTTTACTATTACTTTTTGTAACATACCGTAATATTGAATATGTTGTTGATAAGCTGTCCTTACCTTGGGATGAAAATGTCTCTGTTGTATATTTTTACTGTATGCCTACAAATTCCAGAGAAAATCAAATTAGGAAGTGATTTAAATACTGATCATTCTGGTAAAGAAGAAAATAACTAGCTACTTGAACCACATTTTTGTTGCCCTTTCCTGAAGTCACCTAAAAACAGATTACTGTAGGAAGGACAGAGGTGAATCTAGATCTTTATCTCAACTTGATATAAGAAAAAAGAAAAACAGAAAACAAAACCTTATCTTTGATTTCTAAGTTTCAGTGTGGAATCTACTATTAAAGTTCTCAAAGGTAGTGTTAGGCCAGACTGAATAATTATGTATTAATGAAAAGCTATTAATATTTCTACATTGGTGGTCCTCAGTAACTGGTGACTTGCTGGCATGACTCACAGAACTCAGCATGTAGTTGTATTTGTGGCTAAGGTTTATTAAATTGCAGAGATACATGACAGGATCAGAAAGAAAAGATGGCACAGGCAGAATCTGGGGAAATCCATGCACACATGCACAGGTTATCTTACGCTCCCTTCCTCCTGTGAATAGATAGTCTGAATATGCTCATTTCTCCAGCAATAAAAAAGACGTAACATGTACAATTTTTCTATTCCAGGAGTCCCATTAATGACTTAACACCCAAAGACTTAACACCAAAGATTGCTGTTCTGTAGACTACCCTCAATAATTTAGCACATACAGAAATTGAAACTTTCATAAAGAAACCAAGAACTAAGGATAAATGACATTATTTGTAGGCACAGTCTAAGCACAGTTAACCAACCTTATCAGCTCAGGAATGGTTTGTGTGCCAAGTTCCCAACCTTGTAAGAAGGTCTTTCTAATGATAATAGCCTCAGTTGTTGTCCTCACTTTTTCTGCACAATTTTATATTTTATACTATAATTTTAATGGATTTGTCTTAAGGGCCATAGGTTAAGGTCATTCTGTGGGTAGAACGGGCATTTCTCCCTGAAGGAAAAGTGGCATGTCTGGTCTCAAGTGTCTTGGGAATGAGGACTCCGAATATAGATGTAAGCAAGAGATGGGACTCCTAAACTTTAGAATTCTCTCTTATGTTGCTGAAAACAAGTGCATTTCTATTGCAGTGAAGAAGATAAAAAGTTGTATAAATGCATGCTGGATTCTAATGAGAAGAATTGGGAATTTGGAATATAAGATCAAATATATCTTGTATCCAGTTTAACTTTCTCTGTTGAAGTTTCTATCATTTTGCATTAGTTTCCTATTACTGCTATAACAATTTACCATAAAGCTAATGGCTTAAAGCAACACAAATTTATTATTTTGTAGTTCTATAGGTGAGAAATATGACAACATTTGGGGTGAAATCAATGAGTTGGCAGGGCTGTGTTCTTTTCCAGAGGCTCTAGACATATATCCATTTTCTTGCCTTTCCCAGCTTCTAGATGCTGTCTGCATTCCATGACTCATGACACCCCTTCCTCGGTCTTCAAAGCCAGAAACATTATTTCCCTGATCCTAAACTGTTGTTACATCTCTTTCTCTGACTGTCCCCTTCTTCCCATCTCTTGAACTTTTAAGGACCTGTTAATTACATTGGGCCCACTCATACATTCCAAGGCAATCAGCCTATTTCTTCCTATTTTAAGATGATTTGATTAGCAACCTTAGTTTCATCTGGAACCTTAATTGCTTTTGTCCATGGAATCTAACATATTCAGAGTCCCAATGTTGTGGACTTTGTGGGACCATTATTCTTCCTACCATGCCTTATAAATCTTTTTAGCAATAATAGTGGTAATAGTAATAAACTCTGAAACTAATTAATGCTAATATAAGACACTCTTTTAAGTACTTAATATAAATTAATATAAATTAACTGATTTAATATCTCCCATAGATTTAATGAAACAGGTATTGTTTTCACATTTTATCAGAGAGGAAGCTAAGGCATGGCATGTTTAAGTCACTTGCCCAGTGTCACATAACTAACATGTGAACAATATATTTTGAACCAAATAAATGTGATGCAAGGAACATGCTTTTACCCACCATCCTTTCCATTCTCTGTTGACTTTATAGTCACCTATTATCCGTGTATGGGGAGGTAAAAACATGGGCTTAATTGATACTTTGAACAGAATAGGAATAAGAATATAACCCTTTCCTCCAACCCAATATGAAGTTTGTAGGATTGGTCTATGAAAAAGTTCAACATTGTCAAGGTGAATTGTGATTTATGTGAGAATGGACAATGATTTTATAAGTCAGAAACTATGTAAAGGATGAAATGCTGACTGATGAATAAGTAGATGTGATACAAAGTTTTTCTCCCATAAATATTCAAGAAGAGTGGAACTCAGATTTTCTATTTTTATGTACGTATAAACTATCAGAACACATAGATTTATCAGAAGAGGTTTTTTTTAAAAAAAGATTTTATTTATTTATTTGAGAGAGAGAGAGCACAGGTGAGAGAGCATGAGTGAGAGAGCATGAGCAGTGGGGGAAGGGGCAGAGGGAGAAGCAGACTCCTTGCTGAGCAGGGAGCCTGATGCAGGACTCAATCCCAGGGCTCTGAGATCATAACCTGAGCCAAAGGTAAACACCTAACTGACTGAGTCACCCAAGTGCCCCTAGATTTGTCAGAAGAATTTAAAAGTATAATAAATACATAAATTATCTAGATGTTACTATTTTTTTGGTAAAATAAATGACTTTTTAAGATGCAAAGTTATCTATTGCCACCATAACAAACAGCCACCAAACTCAGTGACATACAATAAATATCCATTTAGCTCATGAGTCTTCAGGTTTCAGGATTATGGACTGGACTCCGTTTATTTCAACTAAGCTCACTCATGTGACTGTGTGACCATTGTAGGTCATCTACCTGGCTCTGCTGATCTTGACTGGGCACATTCACATCTACTGCTAGGTTGACTTTTGGCTGGTGTAGAATGACTGGAGAGATTTAGGATATTTGACTCTATCTTATATATTTTTCAACCACCAGTGGGCTAACTTGCACATAGTCTTATGACAGTATTTGAAGTCAAGAATGGGCCCATTTAACTACATAATTTATTGTCAAGTTTGCTTATATAACACTTGTTAAAATAATGTTGGCAAAGTCAAGTCAAATGGATGAGCTCAGAATCAATAAGATGGCTACACAAAGTTATATGGAAAAGGTTGTGGGTACAGGGAGGCTGAGTATTTGGAACAGTTAAAGTATCCAAACTATTATAGAAATTATAAAAGTTAAAAAAATATTATATGGATAATAATAAAAATTAAAGGGCACCTGTTGTGATGAGCCCTGGGCGCTATATGTAAGTAATGAATCACTGAATTCTACACCTGAAACTAATTTTACCATATGTGGTAACTAACTAAATTTAAATAAAATCTTGAAATTAAAAAAAAATACAGTGTTTGGACTATCAAGTGATGTACTGTTTTACATACGCATTGTAAATAACCATTTCAATAAATATATGAAATTTGTAATATTCCAACTTTACACAGTTTCCCCACCTCCTGAACGGAAACATACTTGGCTGTGTGGGAAGGGATGCTTCCTGGGAAAAATGAGGTCCTGATGTTCTGAAAAATCCCTCATTGAGGATTAATAAGTCTCTTATTTGCCCTAAAAGTCCAACATAATAAGCTTAGATGTTTACAAAACTAACATTTGCAACTGTATGATATGTATCTAATACTATCACCATCTTCTTACATCATGTAAAATAATGCATATATATCACATGTATCTGCCTGCATAACATTTGCAACTGTATGATATATATCTAATACTATCACCATCTTCTTACATCATGTAAAATAATGCATATATATCACATGTATCTGCCTGCATAACAGTGATTGCTGTGGAGCCAAGGTGAGATGGAGCTACAATAGAATAAATGGCTATTGCCTTCCAAAAATTTGTGTTACATTTAATGAAGTAAATAACTTTTCTCTCTACGTTAGCGTCTTTGCTTGTAGACCACAAAGCACAACTAGCTTATTCTTTACCGATTAGTATCAATATCTCTTTTATTGTATAAATTGTATTAATATGACTAAAAAATTCAAATAATTTCAAATAGAAACAAATATAAACTTTTAAAAAGAGTCCTAAAAAACAGCAGTTATGGAGTGAATGTTTTTTTCTCCCCAGAATTTATATGTTGAAACTCTAACTACAGAGGAAGTTATTTGAGGATGCAAGGAGAAGGCCGCCCAAAGAGAGAGCCCTTACTAGATACAGATATTCCTGGGACCTTTATCTTAGACATGTAAACACTAGAACTAAGAGAAAATAAATTTCAGTTGTTTAAGCCACCCAGTCTGTGGTATTTTTGCAGCCCAAGACGAATAAGACAAATATGCAAGTAGGTGTCTATACATGTCTAAATGTTTGAATGTTAATGTGTTTATTTTCCATAAGCGGGAACATAAAAGAAAGTTTTAAAATTATACATAATGCAAATGCTTTCAGGTGTTTTGTAAGAATGCATAATATATTTTAAATGAGAAACATTCAATAATGCATTAATACAATACTTTATACTTCTCTGTGGGATTTTATGCTGTAAACAGATTATTAACTTATAAGCCAACAAAAGTTAGAATATTAGTACAAATGGAAGTTGTGAAAACATATGAATAGTAAATGCCAATAAAGATGCTACGAAAAAAGAGGCATTAACATTCTTATTTATTATTTCATACTTCATTATTATCCTAAACAACATAAATACATATATATGTTCTATAAAATAACTTGGCCATGTTGTGCAGGTGAAGTTATAGTAGTAAAATAAGTTTATTATTAAAATATAGACCTAATTTTAAAAAAATGGGTATTATATACACACATTTGTAAGTATATCTACTTGCATGTACTTAATAGTTAAAAGAGTGCTTACTCATATTGTTAGTACCTGATAGATTATATATGTGTGTGTACAAAATAAAAAAAAATAGCTAGTAACATTCCATTATCCCATAATAATGTCATAACTTAATATTCAAATGAACATTTTGTAATATAAATCCTGAACTACAGAGTCTTCTAGCACTCATAATGCCAAATAAAATTTTATTATTATCTAGTGAATCCATAACTTACATTAAAATATTAACATGTATTTAGGCCTCTTGTTTGAAAAGTTTACATCTATAAAACTTGTTAAATTGTCAGGTTTTAAATGTGAAATGACCTACAAAGTGAAATGAAAATACTTGGATACTCAATTAAAATCCTTAGTTAATGTCACTTGAAGAAGCTAGGGAATTAGTTAATAGAATTAGAAATATTTAAAAAGCAGAGTACATTTAGTAATAAATTACTGTGGCAGGCATAGATAATTTTTTTTTTTTGGAAATAGTGTGAACAATTTTTTTCTCCCTTTTAAGACTTATCTAAATACTTTACCTCTGCCAACAATTCTGAAATAAAGATTAAATCTGTTTGTTTATAATGTAAACGATTGCCTTCCATAATTACAATATTATAAAAGGACCATGAATAATAGACAAATAATAATGATTTTGATGCTGTTTCTTTATAAGAAAGTTTTTTGGTACCTTCTAAAAGATCATCAGAAATGATTTAGTAACTTTTCTATTGTATTATGCATAGAAAATATCCCATGTCCAATATTATTATTTCAGTTGGAAAATAATATCTACGAAATTAAACACAGTTAAATTATATAACTCATACTTAAGTGAATAGCACAGAACATTTTTAGTTTTTTGGTTATTTAAGGCCATGTTTACCTTGTAGTTATATCAAAAAAGTGTTTTTCACATTTTTCTACAAAAAATTTCTATTGTTCAAAATATTTAGGGGCGCCTGGATGGCTTAGTAGGTTAAGCATCTGCCTTCAGCTTAGGTCATGATCTCAGGGTCCTGGGATTGAACCCCATATCAAGCTCCCTGCTCAGCAGGGAGTCTGCTTCCCTCTCCCTCAGCCTGCCACTCCCCCTACTTGTGTTTTCTCTCTCTCTCTCTCAAATAAGTAAATAAATAAAATATTTTTAAAAAGTACTTGCATTCTAATCCAGTGAATCTAGATCAACCATTATATAGAATAATATACTTCTTTATCATTTAAAAAAATAGTGGTACACTGAAGTCTGCGACCATTAAATATTTTATTTTTTTAAAGATTTTATTTATTTGAGACAGAGAGTATTACGTGTTTTCTAATAAGATGTCTGAATTTATATTAATTTAAAAATAGAATGAGTAGAGGGGCGCCTGGGTGGCACAGTGGTTAAGCGTCTGCCTTTGGCTCAGGGCGTGATCCTGGCGTTATGGGATCGAGCCCCACATCGGGCTCCTCTGCTATGAGCCTGCTTCTTCCTCTCCCACTCCCCCTGCTTGTGTTCCCTCTCTCGCTGGCTGTCTCTATCTCTGTCGAATAAATAAATAAAATCTTAAAAAAAAATAGAATGAGTAGAAACATTGTCTATTAATTACAATGAAGTATTTTAACAAGAATTTTGACATTTAATTCATAATTTGACCTAACAAAACAACTAAACAAGAAATATGTAAAAATAATTCCAGTCTTCCCACAAAGATTTGGAGAATTCAGTACTTCAAAAGGACAATAAAAGCTAAATTGAAGGAACACATACATGCACATGCACACACTCACACATACAACAAAGGGTCTTTAAAATTAAACATGAAAATCTTGCATATTATTACAGTATAAAATCTCTAAGAAGGATAATATATCAGTGCATCATAGTAAACTCAAAGTTACGATCATAGGTAGTGGAGCTTCATCACATTTTGTCTCTCTGGGATTCATCTTCTTTTGTAAAAAAAAAAAATTACTACAAGGAATAAAGTTTCCTTACAATTTCACTTTTAGGTTGTTTAGTTCTAAAAAAGTATCTTGATGATGATATATGATGTATGATATATGATGATATGCTAGATGTATATTTTCAGGTAAATATTGCCAGTTAATCCATAAGCAAAAAGTAGAGCCAAACTAAAATTAAGGAGAATTTGGTGCTTATTTACCTTAGGTAGTAATCAGAAAGTCTTAATGGATTTTGAAAACTCTGATTAAAAAGATAAATTTATTCCATAGTATGGAAGTTAAGTGCCCTTAGAGATATTTTACATTACTTTTTGAGTTATGGGTTTTTTTTTTTGTTTTTGTTTTTTTTTTATAACAGGTAATGAAATGTAATTACCATGCCATAAATCCACCTTTTTAAAGTGTACAATTCAGTTTTTTAAATATATTCAAAGACTTTTGCAACCATCACCATTTTGGGAAATTATCACCCATAAAAGAAATCCCATACTGATTAGCATTTATTCCTCATTTTCCCTTATGGCCAGGCCCTAGAGTTACTAATCTACTTTCTGTCTTTATGGACTTTTCTATTCTGGACATTTCATATGAATGGAATCATCTAATATGGGGCCTTTTGTGTCTAGTATCATTCCTTAGTATATTTTTTTAATTTTTTTGTTTGTTTGTTTGTTTGTTTGTTTTTAAGATCCATCCATGCTATCCGATGTATAATTACGTACCTCAGAGTTCAACTTGTCTGTTTCATCCTGCTTCCTTCACTCCCTCCTAAGTACTGTTGCTGAGTACTCCATATGAGTACTCTCCAATAAACATTGTGTATGAAAATCTTTCTCTGAATTTGTTTCCAGGGAACTTGGCCTTGGACATAGAGTATGTAGAATTAACCTGACAAAAAGAAAACAAGGACTCTTGCCAGTAGCCAGTAGCCAGCACAACATGTTTTCTGTAACACTTAGCTTAATTTGTTTGAAAATTACAGCACACCAGCCCTAGAAAGCACGTACTTACTTTCATATTTCAATGCACTCTATGTAGTGGTTGAGGGCACTGGCTCTGAAGATAGATCTGGGTGTGAATGCCAGCTGCACCTCTCGGTAGATCTATACCTACACAGTGCCTTCATGAAAATTTGATGTCAACTTAAACATATATAAAGCCTCAATATAACACCTGACATTTAAAAATAACAAAATCAGTATTAACTGTGACTATTATTAGTAGTAACTAATATATGAACGCAACAAATTATTCATACTTTTAAAAATTAATATTAGTGGACACAGAATCTCTATAATTAGATGAACTATCTTTCCATAACATACAAGATATTTGCCTAAGGAAGTTAATATGTTTTATTCAGAATTCATATTTCCAAGGTTTTGAAATTTGCTATTTTAATACAGTTTTAATTTTAAAATATCCCTCTGTACTGTTGGGCATAGAAGACATGCATTAAAAGTACGTGATAGGATTGTGCAAATCTTGGCCTCTCCTAGTCATGTTCCATAATTAGAGGCTCCAACTTAATAAAAGTTTATTGCTATTAGGTTTTCATCCAAAAGTGTAATATATCAAGTGTTACAGTTGACTCGTTTGCTTGAAGAACTTTTTTGCTTGGATTATAGCATTAAAGCACAGAATTTTTGGTGCAATGTCATTTTCCCTCTAATTTATATAATAGACTGAGCTAAAATCCATGGATAGCAAGAAAAGTAAAAGATCATGAGAGACATAACAGCAAGGGAAACTGTTTAAGAAAAGGAACTGTTATCGTCAGACTGTCCTAGCTGTTTTAAGGTTGTTCTGATATCAGAACCAGGAACTTGTAAGAGTAAACTAACCATCATTTCAGTTAAGTTTTCACCTAGTTTAAGAAGCATAGTCTTATTATATTTCTCATGCCAAGTTATGACATAGTATATAAAGCAACAGAACCTTGGTCGTCATCACTAATATCACAAAATCAGTCATTTCTTGGGATCATTTTCCTCTATTCTGTATCTCTAGTTTTGAACTAGCATTTCTAATACTATTAGAGGGCTCTTGAAAGAGAGTTCATCTTGTGCTTGCCTGGACAACACATTTCAAACACTTCAAACACATTTCAAACTCACTCTTGCTGAATCAATTATTTTCCTTTCCTATTTCTTAAAAAGAATGAAGAGCAACATATGTCAAAATATGGAAGTTCTCATAGTGGCATGCCTGTTTTTCAATTAATTTAAGTACTATGTTTAAATTCCAATTATGTCTACTTGATGCTTGAAATTAACACATATTTTGTTCATCAGTAAAAATTATATTTTCAAATTGTAAATTATTCCGGTTATGCAAGAAATTAGCAAAATATTTTCTTTATTGAAATGATTCTGCATTATGAAATAATGAACAATGCATGCTATTTTTATAAGTTTAATCACAGTATGACTTACACTCAGTTGTATTAGAAGTATTGCGAGTAAATGTTCTCTTCCAAAACTAAATATTTCAATTTTCTCATCTTTCTAAGTTTCTCATCTATTCTTTAACTTTTAATTTATAATTTTAATCTTATAATTTTAACTTTTAAATTATAGCCTAACCTTTTTATTTCACCCTTTTGTTTCAACCAGTATTTCCAAAACTGCTCTTACTTTTACATAGTACTTCAATAAATAAGGGGACAAATATGAAAAAAATAGTGCCTAAAATGCCCTTATTTGTTCTGAATTGAATCTCTTAATTATAATTAATCAAAGATATATCAGTTTTCATTATAACTTATCAGATAAGTAAGAAAGTAGAGATTAGATGCAAATAAAAATACAGGTAATTCAAATAAATGACATTTTAATATTGTCATTTTATACATTATTTAAGACTATTTCTTATAAGAACTAGTAGAAGTAATTATGCTTTAGTCATTCATCATTCAAATATTCCTGCATGGTTTTTTGTAATTCTGACCTTATATTATTTAAATGTTACATTATATTACTATGACATTTGAAACCTCAACATATCTAACTGAATATGTTGGTTCACTTGAAACTATAGCAGTTCTTGACTTAATATGCCCTAATTAATGTGATGACATCAGTTTTTAGTATCTAAATGCATTGGCTTAATTGGGAATTAGGAAATATAAAATATATTGTTATATCAACTAAATATTCTTTTTTTTTAAAGATTTTATTTATTTATTTGACAGAGAGACAGACAGCCAGCTAGAGAGGGAACACAAGCAGGGGGAGTGGAGAGGAAGAAGCAGGCTCTCAGCGGAGGAGCCTGATGCGGGGCGATCCCAGGACTCCGGGATCACGCCCTGAGCCGAAGGCAGACCCTTAACGCCTGAGCCACCCAGGCGCCCCATCAACTAAATATTCTTATATAAATACAAAAATATAAAAATACATACAGATACCAGTGTAAATTCTAATTTCCAAGTTCAATGTATTTTAATTTGGTTTTTAATTTTTAAAATAAAAATGCTACATTACATTCTTTTTTATGAGATGGTACACAAGGATTTAGCACTACTTTTCAAAAGGATTATAAAATTTGATAACTTTAGTATTAAGTAAACCATTTATTCCTAAAGTTACTTTAGTACAATTAGAGACTTTAGTTTCTTAACTCAATTAAATTGAGTTCACTTATTTAATCAGTGTGCTTTAACCATCTCTAAGCTTAAGTTATGCCTTTTGATATGCATTGGAGTTTCCAATATCTTCAGATTCTATCCAGTTGTTAAAAGCGTATGTAAGGCTTGTATTTTTTATTTTTATTTCCTATCTCAAATTTTATATGCACTAAGGATATACAGAAGCAATTTTTGTTTTTTTGTCTTAGGTATTAATTGGTTATATTTTGATTATTTTTCCATGAAGTATGTTTATGTTAATCTTCTCATTGATATTTTTTATAAGTTAATATAAAACTCAGTAAAGCATAAAGTATTTTAATAACTTTGAAGTTTTTGATCTCTTCATTTTCATTGACTTTAATGGTATATCCCTGTAATAGTGTATTTTCACATTTGCCATTTTTCCTCAAACATGCTTTCTTTATTCTAAGCCACAAAATCAAATTCTGGGTAGATTGAATAATTCAATCTTAAAGTATTTTTTGAATCACCATGGAATGCACTCAACAATATTTACAGAGACCATATTAATGTCAGGAACTCTTTTAGGCATTAAAGATAGAATTGTTAACATTTAATTAATAACTTGAAATTCGGTGGTTTCATTTTATAGCAGAATTAACAACATATTAAATTCACTGAAAGCTCACACATCACGATTCTCTATATTATTGAAAATAATCTAACACCTGGTTTTGGTGTCATGGAACATAAAAGTGAGAAATTTCTTTATTTTTTTTAACTAGGTCCCATCATTCAACTGCATTTGTATATCATTTTACGAACTCTTTTAAATGAGCTCATATTACTTACACTATTTAGTTATTTCAGTCATGACGATTAAGATAATTTTCTCTGTAAGAATACTGTTTCATTTTCTAGGTCCCCTTTTGTGTTTTTATATACACAATTTGGTGCTTGCTATTTTTATTATACTAAACTTCACGAAGTTTGCACATGATATCTTAATTTGTAAGTACAAGATATCATTTATAACTTTTAATTTTCTTTTCTATCATGATGTAGTTTCCATCTCATAATGTGATTTTCTATCAGTACACAGCACGGAAGAAGGTGAATTTTCTTCATAAATATTTGTCTAACTAGATGGAGTCCCAGTATTTGAACAATGTTAATGGCAGGCACTGCAGTGCATGACTGATGGAAATCAAACAAACTCATATTTACATATTCATTTCCAGAGTTCATCTGTCTAAACATCTTGTCCCTGATTACATAAAAAAAATTAATGTCACAAAGTTTTCACAAATACATTCCAACTGCTGTAGATAGGCAGATTATAAAAATGTTAACATTATCATGGAAGGAAACACAGCTCAATTATTTATTATAATCTCTTTTAAATTAAATATTTGATTTTTACTTTTTTCCTGAAAGAATTTTCTGGGGGAAAAAAAAAACAACAGTGAACAATGGAAGAAAAAAGTAAAATGAATTATTTACTGTATGTTCTTAATATTAAATATTTGTTTAGTTGAGGTGTGAAAATTGAATATCATTAAGAGTATCTTTTCATCTCATTATTATGCATTATGCTTTCTTATTTTCTAAATCATAGTATTTATTGTAGAATTCTAAACTGATTTCACTGTATCATTTTAAATCATGATTTAAGAATCTTGGCATTTGTTGCTACTTATTTTTTTCCAAATTAAGTTCAAAGTTTAGTGTTTCTTAAGCAATGTGTTTAACATTTTTAGAATTCTGCTTTTATTCAAAAGGTAATCCAAAAAAAAAAAGACATTTAATCAGTCATGTTCATTTAATCAATTTCATGACAATAACTTAAAACTACAAAGTAATTCAAGTACATATGTAAATTTTGACCAAGTGAAGGCCAAAAATACCATAGCATGATTTTTTTAAATAAAGAAATTATTGTAATTTAAAAAGAAGTTAGAATGGAGGGATGGTTTAGTCTTTACTTGGCATGTGTTAGATACGTCATACTCGTTTTGTGAGTGTGGCTTCCTATTCAACACAACAGATGTATCACATTCATGTGTTTTAAATTTTATATTTTGCATCATTTGTACTAATTTTAAATTTTTTATTGACTTTGCATTGCTTAAAGTATAACTTTTCAGCTAGATTTATCTTTTCACTTATATAAATAATATAAAAAGAAAATCTAATTTAAAACCATATCATCAAAATTTTGATTATTTAATGGTGCTTATGCATTACTCAATTTATTATGAATTTTGAAGTTATCAGTGTTGTTGATAGAAGTGTTGGACACTTGTGCCTTAAAGGGCATTAAGGTTGTGAAATCTTGAAAATTGTGGTATAGCGTGTTATCTACTTCTTAGCTATGTAGCTGGGAATAGGTATAAACATGGATGAAGAAGAGTGTGTCAGGAAGGTCTATTCCATGCATGTTCTAGACTAGATCAGAATATACACAGAGAAAACTAGTTGTTTTTTAAGACTTTTCTGATTAGTGCTTTCCATCTCCGCTGACAGGTAGTAGATTTATTGATTTCTTCTATCAGGTTTTATTTTCCAAACTAGTAATTTATTATAGAAACCCTTATATAAGGAGGGTTATAAGGAGAACAATATTAAGATAGAAACTTCAAGGTATCACATGTCTGTGTATAGTATCTCTTCTACCGCTGGCTTCTGAGAGAGGGGATTTTACACGAACAGAAGTTTGCAGGCCTCTAAACAAATATGTGCTCTCTAATCAAATAACTGGATGAAATGAAATAATCTATTTTTAGATTTTATTTATATATTAGTTTGATCTCTTTTTTAGCCCCTCTACATGTTCATCTCACAGGATATAATTTCAGCCAAAGTCAGAGCACTGTCATTATAACAATGCCCTTGCTCTCATGAATTTTTCTCCATTTCATAAGTGAGAGACAATTAAGAAGTCCCTTTCCGGGGCACCTGGGTGGCACAGTCGTTAAGCCTCTGCCTTTGGCTCAGGGCGTGATCCCGGCGTTCTGGGATCGAGCCCCGCGTCAGGCTCCTCTGCTGAGAGCCTGCTTCTTCCTCTTCCACTCCCCCTGCTTGTGTTCCCTCTCTCCTTGGCTGTCTCTCTGTCAATTAAATAAATAAAAATCTTAAAAAAAAAAAAAAAGAAGAAGAAGAAGAAGAAGTCCCTTTCTTCTAACACTCTTTATTTCCCACTGGAATTTTTTTCTTTATATATTATACCTACATAGCATATTTTTAAATTTTTATTAATAATATCAAAAATAACAAAGGGAATCCAAAGGTGAGCATAAAATCTTGAAAGATGAGTGTTTAATATCTTTTTAGCACAGTCAAAGACTTTTATGTTGAAATTCAGAGGACTGCTTAAGACATTTATACAAACAAAAAATATGATATCTGTGTTAGTCGGCTAGGGCTGCCATAACAAAATACCATAGACTGAGTGACTTAACTACAGAAATTTATTTCTTATAGTACTAGAGTCCAAGATCAGATACCATCAGAACTGATTTCTTCTAAGGCCTCTCTCCTTGACTTGCAAGACTACTTATCTTCTTGTTATGTCTTCACATGGCCTTTTCTTTGGGCATACGGATCCCTGGTATCTCTTCCTCTTCTTATAAGAACATCAGTCATATTAGATTAGGGCCTTCCCACTCTGACCTCATTCAACCTTAATTACTTCTTTAAAGGCTCTATCTCCAAAATAGTCATATTGAGGGTTAAGACTCCAATGTATGAATTTGGTGGTGGGGAGGCATAATACAGTCCATGAAAATACTCCTGCAGAGTTAATGTGATAGCTGGTTAAATGAGGAGGAAACATTGAGATGATGTTTTCTGTTGTATGCCAATGTTTTGTTGTTGTTGCTTTCTATGAAGAAGGTGGTCAAGACACACAAGATGCTCAGAAATCCTGTTTTCTAACTGTAGGCAAAGGAAGGTTACATTTCCTAGTCTCCCTGACGATAAGCAAATACTCTCCAATAAACTTGGGTAGGACAGATGTATATCACCTTGGACTAGGCCAGACATCTTCCTTTCTTTCTCTCTTTGTTCATAGACCAGATCAAAGCAGTGTATCCTATATAGGAGTGGAAGAGACCTGGGCAAATGGAGATGCTACAAGGAGGACACCAGAGTCCCTAAGTCTCCATATAAAGGTGCTTGGCAATTCCCTATTTTACTGTGTATATCTAAGATGACATTTAATTTTGATGAACCACCAAAATTTTATGTTGTTATGTTATTTTTTACCTTGAATTATAGTACTTATTTAACAAAAACTAGAATATGTGGTATTGGTTTAATATTCAAAAAACTGACAGCAAAGTAAATTTTAGTGTCTAGGAAGATGTCAGTGCATATTTTATAGTGGTAATATATTGGGTAAAACCCCTCTTTCATTTCCTATAACCTAAGAAGCAGACCACATACATACTAAATTGGTCGATATACAAGAAGAGAGTGGAAAATTAAAGTTCAAAATGTGTTTGGATTGTTTTTGGTTGTACTTGGCAAAATATTCCTATAAAAGATGAGTTCTAAAAGGAACCTAATAGTTTGTAAGCAGACATGAAAGGGAAACAACTAATTCAAATATTTACAGTATTTGCAAGGGTGAAAATGTCAACTGAGTCTAGATCCAGCTGACAATTAAAATACAGTTTTGTGCAATAAAAGATAAAGAAAACATTTTGTTAAATAATGTGGCTCAATGCAAAGATCCCAACTTTAAGTGTCTTCTCAAAGTTAGGTGACTTTAAGGCAGCGGTCATTATGTTGTGAAAAGGAAAATAAGGGCTAAAGTTCTGCCTAACAGAAAACTATGAGTATGATTTCTTAAACATGGACCCAATTGGAAGCAAATAGATAAGACAAAGATTAAAATTTTGGAGGATTTGTGTTGTCAAATAAGCCTGGGTGGCGGGAGGGGGAACTAACTATTTCAAACTCTTGGTTCTCCAATCTTTCTAGGTTTTGAGGAGTTGGAAATATACAGTCAAAGGCATGATCCCCAAACTTGGTAAATAATGTGGGAGGAACATCTAAGAGAGATCAACTAAAGGCTTTGGGGAACAGTGGAGAAGGAAATTTCTATTAGAAAGAAAAATTAGGAAACTTCCCACACATCAAGAGTAAGAGCCCCAGAATATTCCAGAATTTCTTTAGCTCAAAGCCTGTTCTTTGCCTCTTATTCTTCCTTTTTTATTTGAGTATATTTCTTATGATCATCCTGTCTTTTGTCATTCACTATATTGAGTTTGGTGGGGAGATACATATTTATCTTTTTTAATTCCTACTTACTTGACCGCAATGCACCGTATCTGGCCATGATGATGAGAATCACATATCAGTTGGAAATCCTGGGCTTTGAAGAGCATGTAATTACTGTATGGAACTTTGTGGTGTCTTTAGGTTGGGGATAATGTATCATGTATGTTGATAAAAGAGTAAAACAGTAACTAGATTATCAAAAGTTGAAGTAATTTAAGAAACTGGCTAGAAGTTTAAAATTCCATTTCTTTTTGGCTTATAGAGGAAGACTCTATTTTCCAACCTCTCTTTTGGGTCTTGTAATTTTCTTATGGTTAATAGAATATGGTAGTTATGATGTTTTTCACTATCACATCTTATCATGAAATGTTATGTTAAATCTCATTTTCCTTACTTTCCTCATTTTCTGGACAACTGATGGAGAGACAGAAGGAGATTGTAGGACTTCAATTTAGTCTACAGTTATTATAAGATAGAGTTGCCAAAAGTTCGAATGAGTAAGGACTACTGTATCGCTAGAGGAGGTGTACTTGAAGACCTAGACACACTAAAAATTAAAACAAATTTTATTTTATTAAGCTACTAAGATATTTGGTCATTTTGTTACATCATCTACTGTGAATTAGTGTGTGTGTGTGTGTGTGTGTGTGTGTGTGTGTGTATACAGGTTTTCCCTGTATTCATTTTCTCAGCAAATATTTCCCTTCATTTTAGTGTTTTGTTTTTTAATTCCTCATCTCCCCTACCACCATAACATATTATTCCTAGGGAAAATAGAGAAAGAGATTTTTGTTTTACTTTTTAATTATTGACATTTGCTGAGAAATTGTCAGCAGTTGTTCATTAGGACCATGTATCTCTAGTCATGTACTCATTATAGGCTCTTTAATGTTATATATGCAGAAAGCAGAAATTTGAAATGAAGTCTAATTATAACTATAATGAATGACTGTGTTGACTTAAGGAATTGTCAAAATCTTTATGCAAGGCCAGAGGAGAAAATGGTAGGCTTGATTGATACCAGGAAAAAGAGAGTTATATGGTATTATATATAATACCATATATACTCAAGAAAATCCCCTTTACCTAAAGAAGCATGACTATTGAGGCACCTGCGTGGCTCAGTTGTTAAGCGTCTGCCTTTGGCTCAGGTCATGATCCCAGGATCCCAGGATCCCAGGATCCTGGGATGGAGCCCTTCATGGGGCTCCCAGCTCAGCGGAGAGCTTGTTTTTCCCTCTCCCTTTGCTGCTCCCCTGCTTGTGCTCTATCTCTCTCTGTCAAATACATAATTAATTAATAAATAAAATCTTAAAAGAAAAGGAAGACATATCAAAAAAAAAAAAAAAAAAAAAAAAAGAAGCAGCAGCAGCAGCATAACTATTTAAGAGTTCCTAGCAATACATGACCCTTAATTTCTGTTGGCTCTTCCCCAGTATACACATGGGCTGTGTGAAGCAGCAAAATAAACAAATTTTTTATTTTTGTTTCATAATACTTGTGCTGGACAAAGCAGCAAACTACTGCTCCTTAAATTTCTGGAATATGAGGAGGTGTAAAAAATCAAAAAAGTAGAAGTGAGGGGTGAGGTGGGGGATGCAGGAGCTTCAAGGATCATGTGTCAACACTGTGAAGTCCCACAGGAGACTTAGTCCTTGCCATGCCAAATCATAGCAAACTTTGTTCTGCCACTGCTTTTTCTTTGCTCCCTTTCTTCATGGGAGGCTGAACCAGCCATGTTTTTATATTCTGGATTCTTCATGTGAAAACCAGAAACCTTTCTCTGTGTCCTTACTCTAAGGAGCACATTTCAAGCTCTCCTAAAAACTTTCTTTTTATCTACTACTCCACTACACTATAGATTTCTTTGGTTTCTCTCATAATCCAAGAGACGAAGGAGATGGAAAACTCCTATTCTTCTAGGTGGGAAAATTCTCCAAAAGCAGATATCATTGAATCATGCTCACTTGGACCAATGTAAAGGAAAGAGAGAAATTTTAGACCAACTCACAAAATACAGAACTTTCTTTTTGAATTTTCAGATTTTTCTTTATGTGGGGGTGATTCTGGTAGTGAGCTGAGAGTTGAAGATTTTTAGTTTGGTTATTTTATAAACACAGGAGTGAGGCATTGCAGTTCTTTAGCATTCTCTTTGGAATGTGGAGACTAATAACCCATTTCCCATAATTTTGTGGCTTTATCTGAAATTCTAAGATCAGAAAAAAATATATCTCCTTGTTCAAAACACTTGATCTCTCACAGGACTGGCAATTAAGTCTACAGCTACTTACTGATTCAGATATTTCCTCCAAGGTTCTACTTATATGATATATTTGGGTTTTGTTTTGTTTTATTCTTATTTGATTATATGTTTTTATTTTGTTTAGTTTTTCCTTTATGTATAGAGCCATGAAAGAAGTTTCTGGTTGATTTGTTTGTTTGCTTTCCCAATTAACAGTGAATAAGTTATTTAATTCTCTGCCTTTTCAGTAGCAATATGAAGATAACATTTATGCTAAAGTGTTGTTACGAGGGGAATAGAAATAACCTATGTATAATTTCTGCTAAATAGTACAAACTTCTATAAGATAAGACTACTAAACAGGATTCACTTTGTCATGGTCAGTTTTTCCCCTCATCATCTTGCACAGTACCTTCCATTGACTAAGTAATCAGTTAAAGCTGGGAAATGAATGAATAAATAAACAATTCAGTTATGCTTTACTGGAGGAGTAATATTATCATATTATCACCCATTATACATTGTTAGAATTCAGCTTAATAGCCTACATAAGTATACTTGCCCTGTAATGTCCTCTAATATAAATAACTTCAAAGCAAGTATCAGTGGAAGAAAGTATCTGGACCAGTTACTTCCAGGACATAAAATAGGTGTGTCTCTTGGGATTCTGCCTATCCCAGGGTATAGAGAGTATCTTAACACAACACAGCACAAAGTGAAACGGAATTTAGAGTTTAGAATAACATCATCCCCTTTAATTTTCTTTTTTTCCTTTGTACAGAGTAGAGCAATTTGAAGATACTATTGTATCTTCCATTATAAAGATACCATTGTAAGAATACCATTGTAAAACAATAAATATGGTCATTTTAAAACAAAACATAGCACTCTGGTGATTGGGTTTTTAGTAGTTTGGTGCTTCATTCTGCAGTTTTTATTTGAGGTCTTCGTTAAAATTCCTTACCTTTCAGCCAACAGTAAAGAAAAGTCATTCAGACCTCTTAAGAATACATGTATGTTAAAACCAGCAACCATTGCCATGCTACATCCAGCTTTCCAATGATCATTTAATTTGATATTGAAGTTTCTCAGAAGACTGAATTGTTTGAGAGAGAGGGATGGAGTAAGAGTTAGTAATAGCTTTGCTTTTATGACATTATCTTTACAATTCAGTTCCACCAAACCAGAAGATGAATGTGTGTTAAGGCAAATTTATCAGATCATCTAACCTACAAATGCCAATAGGCGATAACTACTATTTCTGGAATAATGTGATGGTACCAGTATGGGATCACTATCTTTTTTTTTTTTCTTCTTATCATGTTTTAAAATTATCCCCGGATTTTATTTAAGTTGAATTTTATTCTTGTGGATCAGTAAAGATTTAAGTACAAAAGCATTTTTAAAGTTACGGTGCTTGCAGTTTTGATTATTCGAGATGTTCCTATTCCATTGTCTGGTTACCTAGGAAACAACCATGTGATAGAGTTGGACTCCTGTTACCTAAGTCCTTCTTCATTGTCTTATATTTGTTTTATACTTTGCAATACAGTTGGCTGTTACTAGTTTGCTCTAACATTCATATCAGAAACAGTTTAGTTAGCTTTGTGATGTTTGTATGCTCTATTCATAGGTGTATTATAGTTGCCATGTATTTAGCTTCTTTTTACGCAGCATAGGACATATTGATTTGCATCAAAGTAGGGTTTATTATGCAGGGTATAGTTTATTATGTTGCTGATGCATCATATTTAAGCAGCAATGAAAATTAACTGCAGTGCATGCTCAGCAGCTAATTTTCAAACTCAGAGCTTTTGGGGATATGCTGGTCACCCATATATTTAAAAGGCAGGAAGATTTAGCCAGTTTATTGCTGACCTTTAATGCTGTTTTGTGCATGTTTTTATGATGCCATTAAACTAGTTTGTAAATAGTAGATTTAATACTGAAACTGTGTTGGCTGTTCCTTTAGGGTAGAGAAAATGCATTACTGAATGGGGAACTGAGACTAACAAATGCTGCATGCATGTGGTCAACTTTCGCACGTCCACAGAATCAGGAGAAAGTGTAGATAATTATGTGTGACCTGAGATACATACACCCTTTGATTTGAACGTATGTGTTTCTGAAATTTAGAAACATGTAGCACTTCAAGCAAAATGTGTAAATCTCTCTCTAAAATCTCTCTGTAGAGTTTTCATGTCTTTATAATCCTATTCAGTATCTTTACCACACCTATTTTTAAAATGAGATCAATTAATTAACTACCAAAAGAGATAACAGCGGACCAGCTTAACACAAAGACCAGTGGCATGTTAAACTTGCCGACTTTTGTAATCCATGTAACAAGTGACTTATTTCTTCATTATGGTAAGATTTATTTATGCAATTGCATTTACACAAAAATGTTAGCTGACAATGAGCTACCAAATGTCCCACAAAATATGGAAACAATAGTATTTGCTTGAGTAGTCCTGGTGTATAATTTGCCATCTCCTTCATTTTCCTTACTGGATGTTATCAATTTACATTCCCATCAAGAATGTACAAGTGCTCCCTTTTCACCATATTCTTGCTGGTATTTGTTATCTTGTCTTTTTGAAAATAGACATTCCAACAGGGGTGGGGGAATATCTCATTGTGGTTTTGATTTGCATTTCCCTGATGATTAGTGATGTTCAGCACCTTTTCATGTAATTGTTGGTCATTTGTATGTTTTCTTTGGGAAAATGTCTGTTCAGATTCTTGGCCCATTTTTTAATTGGGTTATTGGTTTTTCTTTGTTTATTTGTTTGCTGTTGAGTTGTATGAATGCCTTGTATATTTTTTATATTAACCCCTTATTAGATAGATGATTTGTAAATATTTTCTCCCATTCTATAGGTTGCCTTTTCATTTTGTTGATAGTTTTCTTTGCTATGCAGAAGCTTTTTAGTTTGATGTAGTCCCATCCGTTTACTTTTGCTCTTGTTGCCTTTGCTTTTGGTGTCAAACACACACACACATACACACACACACACACACACACACACACACAATCATTGCCAAGACTGATGTCAGAGAGCTTACCCCCTGTGCTTTCTTCTTTGAACTCCTCAAAATTGTAGTGTGCCTCTGTTTACCTTTTGAAATTACCAAACTGTATTCTGATATTTTTAATTCTTCTAGAATAGCACCGTAGAAGGAGTACTAAATATGGAATCTGTACCTTTATAGTTCTGGCTCTAAGTGATACCAATGTTACTTAATGTAGTATAAATCTTTAAGTTTGGTTATGGTTTGAGATAACTGCAGGTTACACAGCAACTCCTTTAACCAATAATGAATTTATTTATACAGTAAAACACTCCTTATAGTTAAATCTGCATTTGTCTCAATCTATACAGTGTTTCCTTCAGTCACCACCAACTAATTGTAAAAGTCTTGGGCAATGAATCTATTTATAATTTAAGATGAGATTATTCCTAAAATCATTTGTAATAGTCTAGGATACCTTATTCTCTTTTTTTTTTATCAAAGTATAATTGACATACAATATCCTATGAGCTTTAGGTGTTCATCAGAGCGATTCAGTATTTTAGTACATTATTAAATGATCCCCATAAGTCTAGTTACCATTTGTTACCATAAAAAATTTACTTCAATATTGTTGAATATATCCCCTATGCTCTATATTACCGTGACTTATTTACTTTATAAATGGACATTTTTGTCTCTTAATTCCCTTCAACTGTTTCACCCATTTCCTCATGCCCCTCTCCTCTGGCAACTAGTTTCTTCTCTGTATTTATGAGTCTGTTTCTGTTTCTGTTTTGTTTGTTTTGTTTTTATTTATTTTTCTTTGAGAAAGAGGAAGAGAAAGAGCAAGTGGAGAGGGGCAGAGGAAGAGAGTGAATCCTAAGCAGGCTCCTTGCCCAATGCAAAGCCTGGCATGGGGCTTGATCTCATTACCCTGAGATCATGATCTGAGCCAAAATCAAGAGTCAGACACTTAACTAAGCCACCCAGGCACCACTGTTTATTTGTTCTGGTTTTAGATTCTACAATAAGTGAAATCATATGGTATTTATCTTTCTCTGTGACTTATTTCACTTAGCATAATACCATGCATGCTATCATAAATGGCAAAATTTCATTCTTTTTATGGCTGAGTAATATTCCATTGAGTGTGTGTGTGTGTGTGTGTGTGTGTGTGTGTGTGTGTGTGAATGCGCATGCGTGCACACATTAATCTTCTTTATCCATTCATCTATCTGGATACTTATGTTTCTTCCATATCAGAGCTATCGTAAATAATGTTGCAGTGAACATAGGGG
Source organism: Ursus maritimus (assembly GCF_017311325.1). Lineage (NCBI taxonomy): Eukaryota > Metazoa > Chordata > Mammalia > Carnivora > Ursidae > Ursus > Ursus maritimus. The sequence continues at coordinate 32,725,771 of NW_024426996.1, read as the reverse complement.
TGCATATATCTTTCAACTTGGTGTTTTTCTTTGCTTCAGATAAATACTCAGAAGTAGAGTTGCTAGATCATATGGTAGTTCCATTTTTAATTTTTTGAGTTACCTCCACAAATTTTTTTTATAGTGGCTGCACCAATTCACATTTGCACCAACAGTATACAAAGGTTCCCATTCTCCACATCCTATCAACACTTGTCATTTTTTATCTTTTTGGCAATAGCCATCTGACTGTGGTGATATCTTCATTTTGGTTTTGATTTGCATTCCCTTGATGATTAGTGATGCTGAGCATCTTTTCATGTGCCTGTTGGGCATCTGTATGTCTTCTTTGGAAAAAAAATCTGTTCAAATCCTCTGCCCATTTTTTAAAAATCGGGTTGTTTCTTTTGTTTTGTTATATATTTTGGGTATTAACTCCACATTAGATGTATGATTTGCAAATATCTTTTCCCATTCAGTAGGTTGCCTTTTCGTTTATTGATGGCCTTTAGTGTCTGTTAATACCTTAGAACCTCTTCCCTTCTTATAGAGATTCCATCTTTGAAGGGTGAAACATTGACCTCTGGCATGGATTTAGATGTTTCAGGTTGAAACACATATCATAAAACTATCACTATTAGAACTTATCCTTAAACTATCTTAAATTTCTTGGCAAGATGACTGCATTTTTAAATATGGTATCAAAACTATCTTTTCATTCAAAAGAAACTAAATGATCACTTAAGGTGCAAATGTTTCTCTTTTTCTTCTCTTCAGTACAGCCTGTCTCATCTGAGTAGCTCCTCCATTAGCCTTCTATGCCTCAAGATTAGATTATCAAAAGCGACCATCCAATACAATAGCAGTACACTAACCTCACCTCTTAGCTTCCAGGAGATGTTTCTTCATGATTCTTCATAAAAGGCAAACCACTACACTGTGTAAACATATTTAAAATTACCACCGAAACTTTTAGTATTTTTTTTTTTATGTTGAAGTAATTTCCTCATAGAGAATCAGACCAAGATGAGTTATTATAGTTAGGAAAAAGAGTACAACTGAGATAACATAAGAGGGACTGGTACAAAAATATGAACCAAGAAGTTTCTTAGAATTTGTTCAGCACCCCACAATGGTCCTAAATCCTGGTTTGATCATACTGCTTTAGAAGTATTTATTAAATTTTCTAAACTCATGTATTTTTTCAATCGTTTTCATCTTTGTTTTAATGTATTATATGTACATTAAGAAAAGCTTTGAGTCTATATTCCACTTTTAAACTGATCTAGAGATAACTTTTAAATATTCATATAGTAGTAGACTTACTGGCATTTTTCAGAAGTGCTAAGTTCTCTTTAGCAATAAAGTATTTCTCTGGCATTGTACATTCCTTTTGAATAGTAAATGATCTTAATTTAAAGAGAAGGCATGATCTCTACTCAATTTAATAATTTCAAATCAAAACAGGGTCGCCTAGGTGGCTCAGTCAGTTACGTGTCTGACTCTTGATCTTGTCAGGTCTTGATCTCAGGGTCGTGAGTTTAAGCCTTGCATAGAGTCCATGCCCAGAGTGGAGCCCACATAAAAAAACAAAAAGAAAGAAAGAAAGAAAGAAAGAAAGAAAGAAAGAAAGAAAGAAAGAAAGAAAGAAGAAAGAAAGAAAGAAAGAAAGAAAGTGTTTTCTTTAAAAAAATAAAATAAATAAAATGAAAACAGTTTTGGTTCTTTCCTGGATATCTCTATTTGACTCTTGTCAAAAATCTAGAAATAAAATATTGAAAAAAAATTACAGCTATATGAATTTCCATTGCTGAAAAACCTATTGTTATTTTAGCAGTGTTATTGAGGGTTTGCTATGGTTAAGATGACTCTACTAGACATTCATACAAGGCATGGAGGTCAAGACAGGAATCTGGGGAGAATTTCCCAAGTGGAAGCTGCAGAAGATGAGTTTTGTCCTAGTGCATACAGATACCAAAGACAAAAATACAATTAGTACAGTGAAAGAAATGTGACTAATTATTGCTAAATACTGCTTTTTCATAAATGACATATATATAATAAATTACATATATGATTACATGTAATATGCTCAGTATATATTTTTATATATATAAAATATGTGCAAGTTTGTATAAATGATCATGTCTAGTATCATGATTAAAATCCTCTTTCTAGGGGCACTTGGTTGGCTCAGTCGGTGGAGGATATGACTCTTAATCTTAGGGTTGTAAGTTTGAGCCCCATATTGGGTGTAAAGATTACTTAAAAATAAAGCCCTGGGTGTTATACACAACTGATGAATCAATGAACACTATATCAAGAACCAATAATGTACTTTGTGTAGGCTAATTGAATTTAAATTTAAAAAATCTCTAAAAAAATAAAATAAAAAGTGAACATTATTTTATTATATGGTAACTAATATAGGAAACAACTCAGTCACTTCCACAAATTCCATTCAGCTTGGCTCATTATATTTTCTCTCTTTATTTAATTATATTTATTTATTTTTTAATTGAAGTATAATTAGCATACAATGTTATATTAGTTTCAGATGTACAACATATTGATTCAGTAATTCTATACTTTACTCGGTGCTCACCACGATACATGTAGTCACCATCTGTCACCATACAATGTTATTACATTACTCACTATATTCCCTATGCTGTTACTTTTCATCTCTATGACTTATTTACTATTGGAAGTCTATACATTTTAATCCTCTTTATCTATTTCTCCCATCTCCTCACCATCTCCCTCTGGCAACCATCAGTTTGTTTTCTGTATTTAGGAGTCTGTTTGTTTCCTTCTTTCTTTTCTCTTTTTATGAGGTAGATTTATGATGAAAATTTAAACATAACTGTTCTGGCTGTAATTTTGTAGAGTCGTATTTTAAACAATAAAATTTCGTTAATGAAAATGTATGAATACTTACATACACGCAATCTTTAATGGGGTTTTGAAAATCATATATATGTACTGCATAGAATGCATACATTTTGTAAACATGACAAGTCAATTTTCACTCACATTTTATTGAAATGTAATTCCAGGTCCATCTTGCGGTTTATAATTTGGTTTCCAAAATGGTGCATTGTTATGATTACACTTTATTTTTTATTATTGTATTTTCTTATTCATTCAATGAATATTTAATGGTTACCTGAAATTCTACATTCTAAAGAAGATTCTATACTTTTTCTCTTAGATATGAAATATATCTTTATTTTTGAAAGTTCTCATATTTACTATTTTTACTTTTGTTGTATACACACATATTAAAGAAAAACAAGTACTATACTAATCAAGTACAAAATAAGTACTTATTCTAATCAATATAATAAGCCTCCTTGAAATATAATCCAAAGGTCTAATTAAATTCCACTTAAATTTATTAAGAAATGTAAAAAGTACAAAGTCAGCATAATTTTATTTCCTTCAAAAATATTTTGTTTTGCTTTCTAAATCTCAGTATCTATATCCTTGATATTCTTAATAGGTAAAATAAAGAGTATTGTATTTAAAAAATGCATGGTGTATTTGTGTGTACTGCAATAAAACGAGTTTAATTTTGGCCTACTTATTTGACAGTAAGTTTAATTATATCCTACCATATTAATCTTCCAAGAACTTTCAAATAGCTAGTATTTATAAAGTGCCTATTTTAGGACAAACTACAAATGTTAGAAATATAAATTAAGCTTTCTTATAGTAATTTAATTAACATTTAAAGTGATTTCAGACCCCCATCCAAGAAAATCGCGATTTTATGACTGACACAGTTTAGCATCCCTTATTTGAATTTCAGTATTTATTTTGCTAATTTAACTGATCATGTTTTTCAGCATGCAAAAAATGGCCAATCAGAATCCAAGATCAATCATTCAACCTTACTCTTAAATTCAAAGGAGAGAATGTATGAGTCATACCACACTTTTGTGTAGTTGTAATGGTTTTTGTGGATTACCATGTCATCAGTCTTGCTGTCCCCATCAGAACTAATAATGAAAGATGCCAGGAAGAGTAAATCCACAAACTGTGGTATTGTTTGTCATTGAAATAGTTGACACATAGGATAAATATAAAAGCAATCTAAGATATATTATCTCTAGTTTGTTTGATATAATATGTGATACTTCTTATATATTGATTAATTACTTATCACTTATAAAAATTTAAACATCGATGAAGAGGAAGGGAAATTTATATCCTACCAAATAGCTGTTTTGAGATCAATTCAGTTGACCAACTTATAAAGAGCACAGGGCCTTACAATTTCAATATAAATGCATACGTACAGATGAAAAAGTAAGAAAAACCTTTTTTAAAATCTTTTTTAATAAAAAAATATCAACTTCCAATATTGTTCACAATATATGAAATATTAGGAAACTCCTCTTAGCCCTTACTTCATATATACAATGAAATCATTTTTATATATAATGGTTAGAGAAAAAGCATCCTGGATCATAAAATATTTTGATTAAATAAATTTACATAGATTATTGATTCTCAAAAAGTAATTATACAATGGAATATAATAATATATAATAAAATGCATGTAGACTGTCATGAAATAAATAGGGTTTTCCTCTTGGCATATAGTTTCTTCTAGGAACCAGTCCTATGACCCACATCCTATTGCCTCTTTTCTAATGGCTCTCAGCAAGAAGGTTTTGTTATGTAAATTGTTTCCAGGCCAGAGATTTGGGTCTGGCTTAAAATGCCCTAAAAAAACTTACAAATTAATCCTGTGTCTCTTTATTATTATGAATTAGAAGGAAAACTATGGCCTAGGTTATTGCCATGGCTAAAAAAAGGATGAAATAAAATTAAAGAGTTACTAGAATCCATGTTTCTCGCATTGTGTATCTAAGTAGCATAGGAAGAATATCTATATATGGATAAATAAAGAAGCACATTCACAAAGGGAACAGAAGTGGAGAAAAGGTCCTTGGGGCATGCAAGTTACCAATTTTAGTTATAACTGAGATCCATTCGCATTTCTACACGTGTTTGGTGTAAAACTTCTGCATCTTTTTCAAAATAGCTAATTTTTGCTTATGTCAATTTAAATTGCTAAATATAAAGATAACTAATTAAAAAGAAAGCTAAATCTTATCCAACACAGCAGTTTAGAAGGCAATTCAGGACTGCACCGACTTTTGAACCATCATTAATCCAAGCTTTTGAAATGTGATGAATTCATAATATCTGAGTACCAGAATTTGCTAATAAGGATATTTGTGTTTTCATAAATTTATTTTTCACATTTTACTATTTTTGGTTACACTTCTTCTGTATTGTTTCAAAGCCTCTTCAGAGCACTATGTACTCTCTTTCTATACTTTTCTCTGTTTTTACACTCTAAGAACTTTTTAAGTACACACAAATATCCCACATACATACACTTGTATGCAGTGCTTATAAAATGATAGAAACAAATGTACTTGTTACTCTATCAACATACTTAGTCTTCAAAGTGATACATTATATTTCTTACACAGGAAATACTTTTTTTTAATTATGTTCAATTAACCAACATATCATTAGTTTTTGAAATACTCTTAATGAAAATTTAGTCATTTTAAAGGACTTGAAACATTAAAAATGATAAGGTGTTTATCAAAATACAAGACACAACTTCTGTCTACTTAATAATGTGATCAAAATCCAGATGTTAAGGGCACCTGGGTGGCTCAGTCAGTTGAGCATCTGCCTTCGGCTCAGGTCATGATCCCAGGGTCCTGGAATGGAGCCCCATATCAGGCAACCTGCTCAGTGGGGAGTCTGCTTCTCCCCCCCCCCCCCTCATCCTGTC
>NW_024426996.1:32700572-32719955 GCF_017311325.1 Ursus maritimus | reverse complement strand
CCCCCCCCCCCCCGTTCATGTTTTCTCTTTCTGTCAAATAAATAAAATCTTTAAAAAGAAATCTAGATATTGGGGTGCCTGGGTGGCTCAGCCATTAAGCGTCTGCCTTCGGCTCAGGTCATGATCCCAGGGTCCTGGGATCGAGCCCCGCATTGGGCTCCCTGCTTGGCAGGAAGCCTGCTTCTCCCTCTCCCACTCCCCTTGCATGTGTTCCCTCTCTCGCTGCCTCTCTCTGTCAAATAAATAAATAAATAAAAATCTAAAAAAAAAAAAGTTCATATAAAAAAATTAAAAAAAAATCTAGATGTTAATATTTGGATGGTCCATCATATGTCAGACTATGTATTGAGTAGTGGTAGTTTTGAACCTTTATAGATGCATGCCTTCACTTGCCTATGAGTGTCTTCTTTAGTCTGTAAACAAAAGCAAAACGTGTCCTTTTTATTATTAATAATTATGTTCAATTAATGTTTTGAGAAAATAAATTGTGAAGTACTCCTAGAAATAAAAGAAATCTAAAAAAAGCATATGACTCTTTTCCACTGTACTTAATTAGGCTAAATACTAGCAAATATTTTAAAAGCAAGAGAGAAAAGTGATTATCAAGTTATAAAAGAGAATATTGCAATAATTTTAGTTGATCCCATAATTGGGGAATTTATCAGGTTATTGTACTGAGAGATACAATTTTTAAATCTTTCTTTAGGGGAAACCATAGTCACACTAATTTTCTTAACTATTTAATATATGAATAGAAATATAAAGCATATATAATATACCCATTTAATTTCAGAAAATAACATTGAACAAAATTACTTCCTGCCTTTTATGCTTAGATTTACTTTACTTTTATTCTACATCATCCACTGTATACGATAGCAAAAAAGAGCCCATTAAGAATTTCTTTGAGGGGGGCGCCTGGGTGGCACAGCGGTTAAGCGTCTGCCTTTGGCTCAGGGCGTGATCCCAGCATTATGGGATCGAGCCCCGCATCAGGCTCCTCCGCTACGAGCCTGCTTCTTCCTCTCCCACTCCCCCTGCTTGTGTTCCCTCTCTCGCTGGCTGTCTCTATCTCTGTCAAATAAATATAAAAAATTAAAAAAAAAAATTTCTTTGAGGGGTGCCTGGGTGGCTCAGTTGTTATGTGTGTGCCTTCGGCCCAGGGCGTGATCCCGCATCAGGCTTCCTGTTCTGCTGGGAGCCTGCTTCTTCCTCTCCCGCTCTCCCTGCTTGTGTTCCCTCTCTCGCTGGCTGTGTCTCTCTCTCTGTCAAATAAATAAATAAAATCTTAAAAAAAATTTTTTTTTAAATTTTAAAAAAAAGAATTTCTTTGAACCTGAAAATGTATCACATTTTGTGTTTGGTTGAAACAATAGAAAATACAAAGGTGCAAGGCAATCTATACTGCCTGGTTAATACTTATGATATGTTGATATCCTTAAAGTCTATCTTATATCTTCATGTGTATCTTTGTGTGTATGTGTGTGTATGTGTGTTTATTTAATCAGAACAAATATCCAGATCTTTATTTTTTTTCTCAAACTTGCAAAACTAGTTCCATAATACTTTTCCTCTTAATCTTTCATAAAGAGCTTTCTTTTCCTTTATGTTGGTCAAATCTTAAATATTACCTTCTCAAGAGAACTCTGAAAACTCAATTAGCCACCCCTACTCTTGTTATATTATGTTGCAAATTTCCTATTAAGCCATATCCTTTCTTAATTCTCTGCAGCATAGTTACTGGCATATGATGTTTTTATTGCGTTACTTATTTATTCAACTAGAATAAAAGATATTTATACTAATCTCATTCTCAAGGTTGGTACATTTTAATGAATTCTCATCTCCATTTCACATATTTCATTCAACGAGCCCTGGGCTTAACAATGCAAACATCTCAACAAGTATTAATGAATTGAAATGAATTTTCTAACCTTCCCACCTATCATAAAAAGAAAAATTTCCTAAGAAAGAACATAAAGGAAGAGGATTTATGGTTAGATAATAGATATTTATTGGGGATTAACTGTTACTGCTAGCTCAGTTACCTAAGCATTAGCCTTGATTAAAATTATACTTAAAAAAGTATAATGCTCAAAAAAACTGAAGTTTAAAATGAGAAAAAATATGAATGATAACCTGTTACAAGCATCTGCAAAATAAAACATGTATAATAATGGAAAATATAAGTATTTTTACACAAATTTTATTCAAAAATAAATATACACATAAATAAATATGTTAAATATAAATGTCTAAATATATCAATAAATATATATAAATGCATACTGGTAAGTGTTTGTATATGTATAATTTATAAATATATAAAATACATGCTCCAAATAATGTTTTCAGTTTATATTCTTTTATTTAATAAAGAGTAAATATTATAAGAGTCAACTCTAAATAAGTGCATAAATAGATGTATTCAAATTTGTGAAATACAGTTTTTTCACAAAATGTAGAATAAAAATATTATAGCTTTTGATAGTCATTATAATTTTAATTAATATTAATATATTTAAATATTTAGAGTTAAAGAGGGAGTATTTTAATAATCTTGATTATATTTTATAGATTGGAAAATATATATTAAAATATTTCAGAGAGAGTGTTTCATAAGTGATTTTCAAACCATGATATTAAATAAGGCATTATATTTTAACAGTTTTAAGGTTTTAGATATCATAATGTGGCAGTATAATCTGAGGAATAAAATTAAATCAAAGAAAATAAAGTGTATATTTATTAAATGTGATTATTGGCTATGCCAAGAGTTTTATATTGTTTGGCTCTGAAATCCCAAATTAGGAAACACTATGCAAGCATAAAATGCCATGACTTGCTCATGGTCTTAATGAGATAAATTATGGTAGATATAATGAAAATATTTTGATCTTCCTTTAGGGATATCTAACCTTTCAGACTGATTTTCATGTATTCAATGTGACCAATTAGAAGTAAGTGTCTGTGGACCCTGTTAAAATAAGCTATTACATTACATGTACAGAATCTCTATGCTTTACAATGAGCCCCAAAGGGGTACTTGACAGTCCATAGAAACCAATTTATAAGGATTGCAGAAATATTAATTTTGGATATGACAGAAGGTAGAAAAATTCCACAGTGTAGCATATCTCAGTGCTGATGTCTTAGTATTTAGGCAACTAAATATGTGAAATTAGTGTAAATTTGATTTAAACTCTGCTTTTAACATGATGAAAATATTGAACCCAAATTCTAGAGAAAAAGTGTAAACAGCTGGGAAAAAATAAACTAATCCAATGAATGGATTATATTTGTCTAGAAACAACGTAAATTCAAAGATATAATACCTAGGGTTGCAAGGTAATCTGAATATCATTTTCAGAAAAATTCAAAGTATGTATATATAAACTCTTTCTATTATCATAATTGTTTTTGATTTGGAAATTATATTTAGTTTACTACAGATAAAATTTGCCTCATGGTTTTTAAAATGCATTTGGAGGGGTGCCTGGGTGGCTCAGTCGTTAAGTGTCTGCCTTCAGCTCAGGGCGTGATCCCGGCCTTCTGGGATCGAGCCCCACATCAGGCTTCTCTGCTGGGAGCCTGCTTCTTCCTCTCCCACTCCCCCTGCTTGTGTTCCCTCTCTCGCTGGCTGTCTCTCTCTCTGTCAAATAAATAAATAAAATAAAAATCTTAAAAAAAATAAAATAAAATAAAATGCATTTGGAAAAACTATAGTGGAGAGAGATATACCAGAAACATTAATTTATATATTATTTTAAAATGCTATATATAAAATATTTTCTTCTTTATATAATATTTTCTAAAATATACTATGATATTGCAACTGTCGCAACAGTCTCATAAACAAAAGTTTCTTAAAATAAGCACATTAAATAATAGTGTAATTCTTACAGGCTTTCATTATTTCTCTGTGTATTTATTTTATAAGCTATTTCATTATATCACTACCCCTTTTTGAATTCTCTTTAAAATGTAAAATAATCAGTAGCAAAAGGATATGTTAAGAAGTTTGATTATCTGGACATTCAATTGCACTTTTATATTAAATAGAATGGGGGATATTGACCAAAGCCCGTGAATTCCTAAGTGATTCGAGGAGCAGTTCCCATTTCCCTAATGGGAGATCTTCCAGTGTTATTTCTGTGATCATCCTTCCTGAATTTACTCAGAAAAGGGAACTTTTTTCCCCAGATTCCTCTTCAGCTGTAAGGATTGGAGTCAGCTGAAAAACAAACCTGTAGCAAAAAAGAAAATCAACTAAAACCAAATAAAAATATTTTATATTATTCCAATTGAGCATCTTTCCTTTTTGTCTCGTCCTTATTGTCTTCTAGTTTTTTATCCTTCCTTGATAACATCTGGGAAGCTATGCTGTTGAAAACTCATGATCTCTTTATTTTTATTTTTTTAAAGATTGTTTTATTTATTTGTCAGAGAGAGAGAGCACAAGCAGGGGGAGTGGCAGGCAGAGGGAGAAGCAGGCTCCCTGTTGAGCAGGGAGCTCAATGTGGGACTTGATTCCAGGACCCCAGGATCATGACCTGAGCCAAAGGCAGATGCTTAACCAACTGAGCCACCCAGGCATCCCTCATTATCTCTTTAATCTACACTTTACATGAAGAAGGAGGAGGAGAAAAGAAGAAAAAAATAGAAGAGAGAAGATTTGAAAAACATTCACAGGTATCAGCACCAAAGAAACTTATAGTTCAGAACCATTGTTTAATTGGTCATATAAACATACTTACTGACTTCAGCTTGTCCAGTCCCTACACTCCCATGCCCCGTGCACTGTCGTCTTCAAATTTCTTACTAGTACACTCCCTAAGAGATTCTGAAAAATCAAATTGTTTCCCCCAATTCTTTCTAAAAATCATATATTAATTTTAAAGGATTTTAAAGGGATTTAATATTTTACATATTTTAATATTTAATGTTTATTTTAATAAGAAAATTTTAATATAAAACCATTACATCATTATTCAATGAATCCAATTATAACTAAACACCATGGTGATTTATATCATCCAATTAAAATAAAATTCATAAACAAGCTTTAATTCATTTCAATTAAACTTTACTAATGGAATATGTAATAATAGGATATTTAAATGTTGGAAATCTTTCATTGCACATTCTTTCATATTTATATTACTATATCTATGTAAATTTTAAATATATGTGAGGTTTAAAAACAATTTTCCATGCTAAAATGTCTTTTGGTTTGAGCTTATTAGTAGTGAAAATTTAACCAAGATGATAAAAAGATACCTTAAAATTTTTATATTTTGTAAATAACAATATTCAATTAGACTTGCAACTCTTAATGAGATTACTGTAACTTTTTAAAAATTATTTTCTGCATCCATAGATCAGTATTGCTTACACTGCTACTAGAAGCCCGACTTCATTAATACTTATTTCTGTTTTTCAATTTTTCATAGATATACTGCTGAAGAAATTTTTCACAAAAATACTTATGTAGGAATTGAAGAAATATTTTACAGCAATGAAATTCATTTTTTAACTCCTTAAAAATTGTGTGGCCCATCACTAAAATTAATTTTAATTGTCTGTTACCTAAAAAAATTCAGTTTGGGTCTTCTGCAATTTTAATTAAAGCAGGTAATTACAGCCTACCTTTTGTGCAAAAACAATTTTTCAACAGTTTTTAGAGTCATTCACTTTTACAATAGAGGCACAAATTGTTGCCAATTTTTCCTGTAGGTTTTATGCCTCTGAGTAATCAGGTTTGAATGGGTAAATGGTATGCTTTCTTCTATAAAGTGGGTGAAGAGAGATTGCAAGCAAAATTAGAAATGGTGTCAGAAAGCCAAAACAATAAACGCACAGCCTCAGGAAGATAAATTTTAGAAATAATACATAAAGATTTTGAATTTCTGCAAATTAATTGCTTTAAAACTATGCAATTCTTTACACCTTTTAGGGAATCCTCTTGCTTAGTCTAGGTTCTATATAATCCATTTGCAACATTACTTTACAAGTATTTTCCCTTATAGTGTTGTTTTTTTATAACAGGAATAAATTGAGAGAATTTATTCAGGAAAATAGCATTTTTTTTCTTCAGGAAAAAATATTTATGGTATGTAGCAAGACTATCCAACTGATTAATAAAATTTATAATTTATTAAATGTTTTTGCAGTTATTTCCTATTGTTACAGAAAAAAAAAACTTTAATCAGTACCATGAGCATATATATTTTTCAGAATTAGGCATTTTCTTTCTTTTTTTTTTTTTTTTTAAGTAGTCTCCATGCCCAGCATGAGCCCAACCTGGGGCTTGAGCTCACAACCCTGAAATCAAGACCTGAGCCAAGATCAAGAGTCAGATACTTAACTGACTGAGCCACCCAGATGCGCCCAGAATTAGACATTTAGAATTGAGTTTTCATTTTGTGTCTTTGATTACTATGTTTTCATAATTTTAGTATGCCCTTCTGGCCCACATACTCCTTTTTTAATTTGTTGCTATATCCCAAACTGCCACTAGTTTATTATTCTCCACTTCTTTCTCAATATTTTACTTGTATGTAATATCATTATATATTTTTTCACTATGTAATATCATGCATAAATCATATGTCATCTTTTTAAAAAATAAATTGTTAAATGTAGAAAGCATGTAAGAAAAATGAGGGAAAATCACATTACTCACTACTCCTAACACACAGAAATACAACTATTAATAATTAGGTATATAGATTTAATGTTCCTTTCTATGAATATATAATTTTCAGAGTCTTTTTACAGTATATTTTAAAAAAGAAATATTGTATTTTATTTTGTAGCTTGCCACTTTACCAAACTTCTTATTAGTTCTAATGAGTTTTCATTTCTTCTTCTAGCTTTTCCAGGAATACAATCATGCTATCTTAAGAAAAAAAAAAAAAATTCTTCTCTTTGCTTCAGAAAGCATACCTCATTTGTTAGCAATCATTCCTAAATAGATAAGTGCCATGTTAATAAACACACACTCACCTTTCCTTCCTGCAATCAAATGAACTACTCTATGTATATTCTCCTTCGATTCCTCCATTAAACTTATCATTTCCTTGCCTTTTGTTAGCCCTGAATGGATTTCAGGTGAATCATAGTCTCCCATTCTTAGTCTTTCATCTACTTCAGCATTTATGCAACTTGTTGCTGTGTCTGCTATGCTCTTCTAATTCTTTTTATGCTATACGTGTACTTTTACTATCATACCTTAAGTGAGCCTTCCTTTATCCCTCCAATCAATGAATTCAGTGTATTTCCTTTGATTACCAATTACAGATATTTATCAAAAAAATGCAAGTACATGATCAAAAATTCACATGTAGAAGAGCTAAAAGCTAACAACAAAAACAAGCTCACCATCCCAATCGTCCCCAGACTTTTTCTTGTTTTTTTGCAAAGACAATTCCTATTAACCAGATACACATTCCATCATTTAAAGGAAACTATATTTATTAGAAAAAAATGTAACTAGCTCTATTTATCAGTTTTTCAATTTTAAATACACTTTTTCTTTTCTGAAACACAATATATAGAGATCTGGCTTACTAGCAACATTACCTACCTCCATTTGCCTCCTTTATTGTCATTTGACACTGCAGTGTCAAACAATGTTCTAAACTTCCTTTTCTTGCTTAACAAGCGCACATGGTATCTCTTGCCTTAGTGCTTTGTGAATGATGTTTGGACTCTGCAATTCTAACCACCATGTCTTTACTGTCTGTTTTCACAGGCTATGTCATCTGAACCTCTCTGCTTTTACACTAAAGATAAGAACATAGATATTCCACTCTAGAACCAAAGTTATAGTCTATATGATTTGGGTAGAAAATTTTAACCCAAAGTTAAAAATTGTACATAGATTTTTCTCTATCACATTATAAATATTGTTTACCACAGATCCAAATAGTATTAAAAGATGTAAAATATTTGAATTATCAGATATTTATATGGGCAAATCAGACAAACCATTTTTTTTTTTAAGGGCTCATAGGTTCCATGGGTGAGGAATTTGGGTAGAAATGACTTGTCCTCTTCTGTTTTGGCGCCATAGCTGGGAAAACTTAGGTACCTGAGCATAACTGGAATGGTCAGAGGCTGAAACCATTGGGCAATTTCTTCACTTTTATGTGTGGTGCCTAAATTGTGATGAATTAAAGGCTGAGCTCAACTGGAAGTGTTAACCAGTGGCTACACATGACCTCTTCATGTATCCATGTAGTTTGGACTACTTCATACCATGGAAGCTTTAGAGTATTTGGGCTTCTTGCATGGTGGCTCAAGGATCAAAGAGAGCAAAACAGAACAAGACAGAAGCTACAAGGCCTTTTATGGCTCAGTCTCGGAAGTCACAAAGTAATATTTTTATACTATTGGAGAGGGCAGTTATAAGTAAGGAGAGGGGTTATAGACCTCACGTCTTGATAGATGAAGCATCAGAGAATTTTTGACTATGTATTTAAGATCACCTTATGGTCACATATTTAAAGTGTTATCTAAACACATATTAAGCTATGGGGAAAATTTTTGCATGCTAACTGTACAGAATATTTTAGAGTGCAAATTCAGTAACATTCTATATTTCAAACTTGGAAAATTACAATGCCACATGATCCTAAATATGAAGGAAAACCGTAATAGTATCCATGGACCTGATATTGTAGTTGATTGATATTATATGACATGTTCAAGAATCTTGCCCATGTTTACTCTTAATATTGGCAAAATTGGCAAAGGCCATAAAGTAGTTAATAGTCACAGAGCTTACGAACAAGTTTCCTCCCAACTTAGGTAAGTATTTCTCAGTAGTTGAATACATTCATTAATAACATTCCGGAAAGTATCAAAACTAAGACAATCCTGTAAGGTTGGACTGTAGTAATGACTATAAAGTGATTTCTGTTTATGTATTATGTAAGTTTCTCAAAGACTAATTTACATCAAAGGGGTGCTTAAATTCAAATCTGTTAAATGAGAGAATATTAACAAAATGTCAAAAGGAGAATGGTGACATAATTTACTCAATTCAGAATGATCAATTTTTGGAATGTGTGTATGAAAATCATGGGTCTTACCATTATAATAATGATTATACATGGGGTTATAAAGAAATATGACAAGCCAACAGCATATCTTCCTGTGTGAGCCATATATTATCTTAGAATGCTTCAATAATAAAAAGTCATGAAATAGCATTATTGTTTTCATTTCGTTGATTACAAAGTTTTTTATCCTGCAAGGGATGTTGGAAAAATTTATGGTTTCAACCTTTAGTTTAGAATTAATGTTATTGCTGAGCTTTGGGATTACAAATAGCTATCTATTCCCAACATAACAACAGACAACCTTTACAAAAGTCATTTAATAAATACTGCCTTTGCTAGGAAAAAAAAAAAAAAGTTCATTGTGTGAGAGCTATTGACAAAGGGCAAGTAATAATCTAATGGAGAAAGGTTATAAAATTAACAGAGGGAAAAAATTTTAATTCTATTAATAATGTTCTATCTACTTGGCAAAATAACATTGTCAAAATTTTCTAGCACACATCATTTTTTAAATACTCCTGAAAAAAATGATAGGTTCTGTATGCATTTTATTCTATATAATTATAAGCCATTTAAATATTTTTAGAAAGCAAGGAATGCCAGTTCCTATGTGAATTCAGGATATTTAAAAATAAATTTCAATATTAGTTTTATATATTATTTTGCAAGTGAAAATTCTGTAATGATACCAAAGAAATTTGTCTTCATTGCTTTAAGTGATCTAAGTCGAAGTTTTGAAATTATGCATGAAATTAGGGTTTGGGATAAAAATGTTCGTTCAGTTGTTCATCATGCAATGCAATTTTCTGATTAACACATATTCTTCATTCCGAGATAGATCTATGATTTTAGCCTAAAATGCTTTTTTGTTTCTTTCTTTGTTTTAGAAGTCTTAAAATACCCGATAAACTAACTACTGTCTGTATAGTTGTAAAATTTTCTCCTTGTAGCTGAATTAAAATTTCATAAAATCAGTTAAATTAATATGGAATACATTGCATGTTAATTTCTCTAGGCAATCTCTTGGCTCACTAGTGCACAAATAGTGATGCCTGAGTTCAAGCATTAAGCATGTGTTTTTTTAGTATAGAAACAATTAGCTCACTGATTGTGATTGCTCAATATACAGTTAAAGGAAAGTGACAGTGGGGTTCTGCAGGAGGCAAAGTGTGAATATCCTTTATTCTGGCCGAGGTGATTTGTTTAAGGATAGCATAACTATGTGCCCTTTAGAAGGCAACTACATAAATTTAGGTTTTATTATTTTTAAGAAAAGAAAACTTACAAATAAGTCTATAAAATGTATTATTCACAAGAAAGTACAGAAATAAGGAAAAATGTCTTAGTGCTTGTTACTGTTACTTTGTCATGTTTCATTGTGTAGAAAATTTTGAAAATTTTAGAACTCTGAAAATTAGCTCAAGCAATGACAATATTTCAAGATCTATTTTTAAGACTATTATATAGGATAGATATAACAAAAAGTGTTTTTTCCTCTTTATTCTTTTCATTAATAATTTTAAACATTTAATGAGTTTTCTCCAGTATCATTCAGTAAAGAAGCTACTTTTCAATATTAATAGAATGGTCTATTCAGTATAGAAAG
This sequence comes from Ursus maritimus, assembly GCF_017311325.1. NCBI lineage: Eukaryota > Metazoa > Chordata > Mammalia > Carnivora > Ursidae > Ursus > Ursus maritimus. The sequence goes on along the minus strand of NW_024426996.1, from coordinate 32,709,281 downwards.
GTGATATGGCTTATGTTACATGTTTCACATATATTTATAACTATAAATATATGTATATAATGAATGTATACTTATTATATTTGTATATTTATGCATATATACAAACACATGTTGGTACTATATTATATTTATATTTTAAATGGGGTTGTACAAAGTTTATTTGAATTGTGATTATCATTCAAGGTAAACTCACTGTAAATTACACATCATTTATGAATTTTATTTTCAAGAATATTATTACTCATTTTGGGTGTAAGTACTAACACAAGAGAAAATATATAATTTTTTTTAAAGTTTACATTGACCCAAGCAACAGTAAATTACTTCTTTTGATTCAACTCATGTTTTTGCCCAATCTTTAGGAAATAGATAGTTCATAGAAACATATTAAGTCTCAATTTTATTTATTAATTTATTTTTCTAATTTTGTAAATTTTACAATATTGCTATAAGAAAAGGTAAACAGAAAAACACTTTAAAAATATAATACAAAATTAAATTTATATTTGCCTGCCACTGTGAATAAAACCTAAAATTCTTATGATTTTTAGTCTGCAAAATATTTTCATATAAAGCAGTCAGATGAATATTGAGAGCGAGAATTGACAGAAATAATCTTTCAAAATAATTTATATTTAGAGGAATTGATTTTATAAGTAAACAGCTATCAATTACTTATAAATATACTAAAAACTAAAATTCAACTTTACTTTCAATTGTGGTGGTTTTGGCATGAGCATGAGCATAATCTACTATTCTACTTGGTTCAATGTATTATAAATTCTATCAGATTTTAATTTTACTCAGAAAGAATATAACCAAGAAAGAATTTACAATCTCCGTTTCTCATTTATTTCTACTAATTATAACCCAATAAGGGTAATATTCTTGGTTCTATAGATTAGATTAAGAAGTGTACATTACAAAGATTCTAGAATCTAGGTGTTTAGAAAAAGTGAATGAAAATAGAAATGTGTCAACAAGGGCCACAAAGAACAGATAGCCCAATATAGTATTTTATTACTTTATAATTGGTAATTACAATCAATAATTGCTTAAATAGAGTAAGGAGTGAGCACTATATGCAATATTTTTATTTGAAGACTTTCAAGATGGTAAGATTTCAAATAGTTCTTAAGTAGAACAATGTTTATTTTGGAATGTGGAAATTTGTGCTGGGGAAACACAAGCCTAGGCAGGAGAAAAAAATAACTATAGTATAAAGGAATAAAGACTTCTAAAATAAGAGTAAGTATAAAGCATATGTACATTAAATTCTATAAACAATCTCTTAAGGAGAAGAGGAAAATGAAAATGAATACAAAACTCAATTTAGAGAGATTAAGTGATTTGCCAAAGAATACCCTTAAAGGGTGAAGTAACAGGGTCAGAACAATATTTCAGAAGATGAGTACTTAAAGAGCATTAGAGGGGCGCCTGTGTGGCACAGTCACTTAAGGGTCCAACTCTTGGTTTCAGCTCAGGTCCTGATCTCAGGGTCATGAGATTACCCCAAATCGGGCTCCATGCTTAGTGCAGAGTTTGCTTGAGATTCTCTCTCCCTCTCCCTCTGCCCCTCCTGCTCATGCTCACTCTCCCTCTCTAAAATAAATAAATATTTTAAAAAATAAAAACTACTAGAAGTGTAGTTTAGTGCTATAGCATTTAATATAATATTTCTTAAAATGGGTTTGCAGAAGTTTTTTGATACCCCTTTCAAAAAGTAGTTCTGCAGTACACCAGTTTAGACTTTTTTTTTTTAAAGATTTTATTTATTTATTCGACAGAGATAGAGACAGCCAGCGAGAGAGGGAACACAAGTAGGGGGAGTGGGAGAGGAAGAAGCAGGCTCATAGCAGAGGAGCCTGATGTGGGGCTCGATCCCTTAATGCCAGGATCATGCCCTGAGCCGAAGGCAGACACTCAACCGTTGTGCCACCCAGGCGCCCCGTAGACTTTTATTTTTAAGCAACAGGCAGCTCAGTCCAAAGTGACTTAAGTTAAAAAGGTATATAAAAACAGTCTGCCAGAGTGCCTGGGTGGCCCAGTCGGTTAAGCATCTGCCTTTGGCTCAGATCATGACCCCAGGGTCCTGGGATTAAGCCCCACATAGGACGCCCTGCTCAGCGGGGAGTCTACTTCCCTGTCGTCTGCCCCTCCACCCCTTGCTCGTGCTCTCTCTCTCTCTACTCTCTTTCTCAGATAAATAAATAAATAAATCTTTAAAAAAATAAATAAAAATAAAAACAGTCTGTTATAAAACTTTTGTGGTAATCCTAAGTGATATCTCCAGAAATCAGTGTCTCTGCTCTCTTCCATGTTGGCTTCATTTTCAATTTCTATATTCTAATGAAGTATCTTCCAGCTCTTCCGGACATACATTCTCTTATTTTCAAGTTTAGTGAAAAGAATATCATTCTCAGGTTGTTCCAGCAGAAATCCATATATTAGCTCATAATAGCTTCAATATATCACATACCATTATTGAAATCAAATAACTGGCTAAAGGAACATGAGTTCTGAAATGTATGCCCGTTTACAGAGTAAGGGCTAATTTAACATTACATCAACACATGGTTTAAAGTTTAGGTAAAGCCAGTACAGCTTAACCAAAATCAGGCTTCTATTATTAGAACTAAGGTAATTATATAAATTCAGAAAATGTTGGATCCTATAATCCCCTTTGAGAGCAGAACACATACATTGCCCTATAGAGAGCCTCAGGAAGTTTTGTGGGAAATAAATATGCTAAAGTTATTAAATCCAGAGTCTCCCAAGTTTAACTGACCATTATCACAATTTCTTAAAAATTTTCTTCTATATCACTTTTAATTTCTGGTAGTTGCAAAACAACTTTTGGAAAACATTGATACATAATTAGCTTTGAGACTGAGTTTTTATTTTATTTGGTGCAAATATATACTATTGAATAGTTTTTCAACTGGTAATGTGATTGAAAATGTATGATTTGGAATTGTTGGACTAGCAACATTATTCAGTATGGACTGTGGTAAGGATAGACAAAATGACAGGCTACTTTAGATGCATGAATTTCATCTTAATGTCAACATCATTGACTCATCCATGGAAGCCAATGTTACATTAGATAATCTAGAAAAGTCAATATAAGTAGATTTATGGTGCTAATTCAAACTCAAAGGACAAGGGCAAAAATTTGGGTGAGTATGAGACATTTGAAAGGAAAAATTCTTAGGGAATAATACCTTTAAAAAGAAAGGTAAGGATTAAAATTAACACAGATTTGAAACTGGAGTAGCTGTAGGTGGCCAAAACTCAATGGAAGAATTTCATTGTAAAGAAATTTCTTTGTAAAGAAAATCTCTGGTTTTAGAATCTACTCAGTGAAGGAATTCAGGACATGCCATTCAAAAATGTATCACTTTGGCATATTAATTATCTTGATCAAAAACACTTGTAAAACAGAAGGTGTGAGAAGGGCGTACTGACCTCTCCTTTTCTTCCTGAATGCAGAGGATGAAATTCCCATGTAAAGGATGTTTTCTCTATTCCAGGAGGAAAGAAACATTTCTATCACCAGAGTTGGGAGTCAAGGGTAACAGAAATCTGTAGAAGCAGACTTTGTTAACATAACTCCCCAGATATTTTAGTTACCTTTCCATAATTGCCACTTGTTGTTCAACCTAGTCTATAGGCACTTTGGCTTAGCCGCTTCTTTCAGTCTTCATTTTCCTGTGGTGACTCCCATATATGTAAATAAAATGTGTATGCATTTGTCTTGCTAAAATAATAATAATAAAATAAATAGATTATGAATATAATAGATGAAGAGGAAGAATTTATAGTAAATAGAAAATAAAACCTTAATAATTTGAGTCAATTCTCATCAGATGGTGATTGGAAGAATTTGTACAATTTTTTGTTTGTTTTGTTTTGTGTGTGTTGATACCTTTAAGGAAGTGGAGAGATGAGAAGAGGGAGAGCAGAGGGACTGACAATGCCAGACAATGGGGAGGGAGAAAAAAAGGTAAGAGAATTGAATAGAAGTTAGGGGAAAAGAAGAGAAAAGAAGGGAAAAGAAAAGGTAAAAGGAAAAAGAATGGCAAGGGAAAAATGATAATGCTTAATTTCAAAATATCTAGACTGTTTTGAAAAATGCAATTTTGTCAATATCCAAGGATCAACTAAGGAAATAGTTATATGACCAAAGGACTACAATTACAACTTTGGGGATTTTTTTCTAATTTGCTGACATTGGCACAATATTTCAAAAGTATGGATATGAATGTATGAATTTCATATTTAGGAATAGATCTAAAACCATGAATGTAGCTATTATTATCAATTTAAAATTGTACAGTATAGATGATCAATTTCATAAACAATTGCTGATGTAAACTTATAGTGCATTTTTATGGTTTTGAACTGAATATTTCTTAAACCAAATCATATCATTTACAATTATTTTCTACAAACTGCCTGGTAGTAAATATTTTAGGCTTTTCAAGCCAAAACGCAAAAGTGAGGCTATAATGTAGGTACTAGTATAACCAGAGATAAAACATATTTCTATAATTTTTGTCATATTTCAAAAAATAATAAAAGTTTATATTTATATACAAGTATGCTAATAAATATAGATTTTTGGGTGCCTGGCTGCCTCAGCTAGTGGTGAATGTGACTCTTAAATCTCAGTGTCATGAGTTCAAGCCCCACATTGGGTATGGAGCCTACTTAAAAAAATAATAATAGAGTTTTTGGAGGGGATAATATTTGACTTAATTGGGATTCACAGTTAATATTTCCTATTATCAAAGTTGATTATAAATATTCATCTGTTAAAAATGAGGTATAATGAGATTTAGCATATTTCGTCTTTGAAATATCTTTCCATAGATAGGCACTTCCAAATATTGTTATCAATCCAAGTGCCTATGACTTCTTGAAAGGCATTTATAAAGGATTGTTAAATTCTTCTTTTGGAGTATCTGTTTAAGTGATATAATACAACATTAAGTACATCTTAACATTGAAGTTTTTTTTTTTTAAGATTGATTTATTTATTTTAGAGAGAGAACAAGCAGGGAGGAGGGGCATAAGGAGAGGGAAAAGCAGACTCCCGGCTGAGCAGGGAGCCCGATGCGGGACTTGATCCCAGCACCCTGGGATCATGACCTGAGCTGAAGGCAGACAGTTAACTGCCTGAACCACCCAGGCTCCCAACATTGAAGATTAATCACTTCCAAATGAAGGCTTCGTAGAAGCTTCTGAAATGAATGAATGTGATTGTGTTGCAGTAAAACTTTCTGGAAATTTGAATTTTAATTTCCTATAATGTTTATTTACATGCTATATTATTCCTCTTTTATTATTCTTTTTCACCATTTCAAATTTTTAAAAATCTTTGTTTGCTCTACAAAAAAAACAAAACAACAAAAAAACAAACAAGGAAAAAAGCAGATGACCAACTAGTTATGGTCCATGTACCATAGTTTGCTGACCCTTCTACAAGTATATATATATATATATATATATATATATATATATATATATATACACACACACACACACACACACATATATACGCACACACATATACTTGTATATTTATATATATATATATGTATACACACACACACGCACATACACACAACATACTTTAACACAGAAAAGTTAACTGATCATTGACATTTCCCAAGTGATTAAAATAGATTTTCAAAAATATTTTTTATTTATATATACTGTAATTAAAAGAGTGAAAAACAAATTATTTAAAGTATCCATCTAAGAATCACGAGTACAGAAAGACAATGAAGTTATGAAGTTTTTTAAAATCAAGTAAAATTTGAGAAGTCTTGAAATAAAGTCTAGCAATCTTGAGTTTGTGTGGGTTAAAATAGAATGAGCAAATAAAAAAGACTGGCTTTGTATGCACAAATACTATCTTAAATCATAAGTTGTTTCTCAGGAAACTGTGTAATATTTGATCTGTCAACTAAGATAATCATTGTTTATATTAACAGATCATTTTTATTCATGTTACAATCCATAATAATTTTCTTCCTTAAAAATTAACCTAGTTTTCACTTTTTGGTCTCAATTTATTACTTCTCAATATAGTAATCTCACAATAAATCACTAAAGTTGCACATTACATCATTAATTGTTAATGAGATGATGAAAAGCAGCAGCTTTGCAATGAAGAGCCTTGACCTATCTTTTTGCTCATTGATATGTGATCTGTCAATCACTTAAGCTTTCTGTGCTTAGTTGCCTTAGGTCTGGTTCTCCAGGAACAGATCCTCAGATGAGAATTTGAATGTAGTTACTTTGTTAAGGAAGTGTACCCAGAATATTGTGAGGGAATTGGGTAACCGAAACAGGGAAGGGGAAGAAGCCAAGCAAGGATGTACTTTGAGGCAAGGATTGAACCTCAGAGTGTCACGTGGGAAGTGCTGTAGTGTACACTAGACCTCAGAGTTAGTCTCACTTGAAGGAAAGGGAGCTGGGCTTTCCTACTCTGTCTATCAGTTCGTGATTGGCTATATCGCTAGTGACATGTAACCCCCCAGTACTTGGTAAGAGGAATGCCCATAGCCTAAGTGTAGTTCTCTGGAAAAAGTATCAGACGTAAGTCATTACAAGCAAAGAAGTCAGAAGGTGAGAGATAGGCACACAAAATGGAACTGAAGCCACGTGAGTGAAGAACTATCTGCTACAGCTGGAAAATGGGGGCATAAGATGACCTAAATATTGTTGAATGCTTACTTTATTCCAAATATTAAGCAAAGCACTTTATTTTTCTTTAACATGATACTTTTGCATAGTATTTACTCAATAAATGTTACCTAATATTTCTATCACAGAAATTCAGTTTTGCTGTATATATATATATATATATATATATACATATATATATATGTATATATATTATAAAATTAAGTTGTACATCTTTTTATTTAAACATCAGAATATCTTTAGTTATCAATTTATTACTTAATCTTATGTCTTCTCCTGAATGAAAGACTATTTCAGTTATTTTATATTTGAATTTGGAAGATCCCCATAACAATAGCAGTCAAATTCCTGGTAGTCTAAGTTGGAGAAAAAGAAATAGGTAGCTTGTGAATCTATTAGAGAATTCTATTCAAGTTAGTCTTGTTTTTCTTTCTGGGCATGCTATTTACAACATATGTGGTATTTTTTAGCTCTGCAGGGAAGACACAGTGAGAATTATAGTTGCTGGAAATTCCTGCCATCTGGCTTTCTGATACCTTAAATTACATGTTATAACTCTTTTTCTTTGACTACATACATCTTTCCCTTTGGTCTTATACTTCTGGGAAGAGTACACTAACTTATCAATTGAAATACTATGTAGGGACATCTAGGTGACTCAGTCAGTTAAGTATCTGCCTTCGGCTCAGGTCATGATCCCAGGGTCCTGGGATCTAGTCCCTCATCAGTCTCCTTGTTCATCGGGGAGCCTGCTTATCCCTCTGCCTGCTGCTTCCCCTGCTTGGGTTCTTTCTCGACAAATAAATAAAATATTGAAAAAAGAAAATACATATGTATGGTGTGTGTATATATGTGTGTGTGAAAGATATATTCTTATTCCTAACATGGTAACATTAAATAATCTATTTCTAACTCCAACATATTTTAGCCAAGATAACTGATATAGTACAAACGTTTTAATTCTGTTTTTCTATTAAATTCATCTTATTATTTATAAGTGTAATAGGCTCTTTCCAGTATGGAAAATTTAGTAATTGTGAATATTTTGCTTGCTAATTGGAAGTTTACTTATAAATATATAACTCATATTATTATTATTTCCCCATATTTGAAGATATATGTCAAGTCATAACATTATTAATTTTAGTAGATTTTTCTTTTAATTAGAGAGAGAGTGCACAAGCATGAGTGGGGAGGGGGAGGAGGGTCAGAGGGAGAGAGAGAATCTTAAGCAGGCTCTATGCCCAGCATGGAGCCTGATATGGGGCTCGATCTCATAACCCTGAGATCTTAACCTGAACTGAAATCAAGAATCAGTTGCTTATCCTACTAAGCCACCCAGATGCCCAATAGCATTATTAATTTTAGACATCAATAATAAGTAGTTACCACAAGAAAGTATTCCTTCTGTAGAATGTCATATATTTTCAGTTATTATTAATTGGAATAGATTTTTTTAAATCTCCCCTGCAAATTGAAAGATGTACCATTTCTTGCTATCTTCACAAATTGTGAATGTGTCTGTGTGAGGCAGAATTTGAAAGGTAGGAATTTAACATAATGTGAAAATTAACTGCACAATAGTTAGAATGATTTGGGTCTATAAATTGCATAGCTTTTTTAAAATGTATTCTTTTTTAATTACTTGTATCTTCTAGCCGATGTGATGACAGCCTATGCTGATAAGTCACATTGCAAGGGAGAAATAAGACTAGAGGAGCCTGAAGAGAATTTCAAATATATTAAACTTGAAATGATACATAAAAGCAAACAAGTGGTACTTATGAACAAAAGTACACGAAGATGGAGGTCAGTGACACCAAATAAAGACTCAGGTTATCAGACATCGAGAATGCACACTAGTGAAATTAAGGCAATATCTACCATGGATACATAGACATCTGAAAGTTTTATGATGTTGAAAGTATGAATAAGTTGTTATATATTGCAAGTGCCTTACAGGTAAATTCAGAATACCATCATCCTGCTGAA
>NW_024426996.1:32537762-32700219 GCF_017311325.1 Ursus maritimus | reverse complement strand
TATATATATATATATATATAATGAGTTTAAGTAGATTTTATTAACTGTTTATTACAACTTATTTAGGTAATAACCACTGTGGTGATTGGTATCTTTTAACTGCTGAACTTGCCTGACCCATAGAAGTCAGAAAATTTATCTTCTTTTATATTTTTATGAATTTACTTCATATTCTTTTAGCACAGTAGATTTCTGAAGTGGCAATGAAAAATTTGGCTTTTTGGCCTTTTCTTACTAGGCAAAGAGTATCTGCTAAACCTAAATATATAACTTCACAATTATGTAACTACATTCCTTTTTTCACAAAACCATGAGATATTGGGCATCGTAATGTGGATAATCTATTCATTAAAGCTAGTAGCATACAGAATTTAAATTGGCAATATGACATTATTATAAAAAGCAATTCTTTCATTTCTCTTAAAAATAATGATAGTTTAATAATGCTGTACTAGTGGAATGACATATTGGTATATTTCCTTAACAGAGTGGCTTCCTATCATCACACAGAAATGTCAGTATTAAATCATCTATTTATTAGTATAATAATAGCTTTCATTTGAACTGTGCTTTACAATTTTCAAAGAGCACTTTCATACATTATACCCTCTGTTCTTTAAAATAACTCTGTAAAAAGCCAGCTAACAGGTATTTCTTTTTTTATATAAATGGAGAAATAGTGACCTAGAGTATTTACAGCATGGCTACAGTAACTTAATAGCAGACTTGATCTTGAATCCATGTCACTTATCTCTCAATCCAATGTTCTTGCCTCTGAATTACACAGAAGTCAAATGTTATAATAACTGCGAAATCAACTCAGCAAAAATCATAACAAATTACAGTACAGTGAGATAACAACAATAAGCTAGATTAAAATGGACATATTTCACTATATCTTAAACATTTACAAACATCTGATATTTTAAATTATATAGCTCTCTCTCCACTGGGTCCTTTAGAAAATAAATCTATCAGAATAATAAAGATAATCCATATAACTAGACTGCAAATACTGTTTGGCTGAATTTAGTTTGTGGTGAGTCAAAATGATAATTATCTTTGTTTCAAAAGACCACACTTCCAAAATAGAGTTTACTTATGATTAATCTATCATATGGAAAATCCATATTTTTCCTAATGATCCTTAGAGCTACTCACTATTTGTACTGATTTCACAATTCAAATAACTTTCATAGCAGTGGCACGTTTCCAGGAAAATGTGACAAGATTCAGGCACAATGAATGTTCAGAAGGTACCAAATGATCCTGTGCCTGCTCTGTGCTTCAACAGAGGAGAAATCCCATGCCATACCTGCCTAATAGATTTGTTTTTGAAGAAAAGCCATACTCTTCTCCAGTCTCAGTCATCTCTTGCTCCTTTTCAAAGATGCTTAGGGGGCTCCATATCAGGAATACATACTTGGTTTGCCTTCTGACTGGAACACTCTTCCCCTGTCACATCTGTCTGCATAGCATAGGACTCCCTTCTCTTAGTTCCCTGATAAGGTCTCACTTTTCTCAAGAGTATATCCTAGACTCTGTGTAAAATAGAAGCTTCTTTTTCTTGTGAAACTCTTTATCTTGAACTTTTTATTATTCCTCTTGAGCACTTACCTATCTTGAAACCATAGTATACACTTATTTGTTGATTTCATTTCTTCTTTCCGCCTATAATATAAGCATGATGAAACAGGGACTGGGCCTCTTTTTTGTTTACCACTATATCAGCAACACCTAGAGCAGCTTGCATGTATCAACTGATTTGAATAATTGATTTATACCATTTTTACTTTGTTCATAGAGACTCAATATTCTATTAATGCTCCTACACCATTGAGATTCATGTTCTATGGTACCAAAGACTGGGTATTTCAAAATTCACTTGGTCAAATGAATGCTCTGTTTTGCTGTTGTCCTTTGCTCTGCAGACTGGTAGCTTTATCTTATCCTGCACCATTCAAATGAACTTAAAGTTACTTCAGGAAGCTTGGTGGGATCAAGAGAATACAAGTGAAATTGAGTTGCGTTTGAGGACTTTAGACAATAAAGACTTTGATACAATACCATTTTTAAATAATGAGATCTCAGTGATTAAAATGGAGTTTCAATATTTTCAGATCTCCATTGATGGCAGCGAGTGTCAGTGCCTTTGTTTTCTATTTAGATATTGTTTAAACATAAAAGTTTCCCTTGTGAACTGAGGTTATTTGATTACTTATAACCAACATTTGGAAAATATCCACTCTCTCCCTCTAGACTGACAGGCTTTATACAATTTGCTCCAATTTTTCAGTCTTGCTTTTCTGTATTTTCCTGTTTCTCTCATGTGACTGTTGAATACAAAACTTGCCCAGTGACCTGGGGCTTCTTTTTGTTGGCATTGAATCACTCATATTTGGATAAATCTGCTCAAGTTAAAATCGCTAGGCTAGTTACTCTGATCTCTGTTATCCTTTTCTTCTCTACTATCTAATATATATACATATACTTTTTTTGAACTTTTTTTTCTTTCTCAACTACCACTTGCACTCTTAATTTCCAAGAAATGAAATTTGGTGATTCTAATATATTTCCTATTGCTTCTTATATTTTTATAGTTAACTTTATATTTATATATTTTTAATAAACAAATTACCTAGGTCATTGTATTTATTACAATAAAAATACAAATAATTACATGATATCTTATTACAAATTTATATATGTATTTAGAGTTGTTTTAGATGAAGAAACAGATTTTTTTTCATAAACTCCCAAAGTTGCAAGTAATATGTATTGCAATTACTTGGCAGCAAAACATAATCATTGGTTGACTCAAAAATTAAAAAAATAGAAAATGAATTAGTTAGACCACATCTTTGAAATTTTATTGGACTATTTTATAGTAACCGTCAGCAATTAAGATGGTATCCTATGTGCTGATAGCTACATGAAAATTTGGGATTAAACTATTCTAATATCTTTAATTTACCAATTCATCAATTGACTACAGTAAGTGTCTAGCAGATGTATTTCATTGTTTTTTGTGATTTGTTGACAATGTTGGTAAATTGAAGAGTTATTTAGACTAATGTCTGTTTTAGGATTTGTTAGAAAATGTCTTCTGTATCAGGAGCTTCTAGTGATGAACTGCATTGGAGAAAAATTGCTATCATTTGATACTACATGTATTAAAAAGCAATGAAACAATATGTTATTAGAATTGACATTTTTATCAGAATATTTAAAGGTCTTAACCAAATATGAAGCTCATTCAAAACTGGGAAAAGGCTTTTGATATTTAACTGAGAATCCAAATATTCAGACTATGTTTTTGATGCTAAAACAAGTTGCTAAATATGAGCAAGAGCTGATGATTATTTACATTTTTCAATTGTTACAGATTTTTTCTACCACTAACTATTTTATTAATAAATAGAAAATATAGTACCTTTTATTTCCAAACTCCAGACTGATACTGCTTAAGCTTAACTTTAGCTAATGTAATATTTGAACAAGCTTTAGACTTCTGCTAGCTGAGAGCTCATTAGCATGGCACTTCAAACACAAAGAAGTTATTTATATTCCAGTCAAAACCAGATGTTTACATACATATTTTTGAATTATAATGTGGTGTGATTATACCCAAATATGTTTTATTGAACCAAAATCAGATTCAAAACTTCACTTGCAAACAGAATTACTTTAGTACTGTTGATGACTTTTTACCTAATAAGCCAAAATATAATGTGATTGCTTAATATATGTATAGTTTCACAGGAAAATACACTCACTTGAGTGAAAATGCTTTTAACTTGGGGCTGATACTCCTAAAATCAAAAAGTAGTAGGCTGAGACTGATAAATCTGATGTTTAATATCTTGCTCTGCACTAGTTTTCTGAGGTCACTGATCAATCCTGCAGTCACTGAATGGCATTCAGTCACTTAACCACCCTCTCAATATTTGGTTCTTTCCTTTCTACGTTTGTGGGGACAAATATTATTTGTTCATCTTAAGTTGATCCAAATAAAATGGGACTCTATTAAACCTGTGCCTAATGTTGCATTAATTATATAGGGCTTATAGTGAGCCTAGTAAATTTTTAAGAATTTCACATGTATTAATTCAGTTCATCTTTACAATTACCTTCTGCTGAGATAAGCAATCTGCCCAAGGTCATATTGAGACAGGGAAACCAAAGGGACCCCATGAAACAAAAAGCTGGGTTTTTTTCCTTTGCTTTTTTCCAGCTTCCATTCTTGCTAGAACCTGCACCTCCACCCTACATATGCTTAAATATATGTCCTCCTTGTAAGGGGCATGGAGTTAATGATATCTTTGGAGTCTTCTAGCACAATAGATAATATCTGGGGAATGACCAGATAAGGCCATCATGTGCATATTCCAGACCACTGATGCTAGACATCTCAACATCAAAACCCCTGGCTCCCAAAAATGAGTGATTTATGGTGGAGACCTATGCCCTGTCCTTGTTCTGATCAGTTCCTGGATGCCTGAGAGAGTATGTGCACCAGACCACAGTTGTCAATAAAAATCCCAGACCCCAAGCAAAGAAGAAACTCATGCTCCTTTCCTTTCTGAGTCTCCCAGATGCACTGTCTGTATCTGCTCTGTCTATATCTTCAGTAAACTCTGCTCTCACTTTCTGCTGGCTGGCATTTGATTTCCATCCTACACAAAGCCAAAGACCCTCTTGGCTGGTCCTGCAGGAACACTTGGGTCCCCAGACCCAACCTGCCTGCATCATTACTTAAGAATGTCAAGGCTGGAATCTTAGCCCAGCAAGTCTGGATCTAGGATCTTTCCTTATTTTAATGACTGCTCCATACTGTCTCAAGATCTTTCTTGGAATCACTGCTTTGACTTAAATTTTAAAGATCTAGAAAGAATAAAGTAGATATAAACCAACCACATCTTTCCCGTCATATTATATGTGCTTTTTGTTAGGAGATGTTTCATATGGAAGTCAAATCGATCATTTTGAGGAAATTGTCTTGGTTTCAGCCACTAGCATACACGTCAGAGGTTTTCTCTCAATGGGAAAATTATAGGTACTATAGATACTCTGTTTTTAAATTATTATGAATATTATGAAGCACTCTATTTACATTTTATACTAATTATTGAATTACATGACACCAAATACCCTTCTCTCTAGAGAAAAATTTTAAAAATGAAAACTGGTATTCTATGTTTGACTCATTAGCATCTTCTCATGAATAGTTTCAAAATCTGACCCAAATCACGTTGAAACATTTACCTATATCTGAGTTTGTTACATATCATTAGATTTACACAATTATAAGAAAATATTTAAGTGTCTCATAATTGTTACTCATTGGTTTGTGAGACAGGATTATACCACTTATATCTCAACAACAAAATCATTACTCATTTCTAGCATATGCATTAGTCTTTAAAGTATTGACAATTTAATAGGTGAAATATTAGTATTTTACTCAACATAGAATATCTAGTCAATATTGGAGTTCAATTTCCATACTCCTTTAAAATTCTATAGATGATTTTAATATATACCAAGGGCAGAGAGCAATTTGTGATTTGGAAAGCTAACATCTGGTACAGTTCTGCTGGACTAACTTCTAATCTCTTACTTCCAGAGCTGTGACTGTTGGAAAAAATGGAATTGCACAATCCTCAGTGTGCATTGGTTACAGGGTCCCTCATGATTCTATACCTTTCTCCTTAATTTTTATAGCTTCATTAATTTTTAATGCTATTTTTAGATTACATTATACCACCATCACGCCCACCTGGCCTCCATTTTTGCATTTTTTCCCTTTTTTTGAAAACTGAAGTAAAAAAATTTAATGAGTGAAAAACTAGATATAGATTGAGGAAATATGATATGAACCTAATGCCAAACAGAAGTGGTAGACACCTACAACAAATAATGGGAAACACGCAGTTCTTTTATGTATATATGCCCTGCTTTTTCTAAATGAAATTCTTGATAGTGGGAGGTCAAAGGATTTTATTGACTACTTAAAACCTCCTGCATCTTCTGTTTGAGTTGCATTGCACTGATGAAACATCTTGACCTAAGAATGGATGTATTTTTCCACATGTTTCACTGGATACTTAACATTTTGATGGATAACATGAATCAGCATATGTAAAATATTTCCTTTTCTATTTTGAAATCCATAAATTAATCTCTTTTTTAATCAAGATTTTATATGTTGAATAGCATATAGTGATAATCAAATATAATGTTTTCTATTTTACTGTTTCCTGCTTGCCAAAGTCGGGACCGGTAATAAACACATAGATGGGTAGAAGGGGGAACTAAACTTTAGTGAGATTTATTTTTTAAGTATTTAGATGACTTACAATATACAAGGGGATTAAATAATTAGTCAGCAGTAAAAGTTTTTTGTTGCTTTTTTTTCAGAGATGTGTGGTTGAATATATTTCAAGTCTCCAAATCAGCAACTCCAAATGCAATTTGGTGCATTCTAATTAGAATGAATTTTAATGATCATAATATAAAAATGAAGGCTATGACTGATGTTAAATCCAGTGATTTAAGCCAAAACCAAACAGTGGGAAATAAGAAGTATATATTGAATAAATTATAAAACACTTTATTCAAATTGATGGTGCCCAGCAAGACAAAATAAACATGTGTCCCTAATGTATTAATAATTCATTTACTATTGTAATTACCCAGTGTGCAGTTAAGCTTCCAGTGGTACTCATTATTCTAATAGAAAAGGAATATCTTTGTAGAATTACTATGCTCCAAGCAATGAGTTTACATTTTATAAATTTCTGGGGCAAAATAAACAAAATAAGAATCTTTTATTGACTGAGATTAATTTGAGTTCTTCCCATTCTGCTGTTCTTATTCTTTATTCTCAGTGACACTCAATTATCAATTAACTCAGTCAAAAACCAAACTAATAATGGTCCTTCTTTTTCTGAAAAATCTTTAAGGGAACTCAATAAGAACATTCTAAGCCAGTACAAAGAAACAAATTAAAGCATTCAGTCACTTGAGATACTCTCTCATGATGCCTTTTCATACGTCTTTCTAAGAGCTAAAGGCTATGCTGTTTGTTTTAGATCAAGTGGCTTTTACTTATTAAAACTAAAGGCAAGCCAAAAACAATGACAAAGAATGGTGTTAACATGTAAAATTAATCCTAAACCTCAACAATACTATAATGCTATGCTTATCTTGAGCAATAGTTTAAAAATAGGGTATTCCTATGTCAGATATGTTGTATTTTTGAAGATTAATCATAATATTATATAATCTTTATATACCTAAATCTATCGGTTTGGGAAATAAAAGTATGTTCATATTGCTCTAAAATGTGATTGTATGTGTTGGGTTTCTTTGAAAGATTGAGTTATTGATGAAATAAGTAAATAGTAATATCATCTTGATAGGTATCCTTGGTTGATTGTCTTAGCACGGCAGCACGTAAAGTTTCCCTGGGTCTACATTTTGAACATGTTTGTTTGGAATATATACTTGGTAGGGTCATTGATAACTATAATCTTAAGATTTCATTTTGCCAAGATTTAGAATTCTAGATATCTTTCTGAATTTGTGTTTTTTCAAATCTGCTCAGTTCATGTTTTTAAATGGATTTTTCTACATAAAATGATATAAAGCAGTAAAATTTAGGATCATTTCTCTCGCTCTCTCACACACACAAACACGTGTGCACGCGCGCACACACACACACACACGCACACTGTTCATAGTCAGTACTTCCTGGTTAGTTCCTTCCAAGTTTAAGGGCTAATACTTTTGCTTTCCTTGCAACTAAGCTAAGTCAATTAAATTTTATATTATATACCTCACTTAGGTTTATGATCAAATGAATATAATTATCACAAGGAAACCAGTATAATGAATGTTTAAACCTTAGGTTTGGGATTCATCCCTGCTCTCTCCTAGCTCTATGCCCTTGGGAAAGGTGTATAATCTTTCTCAGTATATGAAAATGGGAAGAGTAATTATTACCTCACGGGATCTTTTAATGAGTCAAAATGGGTATAATAAGAAGATCCTTGGCACAAGTTTGGATCTGAATAAATATTATATCTTTTTCCTAAAGTATTCTACAACTATCTTAGAATAGTTGGCAAAAGATAATAATTTATCACATATATTAAATAAAATATCCTAACTGTACTTGCAACATCCTTTTCTTTCCTTCTTATTACAAGGAAAGAAATGTCTGTCTGACTCTCAAGGCCAATTTCTCCAGTTCTATCCCTATTCCCAGGCTCTAGCTTCATGGGGACATCACGATTTGGTCACCAACTTTTCTTTGTTATCCATCTTGCTCATTTTCCTGGATTATTACAAGGGGCATATAAAGATATTTTATTAACTTTCATAATAAAATACAATCTTTCTTTACTGTAAATCTCTCTTCAATAATTCAAAGCCAAAATTCACAGCCAAAATTTTAAGCTCAAACTGTCTCAGCTTATTCATTTCCATCACTCCTTTACTCTATTAGAATATGACGCATGACTTTTGACACCCTTCCATTAAAGCTATTCATCTTCTTCTCCATTAGTTTTCCAAAATGACTTAGTCTTACTTTTTCTCTTATCTCATCGTCTATTTTTTCATTCCATTTTTTTTTCTTTCCCTTTCTCTTCCCAAACAGTAAATAATAGTGGTTTACATGCCCAATACTGGACTTTCTTTTCAATTTCTTAATACTCTCTCTCTAGGTGAGTTTAAATTCCTTAGTTTTGAGTATAAGCTTTATGGTAATGTCTGTAAGTGGCATTAGCATCTCTATCCTATAGCTCATATTTTATGATTTAGATTTACAAATATATTGAATGTCATTTTTCCCTATATGTGAGCAATGTTTCCCAAAGTTTCCATGTCTTAAATTGAAATAAAAGCAATCTGTTCAACCTACCATGTCCCAGTTTTGCAAATGGATTCCTGACTCATATGTTTAAAATCAGATCTCTATGTATTATCCTTGACTGCTCCAATTCCTTCAACCTCTATGCATCAAAATCATTGGGAGGTCCCTCATACTCCAAAACATATCTTAAATCTATCATCTTTTCTTTGTCCTCATTGACAAGTCTTCATTCAGTTCAAATTTATTTGCCAGGACTACTAAATAATTCCCTAAAAGTTCTCCCTCTTTCCACTCTTGCCTTCTTCTCATCCATTCTGCATAAGATGGCAATACTGGTCATTCAGTCATAACATTACACTATTTAAAATCTAATTTTGGGTTCCGCATTTGATTTATTTCCTTCCCATGACCTGTTTGGGTCCCTGACTTCTCTGTTCCCCATTTAACTCCTCTAATATGCCCCTTTTCCACTATACATCCATTGTTCTGGTCTTCTTTTGGTTATTCAGAAAATATTATTTCCTAGCCTCTGTTTTCCATACTGTTTCCTTTCCCCCATTATCATTACTGATATCAGTGAAATATGCATACTATTTAGCTTGCTATTTTTCAGGCCAGAAAGCTAGGAGTTAGCCTTGAAATTTTTCTAATATTTGACCTAGAATCCATTCCATTACAAAACCCTTCTGATTTACCTCCAGCATATATTTTAAATTACTCCATCTCTTCTTGCCTCCACTGTAACTTTCTCATCCAGTGCACCTGTCCTACTTCAGTGTACGTTTATATTTCTATACTCTATTTTATTAATTTCATCTTTAATCTTTATCAATTTCTTCCTTCTACTTGCTTTAGGTTTATTTTGATTTTCTTTTTCCAGTATCTTAAGGAGGAAAATTAGTTTATTAATTTGAGATCTCTTATCTTTCTAATTCAAGCATTTATAGCTACAAACTTCTGTTGAAGCACTGATATAACTGCATTCCATAAATAATAAATATATCTCAAATAATTTTTTTAATTTTCCTTATCATTTCTTCAACACATTGATTATTTAAAATGTTATTTAATTACCACATATTAGCGAGTTTCCTACATTTTTCTCTGTTATTGATTTATAATTTCCATTTTGTTCAGAGAATATACTTTGTATTCCATTGTAATTGAAGAGCATGTTTTGTATTGTATCTATTGTTTTAAGTTTATTATGTTTGTTTTATGATCTAGCATATGCTCTGTCCTGGAGAATGCTCCATGTGTACTTGAGGAAAATGTATATTCTGCTATTCTATAAATGGAGTGGAGTGTTCTGTAGATGTCTGTTGGTTTATCATGATGTTCAAATATTCTATTTCCTTGTTGGTTTTCTGCCTAGCCATTCTATCTGTTATCAAAATTGGGATCAATACGTTTCCCAGCTATTATTGTTGAATAGTCTATTTCTCCTTTCAATTCTGACAGTTTTTCCTTTGTGTATATCGAAACACTGTTATCAGATACATGCAAGTTTCTATATATTTCTGATAGGACAAATTTAAATTATATGTTGTCCCTATTTTAGATATGTAGTAACTTTTTTGCTTTAAAATCTTTTTTTTATGGTATCAATATAGACATTCCAGCTTTCCAGCTTTCTTGTGGTTGCCTATTTCTATATCTTTTTGCATCCTTTACATTGCAACTATTTGTATCTTTGAATCTGAAGTATGTCACCTATAGACTTACCTACCATATGGTAGGATCATGTTTTTTATCCGGTCTGACAATCTCAGTGTATTGATTAGGTTATTTAATCCATTCACATTTAATGTTTAATGGTTAGATTTATGTTTGTCATTTTATTTTTCTCATGTCTTTTGTTTATTTCTTTATATTCCTCCTTTACTACTTTCTTTTTCATTAAGTGAATGTTTCCTAATGA
Organism: Ursus maritimus; assembly: GCF_017311325.1. Classification (NCBI taxonomy): domain Eukaryota; kingdom Metazoa; phylum Chordata; class Mammalia; order Carnivora; family Ursidae; genus Ursus; species Ursus maritimus. The sequence goes on along the minus strand of NW_024426996.1, from coordinate 32,689,417 downwards.
ATCGTGTTAATTTCTTAAATGATTTATACTACATTTCAAGGGTTGTTTAGTAGTTTCTCAGAATTTGTCTTACAAATTATATATATATATATTTATATATATTTATATAAAATTATCTGAGTCAGTTTTCAGTCTATGTGTGGGGTTATTAATGTATTTCATCTACGAATATTATAAATGCAACAATACAAAGCTATAATTATTTCTTTGCCATCTATAACTGTTTTGTTGGTTCAATACATGCTTTGCTCCTACCCATCTCTTTTGTGCTCTTATTGGCAAATATATCATACACATATTATGTTTCTATATATTATGGCCAGTAATACATTATGTGCATATTCTTTTATACTCTTCTTTCTGAATTAGCTATAAAAGACAAAAAATATGCATGCATTTTTTAAAAAAATTTTATTTATTTATTTGTCAGAGAGAGAGAGAGAGAGCACAAGCAGGGGGAGTGGCAGGCAGAGCAGACAAAGAGAGAAGCAGGCCCCTCACTGAGCAAGGATCCTGATGCAGGACTCGATCTCAGGACCCTGGGATCATGACCTGAGCTGAAGGCAGCCACTTAACTGACTGAGCCACCCAGGCATCCCAAAAAATATGCATTTTTACTGTGTTTTATAATTATATAATTGCCTTTGGTAGTGCTTTTCTTTGTGAATGAATCTGAATACCATCTGGGATTGTTTGCTTTCAGCTAGAACTTTCTTCAATATTTCTTGTAAGGCTGGTCTGTCAGAAACAAACTCCATTTCTGTTTATCTGAGAAAGTATTTTGCCTTTAGTTTTGAAAAATAACTTTACTGAGTATGGAACTATTAGCAACTAAGTTGTGTTTCCCCAAAATTCATATGTGGAAGCCCTAATACCCAGTACCTTAAAATGTGACCGTATTTAGAGATAGAGTCATTGGGGGTGGGCCATCATGCAATCTGTGTCCTTCCTTATAAGAAGAGGAAATTTGAACACACAGAGACAGTAGAGATGTACGCACATGTAGAAAAGACCATATGTGGACACAGCAAGAAGGCAGCCACCTGCAAGCTAAGGAGGGAAGGCTCTGAAGAAACCAAAGCTATTGGCACATTGATCTTAGACTTCTAGTCTTCAGAACTGGGAGAAATAAATTTTTGCTGTTAAAGGTATACGATCCGTAGTATTTTGTTATGGTAGCCATAACAAACTAATATAGGCATTCTAGATTGACAGCTTTATTCTTTGAGCACTTTGGATATGTTATCCCACTGCCTTCTGGTCTCTAATGTCTCTGTTGAAAACTCAGCTGTTAATCTTATTGGTGTTCTTTTGTAAATAATGAGTCCTTTTCTCCTGCTGCTTTCAACATTCAATCTTTGTCTCTGTTTCAATATTTTAACTGTGATGCGTCTTGTTTTTTGCTCTCTTTATGTTGATCTTGCTTGGGTCTCTTTGAGTTTCTCAAATATATAAATTATTGTTTTTCAGTAAATTTGGAAAGTGTTCAGCTATTATTTCCTTGAATGTTTTTTATGTTCCTTTCTTTCCTCTCCTTCTGGTACTTCTATTATGTATATGTTGGTGTGAATAATTATGTTTCACATTTTTCTTTTATATTTGTTTATTTTTTAAGAAAATAGATATTGCAGGGGTTTTTTCTGTGCAAATAAACCAACAGGGAATACAAATATAGTATAATGCTATTTGTTACTGAGAAAACTGCATTTCCAAGCTTTCACTAGAAGTTTTGCCATTTTAAATTTTAATTTTCCTGTTCTTTCTTTCTTTCTTTCTTTCTTTCTTTCTTTCTTTCTTTCTTAATGGTGACAAAAATTTCGTGGGATATAGCTGACAGAAGCAGAATTAAGAAACCACTCAAAACACCTGGTTTACAATTTAAAATGTAATCATTAATGTCTTTAGCAGTCTTAGGTGCAAAGAAAGCTAAAAAGACATGAAAAAAAAGATGTCATCTGAGTTGCTAAATTTCTCACATTCTCTGCATAGACAACCACTAGCTTTTGTCTATCCACTGATACGCTGCTGTTTTTTTGGGGGGAGGTAGGAATGTATGGTTCACATAGATCTTTCCTTCTGAAATGACTCAGTGAGTCAGGCTTTTACACTTGCCATGGACCTAAATATTACTGATAAACCTCACATTTTCTTAGTTCAAAATAAATAATTTGGGTTGAATTATTACTATGAAATTCCCCCATATCCCTATGTTTTTATCTGTTCTGTTCAATGTGTCAATATACCTATCAAAGTAACTGATGTTTAATTGGGGTGGCATAAAGCACTGAATAAAGTCAAAAGAGTTCACTTCTGAGCAATTTCCCATGTCAACTATCAGTTAAAAGGATGAGGAATCCTTTACAATATTTTGAAATGTACATTCCAAAGTTTCCTAAAATCTTAAAAAAGATACATTTATTCTCTATCTTGAAAAATTATTGATATTTGAACAGGTAAGGGATTTAATTAATACTTGAATTTAATAAGCAAAGAAGAGGGGTGCCTGGGTGGCTCAGGTGTTAAGCGTCTGCCTTCAGATCAGGGTGTGACCCCAGGGTCCTTGGATGGGGCCCTGCATCAGGCTCCCTGCTCTGCTGGGAGCCTGCTTCTTCCTCTCCCACTCCCCCTGCTTGTGTTCCCTCTCTTGCTGGCTGTATCTCTCTGTCAAATAAATAAATAAAGTCTTTAAAAATAATAATAATGATAATAATAAGCAGAGAAGAATGAACAAGGAAAATAAAAGTAGTCTAATTATAAAACATCTGTTTTTGGATCTGTATTTATAAAAAATTATCTTATGATTATTAATAATATCAATGTTTCATTTATTTATTCTCTTAAAGCTTTTATTTATTTGACAGAATGAGAGCAGGAGAGCACAAGCAGTGGGAGCAGCAGAAGGAGAGGGAGAAGCAGGTCCCCCACCAAGCAGGGAACCTAATGCGGATTTGATCCCAGGACCCTGGGATCATGACCTGAGCCAAAGGCAGTTGCTTAACCAGCTGAGCCACCCAGGCACCCCTCAATGTTTCATTTAAATGAATATTATCTAACTTTTCATCTACCATTCAACTATTATTTATTTTCTACCTTTATGTATCTATCAACCATCCTTCTACCTATTTATTAATTAGTTTACTGAGCAAACATTTTATCTATTGGCAGATAATTGTTTTATAAATAAAAGCCAGGGTTATAAAATTTAATAACTTGTCAGTTACACCTCAATATAAAAATGTATTGACAATTCATTTCTTAATTTTGGAAACTTAGTATACATGCTTTATTTTTCTAAATAGCATATAATAATCCTAGAATTTTGATGAATAATATCACTTTGCTGGGGAAAGATTGACTACAAGGACAAGATTTGGATACATGTCACATTTTAGGAGAGGAAGCTTAACAAGTATAAAGTATTTGATCATTTATATGGAGGTCAGTGGAGTCAACTATCTTTAAATGTGTTTTGCTCTTTATTATCAATTCTTTTTAGTAATTACACATCATTTTGTGTTGACTACCATAAAATCTCTTCAAGATTCTTAAGGAATTTAACGACTCAATTTGATCATTTGTTATTTTTAGATATTCTCTTTTTTATAGTAAGTAAAGAATTATGAGAACCTGGCATGCAACTGTGAAGACCTTGAAAAAGCTGTATGTTCTCTGATTTTATTTATTTATGTATGCATATATGTATGCATCTGTGAATGGATGGATGGATTGGTGGATGGGCGGGTGGATGAGTGGATAGACAGATTTGATTTCTGAAACTTCTTTTATTAAAGGAATTTATTTTAAAAATCACTACAGAAATTTATTTTTTGAAATAAAAATCTTCATAAGTCATTGTTATTATTTTTATGGGTTTTTAGCTTTTTCTGCTTTTTGTTATTTTGTGAACATTTATGTATGACGAACTCCTCTCTCCATGATGTAAAACATATTCAGGCTGAGGTTTACAGATGTGATAAATATATTGCTTATTAAATCAACTGTTTCTAATTTAATGCTTAGCATTTATGTTGTTATGACTCGTTGCCCTAGATTTATGTTAAATGACTTTTATTATTCCTTATATGAATATATATTTGCCCAACTCAGGAATATGTGAAATGGAAAAAAAAATAACTTGTGTGGCATATAATGTTTGCTTTACAAATATGGGGGAAAAGTATATTAAGTATTGTAAACATATACTTCTAAACCTCTATTAAAAACATCTTTTCTTTTGGCTATTTGTAAATTGACTTTTTGCTTTGTCTGTGATTTGCTAAAATGTTACTTATATTTCCATTATGCAAATACAGACATTTTGCTTATCCAGTTTTTTTAAATGCATAGATTAAATACACATTTGGAATATTAAAAACACATTTGTAACTATAGTATCTAGAACAATATCATTTTAAAAGAAATGAAATAATGCAACTAGTTGAGGCAGATTTTATTTCTAGCAAAAATTATTACAAAAAATACTTATGATTAAGTTGTGTTGAATGTTTATTGTAAGCTTGAAAATGTGCTAAGTATTTTTAAATAGATTATTTCATTGAAATACTATTTTAATTTTTGACATACTTTGTATCATTACATTTATTTTATAAAAATTGAAATAGAAACTAAGAGACTTGAGGAACTTACCCTCTGTCATACAACTTTTTTGATGGGTAAGTTAGATTTGATTTAAGACAGTTGGACAACAGAGCCCTACATGTCTAACTTTTATAAAGAAGAACAAGGAAGCTTCAAGAAATGACAGCAGCCAGTTCCAAACAGTTTAAAATGAAGAGTATTTGTAGCTCCTCAAATTCTTTACAATAGACTAGAAGAAAATATTTTATCTTATTCCCCTGAACTTTAATATTTATCATTTGTTTGCCTAGTAAAGGAACTTTGAGACTCTACAATATATTATTAAGCTGGAACACTGGATTTGATTTGTAAACTTTCCAGTATAAAAGTTTTGTTTCTTTTTTTTAAAATTTTTCTTTCTTTTATTTGAGTGTAGTTGACCACAATGTTACATTAGTTTTGAGAGTATAACATAGTGATTCAACAACTCTATACATTAATCGATGCTCACCATAAGTATAGCTATCATCTGACAGCATGCAATGTTATTACAGTATCATGGACTATATTTCCTATGCTGTGCCTTTTATCCCCTATGATTTATTCATTCTATGACTGACAGCCTGTATCTTCCACTCCCCATCACCCATTTTGCACATTCCTCACCCCCTTTCCTCTGGTAATCATCAGTGTTTTCTCTGTATTTATTGGTCTGATTCTGCCTTTTGTTTATTCATTTGTTTTGTTTTTTAGAGTCCACATATGAGTGAAATCATATGGTGTTTGTCTTTCTCAGTCTGACTTATTTCACTTAGCATAATACCCTCTATGTCCATAGATGTAGTGCAAATGGCAAGATCTCATCTTTTTTTATGGCTGCATAGTAGTGCATTGTTTATATATATAACATCTTCTTTATCCATTCGTCTATTGATGGAGATCTAAGTTGCTTCCATATCTTGGCTATTGTAAATAATGAAACAATAAACATAGGAGTGCATATATCTTTCCAAATTAGTGCTTTCATTTTTGGGGGGTAAATACTCAGTAGAGGAATTATTGGGTCATATGGTAGTTCCATCTTTTTTCTAATTTTTTGGGGAAACTTTAATACTGTTTTCAGTGATGGCTGTACCAATTCACCTTCCCACCAATAATGCACAAGTTCCTTTTTCTCCCATCCTCACCAACACTTATTTCTTGTCTCTTCAATTTTAGACACTTTGACAGGTATAAGGTGATATTTCATTTTGGTATTAATTTGCATTTTCCCGATGATTAGAGGGGTTAGAGCATCTTTTCATGCATCTGTTGGTCAACCGTATGTCTTCTTTTGAAAAATGTCTAAAAAGTCAGTTCCTCTGCCCATTTTTAATCATATTATTTGTTTTCTAGTGTTGAGTTGTTGTTGTTTTAAAGATTTTTTATTAATTTAATTGAGAGAGAGAGAGAGACAGCATGAACGGAGGCAGGGGCAGGGGGAGAGGGATAAACAGGCTCCTCACTGAGCAGGGAGCCTCGTACGGAGTTCTAACCCAGGACCCTGAGATCATGACCAGGGCCAAAGTCCGATGCTTAACAGACTGAGCCACCCAGGCGCCCCTCTAGTGTTGAGTTGTATACATTCTTTATATATTTTGGATATTAAAAACCCTTACTGGATATATCATTTGCAAATATTTTCTCCCATTCAGTGGGTTGACTTTTTGTTTGGTTGATGGTTTTCTTCACTGTGTAAAAGTTTTTGTTTTGTTTTTTAATTTTTATGTAGTCCCAAAGTTTTTTTAGTTTTGTTTTTGTTTTTGTTTGCTGTTTGTTTGTTTGTTTGGGGTTTTTTTGTTTGTTTTTTGGGGTTTTTTTGGGGGGGGTTTTGCTTTTGTTTCCATTCTCTGAGGAAACATATCTAAAAAATATTTCTATGGCCAATGTCAAAGAAATTACTGCCTGGTCTAAGAGTTTTGATTTGTATTGCTGTTTCAGGTTTTTCTTAAAACATTACTATTGAAAATTAATTTAAATCAAAATTTTACCTTCTTTTAGTGTAGATATGTTCAAGTTCTAAATTTATACTTTGCTTTTTCTACTTTGTATCATAATATCTAATTTTCCCTAGGATAACAATAATCAATGTATGGGATATATATTTTATGGGATATGTATTTTTTGAAATTATGTCTTTCTTCCATGATTAAAAATTTGACAAATAGAAGAAGGTTGGACTGTGTTAAGCAGGATATTTGAGGCCTCATGCTTGCTTCATACAAAGATATATGAATAACTGAAAAGAATTAAAAAGCAGAAGTTTTGATTATATGTACACACCCACACTTTAAAACACACACATTTACAGAAAACATGTTGTATTAAACTCTAGGTATATGTGGTTTTGCATTTACTAAAAATTGCCAGTATATGATTTAAAATGTGAATAGATTTCACGAATAAATTTTGAATCTTTCATGAGAAGATCCCAAATTATTACCATGTACAAGTATCTTTTTGACCATAAAACCTGGTCAAAAAGCTACTCTATAATTTTAAGGATAGGGACTAGATACCAATGCAAGATACTGTATTTTTAAAAACTTACAACCCTTATATTACATTAAAAGAAAAGAAAATAACTGTAGTTCAATAAAGAAGAGGATTTGGGAAGGTTAAGCTCAAGTGAGTGTGAGAATAGAAACTGCAATGAGGGTAACCCTGAAGGCACCATTACTAGGTAAGTAGGAAGGTACTGCAAGATTGGTTATCTAATATCTATAATAATGGTGGTAATAGAATTTGGAAGGGCGTACTTCCTAATTTGTGTGCCCTAGTCACTTGTACTCTTTTATTTGAACATCAAACAATGATTTCATCTTTCCCCTAACCTGCAGTGGGTGAGTCACTGTACACACAACAATGGATATTCATTCACCCTAGGCTACATTTCCACCTGCATATTTACACCATGCAGTGTAGAAGAAGCTGTTTGTTTTTGTTGTCCTAAAAGCAATACCTTTAGATAACACAGAAAATTCTTCTCACATATGGACATCTTGTTAGAAGGACATGTAAGCTATGACCAGTATAGTTTGGGTAAAAATCAAATTCAGCAACTGGGTCTATATCCTGTAATGTCAATTGCCTGGGTCAAGTGGAGAAAGAGAATATCTACCTACCTTGAAGAGAACGAAAACTTGACTTTTCATAAATTAGTTTGGCTTATATTTTGACTAAAGCTTTTTCCTAGAACTGTGTCTATTGTAATAAATATTGATGTTGATGCAAGTTTATATTTACTTTCAATATACACATTTTTCCTTATAAGAGAAAGTCTTCATACAACACTTTGCTTTTTTAGGTACCTACTTAATATGGTCTTGAAGAGAAGACTCAGTTGAGAAATTTTAAGGTAGGATGAAGTATCTCCATACTGCATAAAATAACGCAGGCTGTTGTCTGTCAGGGAAATACTCCATTTTCTGGAGATATTTGTGAGAGATAAGGGTAAGTTGTCAAAAATATCTATGTGGAAAGTGGGAAAATGGATGGAGGTGGTCGAAGTGTACAGACTTCCAGTTAGAAGATAAACAAGTCCTGGGGATGTAATCTACACCATGATGATTCTATTTAACAGTACTGTATTGTATATTTGAAAGTTGTTAAGAGAGTAGATTTTAGAAGTTCTCACCATCAAAAAAAATGTAATTATGTGAAATGATAGATGTGTTAATTAATCCTATTGTAGCAATCTTTTTGCAATGTGCATATATATCAAATCATTATGTTTTATACCTTAAACTTACACAATGTTGTATGTAAGTTATATCTCAGTAAAGCTGAAAAATAATACCTGATATGATCTTATCCATAAGGGATCCATTAAAGTGTTAGAAAACAGTTACAACCATACACAAAAATAAATTCAAAATGGATGAAAGATATAAATGTGAGACAGGAAAACATCAAAATCCTAAGAGAACACAGGCAGCAACCTCTTTGACCCCGGCCAAAGCAAACTCTTACTAGACACATTGCCAGAGGCAAGGGAAAATAAACAATTGGGACCCCATCAAGATAAAAAGCTTCTGCACAGTGAAGAAAACAGTCAACAAAACTAAAAGGCACCCTATGGAATGGGAGAAAATATTTGTAAATGACAGATCTGACATGTCAGGGTTAGTATCCAAAATATATAAAGAACTTATCAAACTCAACACCCATAAAACAAATAATTCAGTTAAGAAATGGGCAGAAAACATGAATAGACATTTTTCTAAAGAAGATATCCAGATGGCTAACAGACACATGAAAAGATGCTCATAATCACTCATCATCAGGGAAATACAAATGAAAACCATGATGAAATACCACCTCACAACTGTCAGAATGGCTAAAATTAACAACTCAGGAAACAACAGGTGCTGGTGAGGATGTGGAGAAAGGTGAAAACTCTTACATTATTGGTGGGAATGCAAAATGGTGTAGCCACTGTGGAAAACAGTATGGAGTTTCCTCAAAAAGTTAAAAATAGAATCCTATAATCCAGCAATTGCACTATTAGGTATTTATCCAAAGGATACAAAAATACAGATTTGAAGGGGTACGTGCACCTCAATGTTTATAGCAGCATTATCAACAATAGCCAAACTATGGAAAGAGCCCAAATGTCCATGGACTGATGAATAGATGAAGAAGAGTTGATTTTATATATATATATATTTATTTATTTATATTTATTAAATATAATTATTTTATATTATTATTTATAAATATAATTAAATAAATATATTATTTATAAATATAATATACAATGGAATATTACTCAGCCATCAAAAAGAATGAAATCCTGTCATTGGCAATGACGTCAACAGAGCTAGAGTGTATTATGCTAAGTGAAATAAAATCAGTCAGAGAAAGATAGCTAGCATATAACTCCACTCATATGTGGAATTTAAGAAACAAAATAGATGAATAAATGGGAAGAAGAGAGAGAGAGAGAAGCAAATCGTAAAAGACTTTTAATGGAAGAGAAGAAACAGAGTTGATGGAGAGAGGTGGGTGCGGGTTTGGCTAAGTGGGTGATGGGTGTTAAGGCTGGCACTTGTTAGATCAGCAATGGGTGTTATAAGTGATGAATCACTAAATTCTACTCCTGAAACCAATAAAAGAATTTAAATAAAAATTTGGGGAAAAAAAGAAATAAAGCAGTTAGAGGTTGGGATTGTTATTTATAGGATATTGTCTGAGAAGGAGGGTTTGATCTTTAAAAGTTATGCAACTAAAAACAGCTTATGATGTATAATTATTAGTAAAAATAAACTTAATTTTCTTCTTATCTAATGTCATAGGGATAGAAGCCAGGAACATTATGAGTTTATGGTTTTTTGTTTTGTTTTGTTTTTAAGAAAGTCTGAATGCAGTCAAGAATGAGGTAGACCTTATTATACTTGTTATAGGAAAATGTAAAATATTGTACAATTGTTAACTTGACTTGTCATAGCTCTTACCTGATTTGAGGTTAAAAATTTAAATCTTATTAGCACTTCAGCGTTTGATAATGTTGAATCTTTGTCTAAGTAAACATACTGATGTGTTTTCCTATCTGAATGTTGAAACGGCAATATAATTGACAATGCATTCACTTCATTTGTACTCCTTAGCTAACAAAAGTTAACATACACTTGAACATAAATTCCATTTCTTTAAACACATTTAAGATTTATTTATTTATTTGAAAGAGAGAGAGCAGTGGGGTGGGGGGCTGAGAGAGAAAATTCCATGCAGGCTCCCTGCTGAGTTCAGAACCGTATGTGGGGCTTGATCTTACCACCCTGAGTTCATGACCTGAGCTGAAATCCAGAGCCGAATGCTTAACTGACTGAGCCACTCAGGTGCCCCATAAATTCCATTTTTAAATATTTCTAAACACCAAGAACAAAAATATCACACCCTAAAATGAATACAAATTGGGGTTTGGCCTATGGCAAGGCCTAGGAGAGGTGCCTAGGGCAGAAAATTAATGGATGCATTAATTCTCAGGTATAGGAATGAGCCCAAATCTTGCCAATTACTTCTATTAGGAAATACAGTATATCTGGATTGTTTTCTTCTTGGTTAGACAGTCTTTTCTTAATACTCTGTGACCTATAGAATAAATTACAGAACCTGTCACAACTAGGACAGTCTATATTGTACAGGGAAGGGATAAAATTAAAAAAAAAAGAGAAAGAGAGAGATGTTAAAATGTAAATATAATCATGAAAAAGCAAGGGTAGAAGAAAACATATGAAGCTATATTTATATAAAACTAAACTCTATTTAGTATTTTTGTTTCTGGATTTAATCATAAGAAAATATTGGTTGTACAATGTCTTTCATCCCCTGTCCATCCCATTCTTCTTTAACCTCAGCTTACACTTCAGTCATGGTAGGCAAAGAAGATAAATACATTTCCAGAACAAGCATCTATTCCAATTAAGACAAATTGCTGCCTCCTCAGAGATGAGAGGTGTCAATTACTCTATTAGGATATTGGAATAAGTTATAATTTCTGGGAAGTTTGCCTTCTGCAACACTATGTGCCAGATCAGCTGTTGTGAAATAAAGCTGAGGTAACCAAACCCTTGCATAAACTTTGCATTTGGCACTAAGTAACATTTTTATATGAACCCACTGGGCAAGCAAGGAATAGAGGGTAAATCTGATGTGTTTTCCACAGTTAGATTCTTTTATTTTTATTTTTTCCTATTTATAAGATGTACTAAGGTCTTGGGATGCAATAAACAACCAACTACTACCAGAGAGCCTTGATGATAAATCTTCTTTGCTCACCACTTCTGACGTACTACCCAATCTGACAAACATACCATCTTGCATCTGGTTGCTAAGTGTTTCTCTCTGACCTTTCCTGATAAATGGGGGCCCATTTCAATGGCAGAATTTCCCATTTACATCCCTAGCTTACTAAGCACAGTCAGCACAGGGCTTTTCTTTTCTTTTTTACTGTTGTTTTTCTCACCAACGCAGTTTTCCTTGACTTGGTTCAAAGAATGTTCTCTGGCACCTCTCCAGAAATATAAGTAAGGAATAGAGAATGGTTCAAGATGATATTCTTTTTCAAGTTACGCTTCTGTTGGTATTTGGATTATTTCTTTACATCATTCAACCTAATTTATGACCTCTTAACTTATTTTAGAATAAACCAACATTGAGTGCCAGTTTAGGTCTGCCAATTGAACAAACCATTGCTACTATTCCCAGCTGTTTCAGCTACTGTGTTTAATACAGATTCTCTAGGGATGCCTGAGGGGTTCAGTCACTTAGGCATCTGCTTCGGCTCAGGTCATGATCCCAGGGTCCTGCGATCTAGTCCCGTATTGGGATCCTTGCTCAACGGGAAGCCTGCTTCTCCCTCTGCCTGCCGCTCCCCCCAGGCTTGTGCTCTCTCTGTCTCTGGCAAATCAATCAATCAATCATTTTAAAAAATTAAAAATTAAAAACATATGGCAGAACTTGTTTAAAAAGACATAGCTTCTCTAGATATGTGCACACATGTTGGCTAAGAATCTCTATCATACATTCATTGTAATTTAGTACTCATAGAACTAGAATCTTATTTTCTCCTATATCTGTCTATAGCTACAAAAGAAATGGGATTTTTCCAGACAGCCATAGAGATTGTGGGTTTGGTTTTTTTTTAATCTCCTTTGATACAAGAATTGAAAATTGTAGGGTTCCTTCTTTAACCTTTCCATAGGAGCTATAAGTAATCAACCCACTCATCTGTTCTTACAAATTTCATAATCATAACCATAATTTATAACAGCATATATTCATTCTACTAAATGAATTGCCCTTCCTTCCGTAGACCCATTGATATAGTTGACCCTTTATCTGTGAAAACTTAAAACATAAAAATTTAAGAAATGCCTCCTCAGCTGTCATGTGTGAAGGACAATAAGAATGCATTCCTCTGATCCTACCTTGGATATAAGTGCTTCCAAAACTAACCAGATTTTTACTTTTCTCAAAGATTTTTTGTCTAAATTCAGTCCTAGCTAACCCTTTTATTTATCACCACAATTAGTTTCATATACTAAAGTTCAATCCAGCTATTTTAAACAGGAAGAGATGTTCTGAAAGGAGACTGAAACAAACAATAAGCAAACAGAACTCGCAACATTTTTGAAAAGGCTAGAAAGAAGAGGTCCTGGACGAGTTTTCAGTAGCAACGTCCAGAACTTCATTGAAGATTAATCTGATATTTAATGCTTGAGGTATTTGTGCCAGAATTCCTGTCCTAATCATGGCTATGAGGCTGCTGGCACCTCCTCTAATCAAGAACTGTACACCTTATAATGCTGCTCATGCAGTTATCGTGTTCCATAGTTCATATTGCTTTCTTCTGAAAGAAAATCTCATACGGATATATGTAAATATCAGAGTTTGTTTAAAAGACTTTGTATAGCAATGGATGGCAAGTGCTTTAACTCCCATCCATACAACAAATAATCAATACTTACATTTTGTATACTTCCAAAAACAAGAGTTACACAATAGTTGTTTCCATTTACTTTGGCAAGTTAAAGAAACATAACCTAAAATGTCTATGTCTGGGAAAAGAAAGAGGGTTGACCTGTTTGCTGTAACATAGTTAACAGGCTTTACTAAATGTGGGCTCTAGAGACATGGTACGTGAAAGCATAGCCCTGAGTAATTTCTATAAAACTTCAGGTAAATAAAATATTGAGGCTGTGTGTGTCTCTGTGTGTGTGTGTGTGTGTGTACATGTATATGTATACACATTTCATTTCAGTGTCTGGTGTCCTACTATGGCTACAACTTCAGACTTCTAAACTGAGGGAAAGAAAGTGGAATTTGGAGGTCTCTCCAATGTTTCCTTTAGTGTAAGTTTAGTGTTAGATGAAAATTTTCTCCAAATAATGTCATGGGTTGTGTTAACTTCCTAGGGCTCTGTGGCTTAAACTGAGATTGGGTGGCTTAAACAACAAATTATTTTGTCACAATTCTGGAGGCTAGAAGTCCCATATCAAGATGTTGGGTTTGGTTTCTCTTGAGGACTCTGCCCTTGCCTTGCAGAGCGTCCTTTCTGTGTCCTTACATGGCCTTTCTCTGTGTATGTACATCACTGTTGTACCCTTTTCTTGGTATAGAGCTCCTTTCTTATTACCTGATTTAACCTTAATACCTAGTATCTCAGAATATGTCTGTATTTGTATATAGAGACTTCGAAGAAGTAATTAAGATGTCAACATGTATTTTGAAGGGGACATAATTCAGCCCATAACATTGGTAATCTGTCACTGCAGGCCTGGGGAAGCCAGAAGTGCGTGGATTGCTTTAGAGTATTTCCCTTCCAGATAGGAAATGGGTGATTCTTATGGAAAAGCTCTTAAAAGTTGCCTGAACCAACTTGTAGGTGTTCTTTTTAGGATATTCTTTTTTCCTCCTTTAACAGATATGAATATAGATATAATGCCTAACACTACAGGGACCATATGTGTGCAAGAACTAGCTTCTTCATTGAACCTGGAGCCACAAGCTAATGATGGGCAATAAATTGCCTAGGACATTGGATACTAGTTCCAGGCTGCCTATGCTTGGACCTACTTTACACAGGGGAAAAATAAATAAGTCCTTGTTTTTTATCAAAAGGTTTCCAGATAACTGAATAACTGCCATGGGGCCTGGGTGCAATTTCTAAATCTCTTAAAAGGTGGGCACAACCTCTATCCTTTAAATGAAATTAGTGACTGTGTTTTTAAATTCTGACTTATTTATTTATTTATTTATTTATTTATTTATTTAGGTCTCTCCTCTTGTTTCACTCTTACATTGAAAATGGAATCTATAAAAGCATTTCTTACTGATTTCACTTCTTCCACCTTTAACTTAACTGTAATCCAGTATCTCAGGGTTGTTAATATTTTTTTAATTTTCTCCTGTTTAAAAGATGAGATGGAAAGAAATATCTGTTTCTTTTTTCTTTCTTGTTTTCTTTCTTGTTTTCTTTCTTTCTTTCTTTCTTTCTTTCTTTCTTTCTTTCTTTCTTTCTTTCTTTCTTTTAATAATGAGCCAAGGTATTGAACATATTGAAGCTTGGGCTTTCAATGAAGTAAAGAATTTCATTGAAGAAAACTGATCTGATCATAATCCAGAACAAATAAATTTTAATTACACAAGTATTTACAGAAATTTAGACTATATTCAGTTTATAACCTCATCCCTGTTATTGTCCTTTTCCTTTTCTTCTTCTCCCACCCTCCCTCTCTCCTTCACTTCCTCTCTCCTTCACTCCCTCACTCCCTCATATTCTCTCTCCCTCACTCCCTCTCCTCCTCCCCTCACTCTTTCTACCCTCCCTCCTTTCTTTCCTCTTCCTTCTTTTCCTCTTTCCTTCTTTCCTTCCTCTTTCTCTGTCTTTCTTTCATTCAAACCTTAGAAAAGTTTTATTTCTGGCTGTAGTAGTAGATACCTGAAATATCAAAGACTTGGCTATGATCCAGTAAAATACTTCTTCATTCCTTGGTGCCCTTTACATTCCCCCCCCCCCCAATGAGGGCTTCTTTATCCCTATTCAAAGATTTTTAAGGGCTACAGATGCTCCATGCAAAGTAGAGATGCCTCAAGCTTGTTAAAATAGCTTACACATTTTACCAGGACTTTTTTTTATTGTTGTTGTTATTATTATTATTTGATTAATTGAATCAAGGTGACTTTTTCCCTAGGGCTAAAATAACTTGATTGCTTGAAGCACTTTAACTGTAAGAATCAACTCTATTGAAGCAGAGCTATTCATTATCCAGGATTTAATGAGTTCAGTCTGCATACCATAATCTACCACAGTGCCTCATCAATCCCAATAGATACCACTTCCCGGCAGGTCATTCAAAGCAGTTAAAATCTACCAAATACTTAAGAAAAACATTTTTTTTCAAAAGCTAGACTATCATAAAAGAGTCTTATCCCCAGGTATGGAAATGAGAATGTCTCAGATGTAAGTACTCCAGTGAAAGTCACAGAAAGCAAACCTGTGCTCAAATTAATGAATATGTTCTTTTGAATAAATTTGTAATTGCCAAGGCTTGTGATTATTTTATTATAATTCCAAGTTGTCAACAACACAGAAAATTATACATTTTAACCAAGAAAAGCAATTATTTTCAAGTTATGCCCTATTAGGAGTAAAAATTTTATATAAACATCCTCAGACATTATTGCAAAGATTATGACTTTCACTTTTAATCAGAATGAAACTGTCTTCAAGTTACATGGACACACAGTCTGAATACAGATGTAAAAATATGCTAAAAAAAGATCTTATCTGAGCTTGGAAGGACTAAAAAGCAGCAGAATTGACTTATATATTTAAGACATACGTGCCTATATGCACAATGTATACGCACATGTATACTCATACATACATACATGTCTAGTCCTCTATACCTTGCTTATTTTCATGTGCTACTTAAGGTACCTGATCATAATTGTGAAGATAAAATAAGACCAAAATCAGTAGCATTTGACAAGTATAATTGATGTATACCATATAAACATGTACTTCTTAAAAAAAAAAAGAAAAAACATAACAAACTATCCTTGTAGCTCTAACTCCACCACCATCCATTATCCATACAAAAATAGAGACTCAGGGGAATAAACCAGTGCCAGAATATATAAAAATATCCCAGTGGAGATAATATTCAGAGTTTTTTCAAGAATTCAAACACTGGTTCTTTAATTAAAATTAGATATAAGGCCTATAATTATTTAGTCTTCAGTTATGGTTCACCTGTGAAAAGATCAGCAGGATGCCATATTATATTCCACTAATGAGACACATTAGCAAAAGCTTTGGAGAGGAGACTATAAACAAATGTCCTTTTTGCTTAAGTAGATATGACAGACAAGTGCATGAGCCATCGCACCTGGTAGAAATAGTTTTCCCAGTACCTTGTGAACATCCTTTATCAAAATGTCCCCACTGATATTGCAAGAATCTAAGAAAATTGATGGCTACTTCCTATAGTAACTGAAAATTTCCAATTTCCACAAAGCTACTGGCAGATTCCATTGACTTTCGCTTTCTCTGTCTTTCTAATGATTTTGTAATTAAGAGTTACATTTCCAAATTATTTTGTTGAATTTCTTTCTGCTCAACATATTTACATTGCTCCCTGTTTTCTTGATCAAAGCAGGACCCATACAGAAAGCCATAAAACTCAAATATCTATAATATAGCATTTTTATGAATAGCAAAGTTATAAAAAAATCATGCTATATTTTAATTTCCAATTGATCTTACTATACAGTTCATGCTCTATTTCACATCTCAAAGCCATTTCACTGACCTATCCGTATATATCCTTGTAATTACTACCTGAAACAAAAATAAAATCATTAGTTCAAGGTCATGAATTACTATCATTTCTAGGAAATTGACTATCAGGAAATTTTCTTAAGGGATTTTTCTAACAAGTCTATTTCTTTTAATTCATAAGTGGCCTTACTTAGAAAGTTTCTAATTTTTATAGTTTGTTTCAATGTGCCAAATAAGGAAAATTTTTGTGTCATAATTTCCTTATGTTCAGTGCATAATGCACATTCAACTTTCATGTCATTCTATAGGTTACCTCATACCAAACCTTGACAATATTTGCAAAAATAATTTTGTTTTAATATTTTTTATTAAATCAACTATAGTTTTTGAAAGAAGTGCATCCATCATACTTCCTACTTTAATCACAAGGAAAGATAAGTAAAATAAAAAGGTAAGTATTAAAAGCAGATTGTTCTATATTTGCAATTGATCTCCATCATTATCTTTCTAAATCTGTGCTAAATGTTTAAATTAAGGGTGCCTGGGTGACTCAGTTGGTTAAGCATCTGCCTTCAGCTCAGGTCATGATCCTGGGGTCCTGGGATTGAGTCCCCCGTCAGCAGGGCGTCTGCCTCTCCCTCTGCCCCTCTACCCTGCTTGTGTTCTCTCTCTCTCTGTCTCAAATAAATATATAAAATCTATAAATAAATAAATACATACATACACACATACATACATACTTAAATTACTCCCTGACATTGTTCAATTTTAGGATTTAGAATTAGGACATATTTTAAATTATCCATTTTGGATCTTAAATAATTTAAAATATTATTTAGAAATGTGACATTCATGAAGAATCGATACGAAGAATAAATGTGGTCTAAGAGAAGTTGATAATTTGGATAAAGGAATATTTAATTAGTCTCTTAAAAGCCATCTCAGTATGTTTTTCCACTCCATACTATACCATTTTGTACACGCAAAATGTATGAATTACCATGCAAAGTAAATTGTATTTGAATCAATTATACTCCTTTGATATATTTATAATAATTCAGGTTAGTGTATAAATGGTTGGTGTTTAACTTAACTATGTTTCAATGTTAATTCCAAAATAGTACAGCATACGGTTCTCTATGTGAACAAGTTATAGGTTTAAAGTGAACATTGTTTTGAGCTATATCCCTAGCTTACTTTTAAGATAAATATTAAAATATTAATGAAACGATTTTCTTTGTGAAGTGTTAAAAAAAGGAATAGCATGCTGTTGCTCTCTGTAGGTACAAACCCCAATGAAAATCAGTCAAGTAAAGAGCAAGTCAAGTTTGAAGTGGAAATACTTTCTTAACTCAGTTACATGATACATCAGAATATGATAAAAAATGGGAGGAAAATGAAACAAGAAAGAGGAACATTAAATAAATTACAGAAGTCTTCAGAAAGAAGACAACATTTGCTCAGATATGTGTAGTTGACAAGGAATAAACTATGAGAAAATCCAGTTCAAGTATCTATTAGACAGAGAGTTCTGCCATAACTAAAAGCCCTTTGGCAGGATTGTGCCTAGTTTGTGCAAGGAACAACAAAAAAGCCAGTTTAACTGGAGTTGTTGCAGAGGGAGAGGCATAGAAGATGATGTCAAAGAGGTTGTTAGGGGCAGTCTCTGTTTGATTTCTAATTACTAGAGTATCATATGCCTTTTATTCTCTTACTTGCATTCCCTAAGTGATTTCATCCAATATAATGCCCTTAAATATCATGTATATGCCAACAAATCTAAAATGTATAACTCTAACCCTAAGATATCTTCTAATAATAAGAAAAACTACAAACATTTGACTAAGAAGTCATTTTTGGTTTCTTTCTTCCTGCTGAATTGACCTAGAAACAATGACATAAGAATCCTTTGCATCCTGACTTTGGTTTCTAAATACCATTCTACCAAATAGAATCAAGTACTTTGCAAAAATGGACAATTCTAGGGATAGAATAAGAAAAATTTTTTAAAAAATAGTAATTATAATATCTTTTGCCATAAAATAAGGAAATGCTGAAAAATGATGGGGCATTAAAAAAAAGGAAAGATCTTGAAGGAACTAGCCAAATTGTAGTGCATTTTGAACAACAAAAGAATAATGCCAGTAAAATATTAATAGTACATTCCAATGAATAATCAGTCTACATTCACTGAAATTAGAAAGGAAAAAAATAAGGAGAAGGAAGAGAGAGGAAGCAAAGTATTTTTCTATGGCAGATTGCCAATAATAAATGTAGAAAAATACTGAATTGAGAAAGTCAGTAAAATTTGTGAAATACAAATCAAGCAAGAATAGTCAATTGATGTTAAAATAGTACATATAAGGGTGAGGAAGAAGAGATTGAAGAATTTCAAATTATCTTTCCAGCAAAATATTTTAATTAATTGCAAAGGGAAAAAAAGGTAACTTTTCGGTGAATATTTTGATAAATACTACCTCAGCCAAGTCATCAAAATAAACTTCACCAATAACAGGACAAAGAGACATTAACGTGTTCCCCAATGCAATTCATTGAGGAAAAAATAAAAGGACTGTTATTTATGGTATATTTCTGTCACATATTGATGACTTCAACTTAATCTTGACAAACAAGAGGCAAATCTAAATGGAAGATCATACTATAAAACATATTGCTTGTTATTCTAGAAAATATTAACCACAAAAGAAAAAAAAAAGCTGAGAAAATTTTCCAGATAAAAAGAGACTTAAGTGATGAGATAGTTAAATGTAACAAGTGATCCTGGATTGGATTCTGGATCAGGAAACTATGTCCATAACAGACATCATTGGATGTTTGGTGAAATTGGAATATAGATTATATCATACTATTATAGATAGTGGATTGTAGAAAATAGTATTATATAGCTAATAGTATTATATCAATATGATATTTCCTGAATTTGAAATTTGTTCTGGGGTTCTATGTGAGATTGTCTTTGTCCTTTAGAAATACAGGCTGTGAAGTATATAGGGGTAAAGGGCTATAAAAAATGATTCAGACAAATGTATGTCTGTGTGTAAAGAAAAACAGAGAGAGGTGCAAAGGTTACAAAATGTTAGTGATAGCTGATTCTGGGTAAAGAGTATAAAGGAGTTCTTGAATTGGTAATTCTAGGTGAAAAATATGTAGGAACTTTTATACCTCTGTAGGTTTGAAATCTCAAAATAAAAAGTGTTTTCCATGCAAATGAGGTTTCAAAATAAAGACATTTAATATACCCTCTTACCTTTAGCGACAAATGAAACTACAAACGTGTTTCCCTTACCGCACAACACACAAGATGATGATACCAGCGAGAAAGGAGATAAACAACATGAGTCCTAACTTTGAAACAGGCTACAGACTGCAGTGCCTGGAATTAGTTTCTCTGGTATGATTAGTGTTTGGATAGTTTCAGTTTTTCATATCTCAGCTCAAAATTCACCTTTTTGGTGATAACTTCTTTGAACTCTACCTCACAATGATACTATACATTACATGTCATTCATAGCATTTACTATAATCTGAAGTTATCTTGTTCATTATTTGATCAAATGTTTATTGTAGGTATCCATTCAAAGGATTGTAATACTTAGGAAAGGATGAGCATTTATGAGGCATCATCTCCAGTAATTTATCAGTTTCCTCAATGCCTACAAAATTCCCTAGCATAAAATAAATACTTAATAACTATATGTTGAATGAGAATGCAATTAATAAATGCAAGTTGTACACAATCATTAGTATAAAGATGTTTAAAAAAAAAAAAAACCCAAAACCATATTAGCTGTTATGAATGATTAGTATTTACAATTCCACTGAATACTCACTACATCCCAGTGAGTTAGGGAACACTATCATTCTCATTTTATATATAAAGAAACTAGATGGGGAGCTTGGGTGGCTCAGTTGGGTAAGCATCTCACTTCTGCTCAGGTCATTGATCTCAGGGTCCTGGGATCCAGCCCTGTGTTGAACTCCCCACTCAGCAGGGAGCCTGCTTGTCCCTCTGCCCCCCCCATGTGCTCCCTCCCTCCCTCTCTCTCTCTCTCTAATAAATAAATAAAATCTGAAAGAAAGAAGAAAGAAAGAAAGAAAGAAAGAAAGAAAGAAAGAAAGAAAGAGAAAGAAAGAAAGAAAGAGAAAGAAAGAAAGAAAGAGAAAGAAAGAAAGAAAGAGAAAGAAAGAAAGAAAGAGAAAGAAAGAAAGAAAGAGAAAGAAAGAAAGAAAGAGAAAGAAAGAAAGAAAGAGAAAGAAAGAAAGAAAGAGAAAGAAAGAAAGAAAGAGAAAGAAAGAAAGAAAGAGAAAGAAAGAAAGAAAGAGAAAGAAAGAAAGAAAGAAGAAAGAAAGAAAGAAAGAAAGAAAGAAAGAAAGAGAAAGAAAGAAAGAAAGAAAGAAAGAAAGNAAGAAAGAAAGAAAGAAAGAAAGAAAAAAAGAAAGGGAAAGAAAGAAAGAAAGAAAAGAAAGAAAGAAAGAAAGAAAGAAAGAAAGAAAGAAAGAAAGGGAAAGAAAGAAAGAAAGAAAGAAAGAAAGAAAGAAAGAAAGAGAAAGGGAAAGAAAGAAAGAAAGAAAGAAAAAGAAAGAAAGAAAGAAAGAAAGAAAGAAAGAAAGAAAAAGAAAAAAAGAAACTGGAAAATAAGTAGTTTAAACATATCACACTGTTAGTAAGTAGCAAGGCCAGTCTGGTTTGGATTCTGGTTTGAATCTCAGGTTCTTAACCATTATATAGTACTACTATTTACCTACTATGTGTTATCATTGTACTACGTTTTAAAATTATCAAGTGAAGTTTAAGAGTACAGGAGGTATAAGGACATATTAAACAATGGAAATTGAAGAAAAATCAGGAATAACAGTATTATAACAAGTTGTCATCAAATTCAGTGTCAATAGCTGAAAGTGATAAAAAAAGAAATGCTTTCATAGTGAAAAAATATAACTACAAAGATTAAACAACTATAAAACAAATATAAAAATGTGTAATTTATAAAAACAAATTAAGATACACGAAAAACAAGTTGAAATATAAGATCTTTTTGTTTCAAGTTAAAGAACATTAAAAAAATAATAATGATTGGCTACAACTACCAAGTACTGTGCTAGGTTCTGAGTGTGCCAAGTAGAAAAATACTATTTGTGACTTTCACATACTTACAAAGAGATTAACTTCCCTACTTTCCAAATATTGCAGGGATCCTAGATATTTTTTTAAATATACTATTATATCTGAGAGAGCATATGTCTCTATCCTTGGCTGATAACATGATATTGCTAAGAACTGGAGAGAACTAATTTATAAGATAATGTTTCTAGCCACAAACTACTCCCACTCTTGACGGGGAAGTGTCAGTATATTATAGCTGGCTGGTGGTGTGACTATGTGAGGAGGTATACTTCCACGTGCAGATAGATGACATCACATTGTGAGTATGAAATTACAAAAGGGGCGGGTGTGAAGTAGCCAGAAATCACTGTCAATGGCAACATTATTTAAGCTAGGCTGTTTAATGTTATCTTACAAGTGAATTTTTACTTATTTGGCTTTCAAGGACAGTCTAGCTTGTTTCTCCAAAAATGTGATGAGATTTGAGGAACTGCTTCCAAAAACTTTTAGTTACAGAGTACTCTTTTGGAATGTATTCTATATGGGCAGTCAAAGGAAATATTTTGAATGCCTCAGGAGTTCTGCTCGGGACTGAATTGTTAAAAGATTTACATACACGCTTGCACAAAGGTGAGAACCGTAGTAGGACCATAATGGTCCTTCTGAAAAATATGTTAGCAACAATCTCTTATTTCTCCCTTAGAAAAGAAAGCTCTCTCTGTTTTTTTTTTTATTCTTCTCTTGGTGGGAAGGTTTACCACATGAAGCAGTCCTACAGGAGAAGAAAGATAGCAGTAGTTTTAATATAATCTTTTTACTCCCCTTTCTAAAAATCTTCAAAATTTGAAAGTAGAAAGGGTTTTAAATTATCAGTCTAGAAATAAAGAACAACAAGGAAATTCTTGGGGCATTATTGAAGCAATCATTTGGAGCTGTCTTGGTTATGCCAGCAATTATTTGGAACTGTCTATTGCTTTATAGTTAGATTGACTTGCACTGTGTGACTTTCGATGCTAGTGTGGGTGAAAATGAAGTTCCTTAATTGATAATGATTGCTCATACCAAGTTGTGTTAAAAGAGAATAGAATGTTTTATGATGCAGAAACGTATTGTGAATTTCTAAATAGCATAAGAGGGAGATTCATCTTGCAACTTCTTTTTGAGAAATGGCATATTCTGACCCCTTTCTATAATCCTCAATTTAATTTTCAAATCAAAGACAAAATATAGAGGTCCACTTCAAACAAACAAACAAACATACAATTTTATGTCAAAGTACCGCATAGGTACATTCCTACATATATCCAATATCCAATAGAATCTCTCAAGGTCTCCTCATAAGAATGTTTATATTATTATCATAATTTTTCAATGAGGAGAGAGAGGTTCACATAGGATAGTCAAATTGCTTCATGATTATAGTAGCAGTGCCAAAGTTGATATTTAATTCCAAGTTTTTCTGACACCTGGTGCATATGGTTTATTTTTAATACCATTATGCTTCCCACAGTGCATGCAAATGTAAAAATTTGAGTTCCTGCAGAACTCCAGAAAATAAAACTTTTACAATATTAAAATAAATGATTCCTAACTATAAGAGCACATTTATTTGGTTTAGTTATCATCACCTATTACAACTTGGACGACATTCAGAAAATTCAGAGTCAAAGATTAGTCAAAGCAAGAGAATATATTGCATTAACTGTTATTTGAAGACTGTGATTTTAACCACAGTAGGCATGCCACCTTGCTTATGCCCAGTGATTTCCTTGTAGTTAATAACCTCATGAGAAAAAGTTTCTAGGGGTGCTGTCACAGATTATCTTATTTTAAACCAAGCCTGTCTTTGACAACTTGGCTTCAAGCTTTCAGCCAATGCTATTGTTTGGACTTGACTCCTAAACCATCAAGGAAGCTCTTGACAGATGAAGTTTCGCAGGAGCCAAAGCATTAATTCTTAAAATGTTATAAATACATGGAATGAAATGATTTGCAAATTAATATCTTATTTAAACAAGAAATATTATCAGCTTAAACCACTTATCAATATTTTAAAGAACATATAAGGAAGATTATGAGGAAAATATTAAGAGTAAACCTGTTTTTTAAAAGCTGATTTAAGTAAATATTTGAAAAATTCTTTATTGAGTACCCACATTGAGTCCAGCAGATAGTAAGCATCACATGAGCTATTTATTAAATACTGCCTATCAATAAAATCCCCTGCCAAATGTCTATAAGAAGTTGAAGTGCTTAAATTTGAATTTTGGTGTTTCTTATCCTAAAAATCATGTTCTTCATATAAAACACACAAAAATCATTTACAGTTAAAATAATTAATGCTATATGCAAGCAGTTTCATAAGAATAACTATAGTATCATGTAGAGTTAAAATAGGTCTAAATTTCCACAAAGATTCAGACCTAAGTGTCTGTCCAGACAGGCTCATCAAAATAGGATTTCATTATTTGATTGCAGGATCAAAGCAGGCTTATTGGATTTATACTGTCTAACACTAGAAGAAATAAAAATAAAGATCTAAAGAACAAAGAATGACCTCTAGTTCTGCAATCAAGGAATATCAGTGAGGAACTAAATCTCTATATAAAATTCCCGGCTGCTGAATAGAGGAATTTTACCCACGGTGTAACAGTTCCATGTAATACTTGTGAAATGCCTGAAATATAGGATGTCTATACACAAGTCTTGGTTTAAAAGAAGATAATGTTATAACAGCAGTTTTACAACTTCCCCCTACAAAATTGTTAACTACAAGGAAATGACTGGGCATGAACAAAGTGACATGCATACTGAGGTTAAAATCATAGCCTTAAATAGTAATTACAGGAATACATTCACGTGCCCATTGTAATCATTGATTCTTTGAGTTGTCTGAATGTTTACATTCAAGTACAATAAAGTCTTACTGATTTGTAAGTTTACATTAGAAAATAATTTTATGGGGGCACCTGGGTGGCTCAGTCTGCTGGGCAGCTGACTCCTGATTTTGGCTCAGGTCATGATCTCAGGGTCCTGGGATGAGTCCTGCCACAGACTCTGCACTCAGCGGCAAGTCTGCTTGAAGGTTCCCTCTTTTCCTCTCCCTCTGCCCTCCCCAAACTCACACTTCTCTCTCTCTCTCTCTCAAATAAATAAATACATCTTAAAAAAATAAAATAATTTTATGAAGAAAAAAATTTCTGGACATGAAACAATAAATGAAATAAAGTGTTCTATTCTCAAATTTGATATCAATTTTTAATACTTATATTTTATAGATATACCATTGTTCTTAATGTCTTTTTCTAGATTTTCACATTTATTCAAATCTTTTCACCAAAGAGTAACCTCGCTGACCTCTATTAATTCAAGCAAGGGCAAGGGCAGCCTGGGCTCCTGACTTCCGTAATGAGAAGAAAGACTTCAGGTAAAAGCTGCTCTACAGAGAACAACGAAAGGGAGGAAAACTCAGACCCTCAAAGCCTACCCTAAAGTTACTCAGATTAGAACTGTCAGATGGCAGAGACTTACAAATGATGCCATTCTGATTGTATAGTTGTTAAAAAGCAAACTCCAACTGATACAGAATTTTGTACCAAAAGTACAGAGTGTACCAGTAATCTAAAATGTATAATACAGGCTTTAAAATGGGTAGTGAGTGGAAAGGACACTGTTACTAGAGGTTGGAAAATGACTGCCCCTATTATATAGTCAGCAAGCATTTGGCAAACTGTCACCTGGGATAACTGAAAAGACAAGCAACTTGGAAGATATTGGGAGCATTGGGAGAGGAGATTTTGATTCAAATACCGAAATCATGTGTTGTTACTTGCAATTCTTTATTGCTGCTAACAGGATTTTAAAAGATACTATAAAGAAGAAGTGAGCTCAGAAATGTAATGACTATTTTGATAGATTTTAGAGGAAATAGCCCAGAGATTTCAGCTTTAGAAAGTAAAACTGTGTGCCCCAGACAAATGTGCAGCCGTTAAAACACAGTCCCTGGTATCCTGTGCCCTGCTATTAAACATTGCTTCAGGGGTGTCTGGGTTGCTCAGTCGTTAAGTGTCCCGCTCTTGAATTTGGCTCAGGTCATAATCTCAGGGCTGTTAGATCAAGTCCTGCACCTGGTTCCATGCTTAGTGGGGAGTCTGCTTGAGATTCTCTCCCTCCCTCTCTCCCTATGCTCACCCTTTCTCTTAAATAAATAAATAAATAAATAAATAAATAAATAAATAAATCTTTAAAAGAATCACTTCAGGGTAAAGACCAACTCAAAATATGATCACTAGACCGTTTAGTAAGAGCTCTAAAAGAAATGAGATAGCTTCTAAATCCTTACCTTTGGACAGCAGGGCTCTTGAAAGATTAAAGATCTAGTCCAGTGAAGTCTGTAGACCCCAAATGCACATTAATTAACCTAGAGGGAGGGAGAGCTTTTAAATAGAAATGTTGCTTTTATGTCTGACTTTCAGCACATGAAATTGACTGGAAACAACCCCACACAGAAAATCCATAAACATTTCAGGGACCAGTATTGGCAAGTGCTGCCAGCCTGCCATAAAAGACACTGAAGTTGCTTGACATATAAAAATATATGAGCACCCAACTTTCTACAGACAAAAATCAGGCTACTAGGTATGTTCTTACATACACCCAAGAAAGGCATATTTTCAATACTCATTTAAGAAGTTGTCAATGAGCAGGATGGAGAACGAAGAAATTCCCAGAGCAACAATGGACTAGAGAGCCACACGAGCTAGCAGAACTAGGGCCAGAGTCTGCTGCTATTGCCTCTCACTATTCCCTCTTTTGAATAGAAATATTTATTGTGATTATTCTGTCCCTGTTCTATGCCTGGCTGGTTGAATGTGTATGTGTGTTGGGGGGGATGCGTGGAAGGTCAGGGTGGATGAGTGGAGTCAGAATACTTGTCTTTTTTAATTCGTAGGTCTCTCAATAATATGGAACCACATGTGGACATATTAGATTATAAGGTTCTCATATTTGAGTTTGATGTAATGATTAGTTGATACACTTGAGATCTTGAGATGAACGTAAAGGTATATTTATGTCAGGAAAAAGATTTGACTGGGTAGAAAAAAAACAATGTTGCTCCTTTTCAAAAGTAATCCTAAAACCAAGTCTGCACTGCAAGTTCAGATTCACTGCCTGATTCAGTCTTCCCTTAAAATAATTAATTTCAGCAATACAGAAAGACTCCTAAAAGTTTAAGGATGTGATTATGTGAAATCTGAAGAGCCCTAGAATGAATTTAAAGTCTCCACTAAAATGGTTTAATTATATCTGTCAACAGGCAGCTTAAAGTCAAGTGAAGAAAACTCTATAGACTCAGATATTCATTCTTGCTACCAAATATCATTTGCAACATTTTTATATAATTCTTAATACTTTAATAATATCTATATGTTATTTCTTAAAGCAAACTTCATACATACACTTAAGATTGCTTGATTGTTTTTTTTTATTTATTCATACATATTTTACCTCTTCTACCTGTAATCGTTTGAGTAAACAGTGAATGCCCCTCAGCATATATTGGTGTTCTCCATGTTTATGCAGTTATGCAGGCCTATGGTAGTTCTGCCTGGACAACATTTATAAGACCAGCAAAATGTAAACAAAAAATACCAAAAAAAAATTAAACATAAGTATAGTTTTTCATAGCTTGAAATGTGCTGGTTTATTTTGCAAAGAATGAGCTAGTCATTTCCTATAATTTCTATTTACCTATTAATCATTTAATTTAAATGGAATTTGATATTAATGAAAGAATTTTGTTCACTTTCCATGTCCATAATTCCCAATATTTCACTTAAATTTTTTCTCACAAATAGGTCAATGAAAGCCTAGACCTTAACTTCTGCCCCAATTATCATATATTTGAAATATGCAAAATTCCATTTAATAAAGTTGTGCAATACATTGCTGATCAAATATAATAATTCACATTTAAGGAAGAATTGTTGATATATAATCATTATAAGTATTTAATTGTTTTTGGGACACCTGGGTGGCTCTGTCAGATGAGTATTTAACTCTTGGTTTTGGTTCAGATCATGATCTCACGGTCATGCGATCCAGGCTCTGTGCGCAGGGGGTGTCTGCTTGAGATTATCTCCTTCTGCCCCTACCACTACTCCTGTTCTCACACTCTCTCTCTTTCTAAAGTAAATAAATACATCTTAAAAAAATAAGTATTTAATTGTTCTCATCTAAATTAGCAAAGCTGAGTTTTTGTTTGTTTTTGCAAAGTTGAGTTTCTTGATACGTTCATGAATGGGCAAATCTGTTAACTGAATATAACATGATTTTTTCTTGCTTTTTCTTTATTAATTAGTAAAGAGAACACTTGTAAATGATCTGATATTTTTAAACCATCTGTGGTCTATTATGAATGTTTAAATAAATGAAAGAGATGCTTTGATTTAACTGCATTTCCCTCGATGCTTAATTTGAAAAGGGGAAGATGAGTTTTCTTGGCTATTTATTATTTCAGATAGTATCATTAGTCATTTAGTAACAAAAACAATTCTGACTTTCTTGCTGTAATACAGCATATTCAGTGTTCAGGGAATAAGTGCTCTTCATTATTTAGATTTACTTTACTCTCCAGCTCTTTAGATTGTCTTCACATTTTATGAAGTTAAACGAAAACGTTTTAAATGGTATTATTCTGTTCAGATTTAAATTTGGCCATAATTAACATGTGCATTTAATGTGCATTCCATTCATCTTAAGAAAAAAGAACAGTTCTTGCATTATCCAATTCATGTAGGCATCCTATGGGATTCAGAGAATCCTTTCCCTATTTCAAATTTATATTTTATGGCAATAAATCTTGACAAGGAAATGATGATAATAGTAGAGGCATTTACATTTGCACATTATTTTTTTTGTTAATTTATTATATTACATAAGTAGGTATACTGTATAAGAATAAAGCATAAATATCCACTATATTTCATAAGAACATTTAACAAAATATCTACTTAAAACATTTTAGTATTTTGCTAAGTAAAAAATAAATATTATTTAATAAAGCTCAATTAAAATTTTTGAATAGCAATATAGAGGACTTCTGCTTTCATCTTTGACACTTAAAATGCTTAGAGTGTTAAAGTAATTAAACAAGGTAGTCTATGTAGCAAACTATAACCTAAGCCAGAGTCCATGCACTTGAAGATGAGAAAATGAAACTAAGAACAACCAACCAAATAAAGTCCTTGCTTTGTTCCCATATCTTCTCTGTGAATGCCTCTCCCCTAGCTCCTGTCAGTGGAATGCATCTATCCATTTTTGGAGCTACCCAATTCAAATGATGTAAACTTAAATAAATTCTTGAAAATTTGACTGCAGCTCAGTTTAATTTTTAACAGAAGTCAATATCCCAATCTTACAACACATACAAAAAAGTGGACAAACTAAAATCAGTGACTTTCCTTGAACTTATCAGAGAATTGAAGTTGAAGAAGAAACCGCTACCCTGAAATCTGAAAAGATAGTCACATTCAGAGACACAGGTGAGATATGTTGACCTGGAAAAGAATCTCCTGGGGGCATAATCCGTTAGAAACCATTCGGTGGTCATTTTGATGAATTACTGGGGGCTGAGTGGGAACAACTAGAGAGTGAAAAATTTCTGGGGGATTACAGTTTGAGAAGGCCTCTACCTTTTCATGGCTTTACCTCCAGAAAACCCATCAGGTTCTTGGAGAAGATCTAAGGAAGATTTTTTACTGCATCTAGCAGGTAGGAGGGAAAGTAAATCATTATGAAGTACACCTAGAGCATTCTCTATAAAAAAGACCTATTCTCCAATAAAAGGTGATTTGCCAGAAACCTAACAAGCTGGGGAAAGTGGTTTTCCCCCCACTCCGAGCCCCTTCTGTCCTCCTGTCTCACCTAAGTTTGGGGGAGTGGGAGGACGTAGTAAACAATGGTTTAGGATCAAAACATATATTGTGAACACTGAAACGAGAGAAGGGAGTAAGGCTTTAGAAGAAAAAAAAATTGGCTATACTGGAGAAACATTGGTGAATGTCGCAGCTCAAAGATCAGACCCACAAAAAAAAAGACTGAATTTCAATATTGTAGACTAGTTCCCTTCTCCACTTCTTTTTGCCACACCAAAAGTGTTCCAATATAACATGAGTGGATTACAACTAAAAATAAAGCATGCCATGTACTCTGATGAGGAGTACATAAGAATTTTAATTTTCTCTCCATTTTAATCTCCTATTGTATTAACCCTTTGTAGTATTCATATTTTTCAAATATACATCATGAGAATAATGTTATGGTTTTCTTTCTTTACCTTTCTGTTGCCTTCTTAAATCTTTTTTTTTCTCAAAATATTTTGTATTTTTAAGCAGTTTAAGTGTACAACAAAACGAGATAAATATAAATTTCCTTCTCTGCTTCCAAACATGCATAGCCTCTTTTATTATCAATATCACTCAGAAATAGTACATCAATCAGAATGATGTACTTTTAAAAAAAAGGATAAAACTACATTGAAATATGATAATTAACCAAAGTTCATAGTTTACCTTAGGCTTCACTCTGGGTGTGTGCATTCTATGAGTTGGACAAATGTATGAAATCTATCCGTCATTCATTATGGTAGCATACAGAGAACTTCCACTGTCCTAGGAAACTTCTGTGTAATACCTATCTATTCACTTCACCACTATCCCTGGTAACCACTGAATTTTTTAGAATCTTCATAGCTTTCCCTTTTCCAGAATGTCATATAAGTTGGAATCATATTGTATGTGGCCTATATAGCTTCTTTTAAATAGTAATATGCACTTAAGTTTCTTTCATGTCATTTTATATTTTGATAGCTCATTTCATTTTAACCCTGAGTAATATTGCATTGTCTGGATGTACCACAGTTTATTTTATTCATTCACTTGCTGAAGGACATTTTGGTTGCTTCCAAGTTTTGGCAATTATGAATAAAGCTGCTATAAACAGTAGTATGCAGGGATTTGTGTGGACACAGTTTTTGACTGCAGTGGGTAAATACCAAGGAAGACTATTTCTAGACTGTATAATATGTTTAATTTTGTAAGAAACCAACAGGCTGCCTTCAAAGTGGCTGCATCATTTTGCATTTCCTCCAACAATGAATGAAAATTCCTGTTGCTCCATATTCTTCCCAACATTTGGAGTTGGTAGAGTTCTGCATTTTGGCCATTTTAATAGGTGAATAATGGTGTCTCATTATTTTAATTTGCATTTTCTCAATGGCACATGATAAAAGTTTTTATTTTACCTTCACTTTTTCCTTCTTTGATGCTTTTTCTTTCTTTATTTAGACCTGAGTTTCTGACCTATATTGTTTTCCTTCTTTCTCAGACATTTAATGTGGAAAACTGGTCAAGATTTTGGAAATAAAGCTCACAATATTGTGGAGCCCCACTATGACTGGGTCTCCTTGGAACTTTTAACTCTCAATTCATCAATTACAGTTCAGATTTTCCTACCCTTGCCCTGTTGCCTGTGGTGTTTTCTGTCTTTGAGGCTCTGCTAAATTAAGCCAAGACTTCCTGTTTGCCTAGCCCTCTCTGTTCTTGGGGGAGGTAGTTTGCCCTATGTATTCTTCTTTCATGGATTTAAGAAGAGTTGTTGATTTTTCAGTCTCTTTAGCTTTTTACTTGTTATAATGAGGTGGTGGATTCCAAGTTCTTTATCTTTTTATTCTACTCTGTGAGTTCTTAATTGAATCTTTCAGCAAGTTCTATTATTTTTATTTTTTTTCTTCTTTTTTTTTAAGATTTTATTTTTCAGTAATGGGGCTCCAACTCATGATCCTGAGATCAATAGTCACATGCTCCAAGGACTGAACCAGCCATGTCCTCATAATTTTTCTCGTTTCAAATCTCTGTTTCAAGTAATTTTTTAAATTTACTTCTGTTGTATTGTTTTTCCTTTTTGTCCTAGTATTATTTCATGAATAGAATGTTTTCTCTGATCACTTTATGATAATATTTTTTTTCCAAATTTTGACATTTTTATTGTCCCTGAATTGTTTATATCTTGAGTTTTAAAGTTTTTTATTTTTAAATTTTTAGTCAAAGCATTCTTCAAATGTACGGTTATTGTCTGAGGTCTTAATTTCTTTGTATTAGAGAGTGAAAAGGTGATTGGAAAATTTGTGTGCAGAAAATATGACTGCCAATGGTGTGCCTCACTGTGAGGATGATGTGCCTGGCCAATTATTGGGACCTGGGTGTCATTTCTCTTGTGCTGGCCACTTCCTCCAAGAGCAGAAAGGAATTTCTCAAACTCCTTCTCAAAGAGTAAGAAAAAAAAAGCCTGGCTATGGCTGTTCTCAAAAGATTATCAGAGGAAAAGCATTTGGTAGTTTCTTTTTATCTGTCTTTTTTTAAGTAGCATGTTGATTTGCAGCTTGCCTGGAATGCAGATACCTTCTGATTCCTTCATTCCAGAAAGCCATAATGAAGTCATGTATAGTCAGGCAGAGTGAGTTTGGTGAGGTGATTTGGAGAGCCCTTTGGGCAAACAAACTTGGAGAAGGGATGAGGTGAGTCAAACAAATCCTTAGTCAGATTTTTGTGCCATTCCTCCTGTTTTGTCACCCCAACCTTTCTTGGTTGGTTTTCTTACCACCTGAGAGAAAACTGATGCCTCACATTCCTAAGCTTTTGGAGGCTCTGCAGGGAGAATTTGCTTGACGACTTCTCTCGGCAGGCTGTATCAATTGTCCACGATGTACTAAGCTAGATAATATCCTTTCCAGATTCCAAAATCTTTGCTGTTTTATATGCTGTTTTGTAATCTTTGATTTTGTGGCTATATCTTTTAATACTGCTTTGTGGTATTTTGAAGGGATTAAAATAGGACATAGTGGCAAATGTGTGTGTTTTATACATTGAATTAAACAGAAACACTATTTTCTCTTTCAAGTAAAAATTGCTTTCTTAAACAGGAAACACTGTCTTCTGCAACACTTTTCCTTGTGAGAGTAATTTGCAGCTTCAATTTATATCTTCTCTAGTCATCCTAAGGTTCTCTTGTCACCATCTTCATTTGCTTCCATCCTTCAAAATTCTCTGAAATGTAAAATGGATGTATTTAACTTAATGTGAAGAGTAATATAATGCCATCTCAATTGCTTATCAGCATAGAACTGTTGTTAAAAACAACAAGCTTTAGAGTTATATAACCTGAATCGATCAATGCCTGCAAACCTACCTATTCGCAGTGTAACTATAGTCAAGTTATTTGACCTCACCGCAACTAAGCATTTCTTTTTCTTTTAATGTAAGGAAAATATTTGCCTACATTACAGTGACAGAGTATTAGAAAAGTTATTTAGTAAAGAGTCCTACTCCATTTTGTAATAAGCATTCTGGCAGCTTTCAAGCCCCTTCTCTCCCTTCTTCTGCAAGTTGGTAAACTAACAAGAAAGCTAGGGAGCACTCTTCTTTGGCACAGGTGTTAAGTTCAGACCTCACAAACACCCTGCCTCTACAGCTGAACCTTTCTCCTTGTGTCTCCCTTAACCTATTTCCAACCTCCTCTCCTCAGAGAGCCTTATTAGGTAAATAAGATGTCCATTCATGCCCTCTTGGTATATTTGGTATCATTAGTTTCAACATTCAATTCAAATGCACTTTAAGAGTTTGTCCCTGCCTTTGTTGGTGCAACACCAATCGTAGTGATTATCCAGCCTATTTTTTTTTAAACTAATATTTATTGAGCTCCTATTCTCAATGTGTGACTGATGATACTATAATGTACAAGAAGAGAATAAACTCTAGCCTTCTGGAGCTTATAGTTGAGTGAATACTTCAAAACATTGTAAGATTTAAATAGGTTTGAAGATATTCAGCAAATTGCCTGAAATCCTTTATTTTGTCAATGTAACATTTTTAATGATTTGGCCTTGCAAGGTGTTACAACGACCTTTTCTTTTTAACCTTTGAAGTCAATGATTGTCCCATTGTTAACTTGCTTAAACTATTTTTTATGTAACCCCTTGTTTAGTAGGGAAGAGAACAATTAAACACACAGTTGGCCAAATCTCCTTGATTTAAACCATCTTACATTCTATTTAAAAGAAGTATAGTATTGTGTGAGAGCACAACTAAATAAGGAAGTCAGCATAGTGGAAAATTATATAAATATTTTGAGAGGGTCAGCATAAGTATATGTGCAGTTTAAATGAACTACTTTGGTTGCTGTGAGTAAAAAATGAGTGGGAAAAGATGAAAACAGACAAATTAGGGATTTCCTTTCCTCTCTCCTTTCCTCAGAATAAAATTCGATTCTTAAAGCAAATAATTTAGTGTCGGAAAGCTGGGGACTGAGCGATAATGATCACTCCAGTAACAGGTGAGAGAAAAAAACAGTTAAGGTTAGAGAAAGGAAACAAACAGGAAGAAGCTATCAAAGTTGTACTTTGAGGAGTGGCTAATGACACAGAGACCAGGATAATGAAGACAGAGAAAACGTATTAGTTGTAAACACAAGTGAGTGTATTTTTTCAACTAGGCCTTAAATCTGTCAATTTGCTAATTTCTATAAGAAGACAAAATAAGTGTTTTGTTTGGGGTTTCCCACAAAATTGAGCTGAAGAAAAGGACTTGGTTCCAAATATTTTATTTGGAAGACACTTCCAGGAAACAATGTTGAGGGACTGGGGAATGGGTAAAGAAGAAAAGCTAATAGAAGTTTCCATTTTCAAGGATGTTGTAGTCCATGTAAGCTTCATACCTCCAGGACCTCATGATAAATGTACAGAATTGCTCAAGTCCTTGGCTTAAAAAAAAGGGCAGACTGATACTATAGAAGGAAATAAACTTTAAGGCACCAGCAAGATCTGCTCAATTCTAGTAAAAAATATACTTGGAAAACCAGCCAGACATAATCACTAAATATGAAAATAAAATTAACGAGAGAATAAAAAGTTCAGAAATGAACATAAATATGTAATGAACATGATAATGTATATGTTTCATCAAGTTGTCATTTCAAAATGCAGAGATGGGTGGAATTCTTAAGAAATATTTATCCCACATTTTATCCTGAGACCTATTAAACTTATTCAAAAGTATAATTTCATAGTATGAATACTGTATGAGTTACTCACATTGAATACTACCCTAATGCTCAGTTGGTTACACAGATTTACTTATATTCTCTTTCTTCCTTTCAAAAAAAGTAAATATAAAATCTGTTCATATTTTAGATATTTCTAATATGAATTCCTTTTTATCATTCTTCTTTAATATAATTTTTTCCTAAGTCAAGAGCTTATAAATAAAAATGTCCAAGATAATAGTAAATTTTAATGGACATAAGGAACTAGGTGTTCAATGACAGAAAAGCATTTTGTAATTTATGCTGTAGACTTATGGCAGCCTTAAAGTTTATGTATTTTATACTTTAAATATTTATGTCTCTACAGTCAAGAAAAAGTTAAGTTTGGAGTAAATATATTTACTCAAGTTCGCCAATAACAACAGTAATAAATAATGGATGTAGTAAGCTGAGTATAAAACCTGCCCAAATGCACGACAATGGGCCAACCATCCCTGTGTGACTTGCTACTGTTTGGAAGCTAATTTAAACCTCAAGATGTCATTTTTCATTTATTCTATTAGAATCCAGGGCTTTGCATTTTCAGATAATAAATATTGCATGCTATGGTTTTATGCTTTCACTTAAAAACAGTCTCTCCCCTTAGCTATTGAGCAAAATTACTGTACAAATTCACAATTAGATAGATACTTTATATATTATTTGGAAATTCTTTGTTGTAGTTTTGTAGTACTCAAATCATTAAATGTTATTAAGTAGATAAAATTGAGTATTTTAGAATTATCTAATCCCTAGTATACACTTAGGGTAATCTGAACTACAAAATACGAACAATAAACAAATTATGTAGCACTGCCAGATTTCTCCAGCTGGTTTTGATACCTCAATATGTTTTTGAAGTTCTATAAAATGACATTGTGAAAAAATATAGTCAAATGTGTACTTTGCAGTTACAACTATGGGTTTATTCCATTCATATGTTGAAAGTCATTTAATAGGGGTGCCTGGGTGGCTCAGATGGTTAACCATCTGCCTTTAGCTCAGGTCATGATCTCCAGGTTCTGGGATCAAGTCCCACGTCAGGCTCCCAGCTCAGCAGGGAGTCTGCTTCTCCCTCTCCCTCTGCCTCTCCCCCTGCTCATGCTCTCTCTCTGTATCTCTCTGTCTCAAATGAATAAATAAAAATCTTTTAAAAATTTTTAAAAATAAAGTCATTTAATAGTGCTGTATCTTCCTTTTCTAAGTAATTATATAGTATAAGTTGATTTATAATAATAGGTGCAAATCATTTAGGTCTGTAGCAATTTCATATTGATAAAGAGAAAAACACTTGGCTTGGGTGTTTGCCTTAGATACATAGAATGTAGTTGCGTATGCCTCCATTTTTACACATTGTTTTACATAGTTTTATACATAGTTTTTCCGTGGTGGCATATTAGAAATCTCTTAATTAGTTGACTTTTTGTCACTTAAAATATCACATTTTCTTTCAGTCTTATATTTACAGGATTGTAAATTTAGTCACAATTTGCCACATTGAATTCTTTCTTGGCACTGGGAGTAGGCTAATATCCTTCAGTTCAGGAAAAAGTTGACCAAGCCCAGATCAAGAAAAGAAAAGAAAAGAAAAGAGAAGAGAAGAGAAGAGAAGAGAAGAGAAGAGAAGAGAAGAGAAAAGAAAAGAAAAGAAAAGAAAAGAAAAGAAAAGAAAAGAAAAGAAAAGAAAAGAAAAAAGAAAAGAAAAGATAAACGGGTCTAACCTCTGTGAGATATCCATTATTTTTCCCCCAGAGGGATTTCACTGTATGTTTTTACAGTATTCTTCTAATCCAAATGAAAGAAACTCTTCCAAAGAATGATTTAAAAAATAACAATAATAATAGAAATGTGAGGACTTGATACTGATTGTGTGGTCATCTCTGTCACTTTAGGTTAATTTCTGCTTCTCTAGGTCTCTACTTTTGTGGTGGTTGCAATTTACTTACCCACCTCTATCCTTGAGTTTTTCTTAAATGGGGTGGAGGAGAAATGGGAGTATCATTTTCCTTTAATGTGGTGATATCATTTATTAGCAAGCTTGGAACTGCAGTGAATAAATCATTACATTAGCAGAGACATCACTGCTGCAAGACTTAGGTGCTGACATCATTTGCTTAACACATTGATTTTTTTTTTCATAACATTTAAAAGAATCTCTATAATACATAGAAGTTTCTCCACTTGAGAAGATAATAATTCAGTGGCAAATGAACTCTTCTCACAGTTGATTTCAAATAAAGCCTTGCATGTTTCTTGTTGAAATTTCTAAATAAGTAAAAATTCATCCAGTGTTCAAGTTCTGCAATTTGAATTACTGCAAACTCTTGATTTAGTTAACTACTTTCGGAAGCAGACAAGTCTGAATGTTACTTAATTAACATGAAGTATCCTTTACTTTATGCATTATTGTTAGTACATGTTTAGTTTTATCAAGCAATCTGTCAAGGTAAGATCCTCCTTTTTAATACAAATAAATCATTTCAAAGATGTTAAGTTTGTTTTCCTATTTCCTATTTATTTTCTATTTTCTTTATTAAGCATAACTTACTCTGATGGTTATAATTTATTTCTCCTGTTTTGATAACAGAAGATAAATTATCTGCACTATTTAGAATATATATGACAAATACCATTGTTATTTGCACACCATTAATTCATTTTCTACTGCATTCGATCTTTGTTCATAAAGAAAGGAAGACATAATTCACACTGTGCTAAATGTTAATAACATGGGAATTTAATTTATTTTAAAATATAAGAAATCTGGAGAAAAGTTGCTTGATGAAAATAGTACATTTCAGAAAGAGTATGGATAACATGTTAAATAATAAGGAAGAAATATTAAAAATGCATACTTTTTTTTCTTAAAGATTTACTTATTTATTGTAGGGAGGGGGAGGGGCATTGGGAGAGGGAAAGAAGGAAGATGCATACATTTGTAATACTAAAATTTCTAGCATTATTAGAGTCAATGAAGAAACATAAATTACCATGCATATAATAGAGTTTATTTGATATTATTTACGCCATCAGAAATGCATTCATTCATTCATTCATTCGTTCTTTCAGTAATTAATGTATCTTCATGCACTATGTTTAAAATCTGCACCGTGGGCAAAACAAACTTCTTAGCACAGGATAAATTTAATGGAAGTAACAAGCTACAATCCTCTCTGCTCATTCTTTAATACTAAAAGGACTCCAAAATCACATATTTAAAAAAGCTTAGAACGTAGGATTACCAGAGATGGGTAAAGGCAGAATTTTCATTAAATTTCTTTCTCATAGGATCATTCTAATTATTTTTTAAAACTTTTCTTTTTAATGCGGATGCCTCAGTTTTACTTGTGCTCATTAGTGTGTCTGTGTCTGTATTTAATTCTTCACAATTTTGTCACACTGCTGTTTTATATTTGCACCACCACAGGCAAGATAGAGTGTCATCAGCATGAGAATCCCTCCTGTTGTTTTATTGGCATCACATCTACCTTCTTTCCCCTGCCCTGTTCCTAACCCATAACCTCCCTAGTTATATCATCCTCTTCAGAATTGTGATCTTTAAAAAATATTCTATAAATGGAATCATATAATATGTACCTTTTTGGGACTAGTTTTTTAAATTCAGTTAAATCCCTAGAGATTCATCCAAGTTTTTGTTTTTATCAGTAGTTCTTCTAATTTCTGAGTAATATTCTGTGATATATAAAGAAATGAAGTGTACTACACTTTCTTTTATCTTTCACCCATTGAAGAACATCTGTGTTGGTTCTGGTTTGTGGTTGTGAACATTCATGTACAGGTTTTTGTGTGAATGTAAGTTTCCATTTCTCTGGGATAATATTAAGATAGAGTACAGTTTCTAGGTTTACTGTAGTTTTATGTCTAGGCTTAAAATCTGCCAAACAGGTTTCCAGAGTGGCGGTACTATTTGATATTCCCATTAACAATGCTTGAATGAGCCCCACGACTCAATCTTGTCAGATGTGATTGGGAAATAATTTTTCCCAGTCTGTACTTTATCTTTTCATCTTTTTCACAAGATCTTTTCCAGAGCAAAAATTCTCAGTTTGAATGCGGTCAAATTTATCAATCTTTTCTTTTATGGATTATGCTTTTGATGTCAAGTCTCTGAACTCTTTCCTAGTTTTAGAACAAAATATTCTCCCTATATTCTAAAGGTTTTACTGTTTTGCATTTTGCATTGAAGTCTATAAACCATATTGAGTTAATTTTTGTATATGGTATGAAATTTGGGCTAATGTTTATTTTATGGCTTATAGATGTTAAATACTACAGAATTATTTGTTGGAAAGGCTAACTTCCACTGTTAAATTATTTCACACCTTCATCAAATATCATTTGGGAATATCTGGAGGAGTCTATTTGGGGGTTTTCCATACTGCTCTATTGATATGTGTCTATCCTATGTCAACAACAATCACAAAGAAGATTCTCTCCCTCTGCCCGCTCTCACCTCTCTCTCTAAAATAAATAATAAATCTTTAAAAATAAATAAATAAAATAAAGTAAAATAAAATAAATAAGATGTCTCAACATTCATTTTATGAACTGTGATTTAGATCCTGTTGTTTGGGTTCAGATCTTATATATTCTTGCTAATTTTCTGTCTAGCAGTTTTATCAGTCACTGAGTGTCAGGTGATGAAGTCCCTTAAAAATTGAAAATGTTTCTGTTTTTTTATTCCAACTCTGTATGTTTTGCTTCATGAATTTTGAGACTCTGTTGTTTATTTGGGGCATACACATTTAAGATCATTATATTTTTCCAATGGAATGAGCTTTTTTATCATTATGAAATGGCCTACTTAGTGTCTAGTCATTTTCTTTAGTCTGTAATCTATCATACATTAACCTCAACTACTTTTGTAATGTTTGCATGGTAAATCTTTCTTCATTCTTTTACTTTCAACTTACCTATGCTATTGAATTTGATGTAAGTTTTCTGTAAACAGTTTCTTGTCAGGTAATTTAAAAAAGTCTACTCTGACAATATTTGTCTCTTATTTCTTATTTTACTATTTACGTTTTTATATTCCAGGTAACTGTTAATATGGTAGAGCTTGATATTGTCATTTTATTACTAATTATATGCTTCCCTTAGTCCTCATTCTTTTGTTTCTTACTGCCTTCCTATGAGTTACTTCAACAATTTTAGGATTACATCATGATTTCTTTATGGTGTTTGGAGGGCATATATCCTATATAGTTTTATTATATAAATTACTATATATATATATATAAATTATCATATTCTACTGATACCAGGTTTCCACCACTTCATCTAAGTGGTGGAAACCTTTTAGGTGCCTTTACCTCTCCCACTCTTAAATATCCTATCTCAAATAACATATGGTCTTAAAGTGTTTTTTAGCTTAATCATAAAATATGATTTCTAAAACTTTGAAGGTAAAGGTTGGCCTTTTTTATGTGCTCATATTTCTGTTCTTTCTATTATTTTTTCATCTTTTTGTTTCAAGATTCTTTATCATTTCTTCTCTGTTTGAAGAACTTCGTTTTGCCAGTCTCTTAGAGTATGGCTATTAGAAACAAATTCCTTTAGTGTTCCTTTTATTGAGAAAATCTTTAATTTCTCTTCATTCTAGAAAACCAGTTTCACCAGATACAGAACTTACTGTAGTCAGTCAGCATTTGAAAAATGCCATGCTACTGTCTGCTGGTCTCCATGGTTTCAGAGGAGAAATCTCTTGTTCCTCAGATTGGAGTTCCCCTGAAGAAATGTAATGTCATTTCTCTCTTGTTGGTCTTAAAGTTTTCTCTTGGTCTTAGTTAAATATGTCTTGGCATGGATTTCTTTATTCTGCTTGAGGTTTTCTTAGCTTTATTAATTTTTTATTTTTTATTTTTTTTAAAGATTTTAGGGTGCCTGGGTGGCTCAGTCGTTAGTGTCTGCCTTCGGCTCAAGTCATGATCCCAGGGTCCTGGGATCAAGCCCCGCATCGGGCTCCCTACTCCACTGGGAGCCTGCTTCTTCCTCACCCACTCCCCCTGCTTGTGTTCCCTCTCTCACTGGCTGTTTCTCTCTCTGTCAAATAAATAAAATAAAATCTTTAAA
Organism: Ursus maritimus; assembly: GCF_017311325.1. NCBI lineage: Eukaryota > Metazoa > Chordata > Mammalia > Carnivora > Ursidae > Ursus > Ursus maritimus. Next base: position 32,648,156 of record NW_024426996.1, on the reverse strand, counting down.
AAAAAATAAAAATAAAAGATTTTATTTATTTATTTGAGAGAGAGAGAGACAGAGGGAGTGCACCAGCAGGGGGGAGGGGCAGGGGAGAGGGAAAAGTAGATTCGCTGCTGAGCAGGGAGCCCCACGACCTAAGCCAAAGGCAGACACTTAACCAACTGAGCCATCCATGTGCCCCTTGACGACTGTTTATTTGACTAAAATTTCTCTTTAATTTTTTCCAAAAGAACCTATAATTGCTTATTAAAATGTTTTGGCTTCCTTAAAATCCTTGTTATATAATTCCAACATCTGATTTATCTTAGTGTTGGCATCAATTAACTTTATCATTGAACTTATAATTTCCCTTATTCTTGTTATTATGGTTCATTTTTTTTTAAAGATTTTATTTATTTATTTGACAGAGATAGAGACAGCCAGTGAGAGAGGGAACACAAGCAGGGGGAGTGGGAGAGGAAGAAGCAGGCTCATAGCAGAAGAGCCTGATGTGGGGCTCGATCCCAGAACGCCAGGATCACGCCCTCAGCAGAAGGCAGACGCTTAACGACTGCACCACCCAGGCGCCCCCCTATGGTTCATTTTTATTTGTATTCTGGACATTGTATCATTTTAGAAGAATTTAAGTTCTTTTAAAATTTAATTTTAACTAGCAGTCATTGTGTTTAGGTTTAATATGCAAATCTTAGTCTATTTTTTAGCCTGTGTTTCCAATTAAAATTTAATTTCAGAGGTTTGCATGGTTTGTCTGTTCTCTTCAGGCTCCTTCTGGACATTTTGGTGCTGACTGAAGGAGCATAAGTTATTTTCCCAGACTGGCCCAGCTGGAGGAGAAAACTATTCTGTGGTCTGTAGATTGAATAGTGCTGGCCATGCCTGCCACTGATTATGATGTAATGCCCCTTTGCGGTGTCCCCTGGCCACCATTTTTTTCTCCATGGAGGAAAGGAGTATGAGGTCTGTGGGGGCAGTGAGATTTCATGGGCTTGACATTTGTTTACAGTGTAATTTTTCTTGCCTGTGCCCCTAAGCTAGCCTGTGTTTTTTGGTTGAATAGAGTATTCTCAGACCTAGCAAGAAAGGCAAACACTTCAACTGACCACTTATTGTTAGCTGAACTCCCTATGAACCACCCTGCCAGTGCTGATGGGATCACCTGGTGGTATTGTCCGTGAGACTCAGATTTGATCTGAGGAGAAAGGGCTGCCTTAAATTGCTAGATTTGGAATACATAATTCAGGCCTGGTGGCCTTATTGTTTTGTGCTTTATTGTTTTGAGATAGTAAGACAACTTTTCTTATTCTTCCCAGCTATGTTGTCCCAAACCAGTTTGCTTTCTTCTTTCCACCTTTCAGAGTTCCTCTTTAGCATGTATTCCATTATTTCTATGGTTTGGAGTTGTGCACAGCAGAGAGGAGCAAGGAGATAGAAGTCTAAAACATCATGTCTAGCCCAGAAGTCTTGGTCATTTTTGAAAATAGGGACTTTCCCTATAGATTTGAATTCACTATTCTATGCAGAGTGCTTTAGGAGAATCTGTACTTTTGACAAATGCCTAAGTTAAAGAGAAAATGATAAAGTTAGTAAAGAAAAAGTTAGATTATGTTATGGTGTTTTATAACAGAAAGAAAAATACAGAACTGAAGAGAGGTCAATGTTTGAGTAAGTTATGTAGCAAGAGATATTGGTTCCTGTAATAATTCCTGCTTTCCAGTCACACAAGCATCAAGGCTGTGTAATTCTTGTCTATTGACTTATTCAAGGAATATTTTATCTAACAATTATCATAGGTCAGTCACTATTCTAGACAATGGAGATAGAGCCATTAACAGAACAAAGGTCTTGCTTATAGGAAGCTTACATTTCTCTGACCATTATTCTACCACAAATCAAGACCTTAAAACAACACATTTATTCTCTCAGTGTTCTGGAGGCTAAAAGTCTGAAATCAAGATGTCAGCAGAGCCACGCTCTCTGAAGACTCTTGGTGAGAATCTGCTCCGTGACTTTGTTTTATCTTCCTGCGTGCCATAGTACTGGTATTCCTTGGCTTGTAGGCACACCACCCAATCTCTGCCAAGGTGTTTTCCCTGTGCCTCTGTCTCTATCTCTTCTCTCTTAGAGATACCAGTCATATTGGATCGGGACCCACTCTAATGACCTCATTTTAACTTGATTACATCCGCAAAGAGCTTATTTTCAAAAAAGGTCAAATTCACAGTTACCAGCAGTTGGACTTCAACAAATATTTATGAGGGACACAATTTAACCCATAACAAAGAAATTTTACTCATAATGGAACATAGGTAATAGTTATAGTAGACTTCTGAAGAATCATGCAAGCAAGGAGAAAGTGGATTGTTATACTTAAAATACTGCAGAGAATAAAACCCCACCAACACATAATCCACATGTAGCCAGATTATCCTTCAAAGAGAATCATAAATAAACATTTTCTCAGGCAAATTAAAACCAAGTGAATATTTCACCAGAGACTTTCCCGCACCTATATAAAGAAAAGGAATGGAGAAGGAGAAAGAATAAAGACAGAGAAGAAGATAAAATTGAATCATATAAAAATGCTCAATTAAAACCAAAAAATGCAAAAAAAAAAAAGATATGAGGAGAAACAGAGCACATGCAATGAATACAAAACAAAACAAAACAACAACAACAAAAACAAACATGGTAGGAACTAACACAATTATATAAATATTCATTTTAAATGTGAGAATATAAAAATACAAATGAAAGGACAGAGATTAACAGCATTGACTAAAAACTAGACTAGACCAAATTATGTTTTCTATAAGAAACCCACTTTAAAGAGTCAGATCAGTTAAAAATAAAGAAGGAAAAACATGTATATACCATAATAACACTATATCAAAATTAATTTTGGACAAAGCCAACCTCAGAATGAGGGAAGCTAATGAAGAGTAGCATTTCATAATGACAAAGGGATCAATTCTTCAAGAAGACATAAAAATCCTAATCCTATATCTCCTTAACAACAATCAATACACATGACACAACAAATGACAGAACTGAGAATAGGAATAAATGCAGTGTTATTTTTGGTTAAGACCCTTCTTTCAGTAATTGAGATCAAACAGGCAAAAAAAAAAAATCAGTAAGGATATAGTTACCCTGAATAGCACCATCAATAAACTGTATAATTGGCATTTGTAGACTGTTCCATACAACAACAGCAGGGCACATTCATCTCAGTACATATGGAACATTCACTAAGATAGAATACATTCAGAGCCATAAATTACTCTTTAACAAATTTCAAAGAGAAATCATATAAATTATGTCCTTAAACCTTAATAGAATTTGATTAAAAAGTATATAGCTGGAAAATCTCTGTATATTTCCATTAAATAGTACCTGGGTCAAAGAAGTCTTAAGAGCCATTTTAAAATATCTTGAACTGGGGGGCATCTGGATGGCTTGGTAAGTTAAGCACTGGACTATTGATTTCTGCTCAGGTCATGATCTCAGGGGTGTGAGATCGAGCCCAGCATGGAGGTCCATGCTGAGCATGAAGTCTGCCTAAAATTGTCTCTCTCCTTCTTTCTCTGCCCCTCCCCTCTCTGCTTGCATGCATTCTCTCTCTCTCTCACTAAAAACAATAAAAAATAAAAAATAAATAAATAAAAATATCTTGAACTAAATGAAATTGAAAATACAACACAACTTAATACAATTTATGGGATTGAGTAAAAAGCAAGAATTAGAGTAGGTAAAGACATCCTTTGTTTTTGATATTTTTATTTAATTTCCTTTTTAATTTTATTTATTGAATTTAGGTATACAACATAGTAATTGAACATGTCTATATGTTATGCTATGCTATGCCAACCACAAGTTTAGCTACCATCCATCACCATACAACACCATTACAATTGACTATATTCCCTATGCTGTGCCTTTTATTTTCATGACTTACTTATTTCATAACTGGAAGCCTATTATTTCCAACTCATTTCACATATTTTGCCCATCACCCACCCTCTGGCAACCATCAGTTTGTTCTCTGTATTTATAGGTCTGATTCTGTTTTTTTTTTGTTGTTGTTGCTGTTGTTACTTACTCAATGTTTTAGTTTTTAGATTTCATATAAGTGAAATCATATGGTGTTTGTCTTTCCTTGTCTGACTTATTTTACTTATCATAATGCCCTTTAGGTCCATCCATGTTGTCACAAGTAGCAAAATCTTATCCTTGAATATTTTTTAAAGCACATATCTAGTAAAAGACTTATATCTGAAATAATCCAATAATTTTTTATAACTGAGCAGCTAGAGAATACACATAATTTTAAAAATATGAGAAATATCTAAACAAACACCACCCCAATAAAGACATACCACTGTCAAAAACCATAGTCAAAAATCTTCATTTGCAGTTGCATATTACAACAAAACGAGATACCACCAAAACTTATTTGAATCATTAGAATAAAATTTTTAAAAAACCTGACAGTACTGATGGCAAAGATATAGATAAACTCATTGCTGGGGGAAATGTAAAATAGTGCAACCACTCTGTAAGAGATTTTCAAACTTTCTTCTAAAGTTAATCATAGGTTTCTCATAAGATCTAGCATTCATACTCACAGGTTTTTACCCAACTAGTATCAAAACAATGTTGACACAAAAAAACACAGAAAATGTAAATATACATACATAGATTTACAGCAGCTTTATTCATAATCACCCTAAACTGGAAGCAGCCAAGATCTTTAATATGTGAATGGGTATAGAAACAGTAGCACATCTATACAATGGGATACCATTCAACAGTTAAAAAGAAAGCACTACCAAGCAAGCAATTACATTGAGTCTTCAATGTATATTGCTAATAAAAGATTCCAGTCTAATAAAACAACATTATTTATGATTCTATTTATGTGGTATTCTGGAAGAGCCAGAATATCACTATACTTACTATAGAAAGTGTAAAACAATCAGTGCTTACTACGGGTTGGAGACAGGGGATTTGAATAAATGAAGCACCAGGAATCTGTAAGGCATTGAAATAATTCTCTATTATTGCGTACGATGATGGTGGTTATATGACACTTTACTGTGGTAAAACGCATAGCACTCCACAACACAAAGAGTGGACCTTAATAAATGTAAATTTAAAAATCATTGAGGAATGCAAGATCGTACAGCCACTTTGCAAAGACGGTTTGGATGTTTCTTACAAAACTAATCATACTCTTACCATAAGATCCAGCAGTTGCATTCCTTGATATTTACTCAAACTTATGAATTAAACTTATGCCCACACAAAAATCTGAACAGTTGTTCATGCTAGCTTTATGCATGTTGTCTAAACTTGAAAACAACCAAGATGTCCATCCATAAGTGAATAAATGAGCAAAGCGTTATATCCAAACAATAGGATATTATTCAGTAGTGAAGAAATGAACTATCAAACTGTGAATATATGGAGGAACGTTAAATGCTTATTACTAAGTGAATGAAGTCAATCTGAAAAGAATACATACGATGTGATGCCAACTCTGTGATATTGTGGAAGGAGCAAAACTGTGGAGACAGTAAAAAGATCAGTGGTTGCCAAGATTTGGTGAGAAGGATGAACAAATATGCATCCACATAGCATCTTTAGGGTAGTAAACTGTTCTGTATGATATTGTTATGGTGGATATATGCCATCATGTATTTGCCAAATACATAGGATGTACAACAACCTTAATGTAAACTATGAACTTTGGGTGATAACGTGTCAATGTAGGTTCACCCACTAAAACAAATATATAATTCTGGTGCTGAATGTTGACAGTGAGGGTAGATATGCATGTGTGCAGATAGAAGTTATCTGCAAACTATGTAATTTCCTTATTTTTTTCTGTGTACCTGAAACTGCTCTAAAAAAAAAAAGTCTCTTTAAAAAAATTCTTTGGGGAATGCCATATGAAAACCAACATGTATCCAAAAAAAAAAAAAAAAAATCTCCCTGAAGGGTGTGGAGAAATGTATTGATCTAAGAGACTTTTGAAATGAGTGGAATCTGAGAGACTAAACTCAAAGGGAACTGCACATAAGCATTGCACTATAGTTAATAAACTTTCATCTCCTGGGTACAGGTCAACAATTCTGATTCTGTTATACATACAAATCCAATTAATCAAGTATGTAAAAAGATGGCAGACTGTGGAAGCCAGATTTCTCATTCCTGGAGTGGGAGTTTATAGACAGGCAAGAAGAGTAGGCTAGGATTATTCATGTGGTAATGGATTAGTAGAGTTGGAAATATCAGCATGAATGCATGTTTAGCTTAATACAGACACAAATGGTTTCATATAGAAATATTTATAGGCCTGTGGATATACACAGGTAGGTAGCACATATATTTTCTTTCTCTCTCAGCTAAGGGAGTCTGGAAACACCAACACCCAGTAGCAAGGAGCACAGCCATCATCCAGGTGTTGGTTTCTGATACATTCTTCAATAGAAGGAGCCATTTGATAATATGCACCCTTGTTATGTTGTGACAAAAACAGCACCTTCTATCTGGTTTCCCATTAAAAATACATTTCCCAGTCTAATCATGAGAAAGACCATAAATAAATCCCAGTTGAGGGATTTGCTACAAAATTTCTGACTAGTACTTCTCAAAACTAATGAGGCCATCGAACACAAGGAAATCCAAAAATTGTCACAATCAAGAGTTGCCTAAGAAGAAATGATGAGTAAAAATATGGATGGGGTCCCAAAACAGAAGAAAGACAATAAGCAACAAATAAGAAAATCAGAATAAATTACAGAATTTAGTTAATAATAAAGTATGAATAAGAGTTAATTATATCATCATAACATAAGATGTAATGCTAGGGAAACTGGGTGGGAGATATATAGGAACTGTGTACTATCTTCAAAATTTTCTAAAAATATAAAAATGTACTGAAATTTTTATATAAAGAACTTATTTCAATTATAGCATGGAGAATGAATTAGAGCACAGATAGAGAAGAGAAAAAAGTTGAAAGACCATTGTAATAATCCATGGACCAGATGTTGGTGGTTTCTCCTGGGAATATACCAATAAGGATGGAAAATGGCAAACATCGTCCAGAAATATTTAGAAATTAGACCAAAAGTGACTAGTTATTGATTTGGATACAGTGTCAAGGAGTTAAGGGTTACACACAGATTTTGGTGACTGAATTAATAATAGTGGCATTTATGTTTTAAGTGGGGTTTAATGAATCTTGAAAAATGATTTTAAAAAAATGCATTCAAACAGTTGCCTTAACATTAGGTAAGTTGAGGCAGACAAATGATTAATGTACTCGGCCAAAGTCTTCAGTTCTATAGTGTGTTTACAATAGATTTACCTCTGTCATGAACACATATTCAAATGATTCAAAACTGACATAGTCAATTTTCCCTCATTGAGATGGTTAGCATATTTTAAAATTACTTTCCCACCCAAATTTGCATGCATGGTTTCAACGTTTGAAATTTTTAGATAAAGATAAATAAAAAATTCCAGTGGGATACAAAATTATTTTAATGTGTCTTGGAGATTCTGAGTATTCTTTCTGGATTTTATATGAGATAATAACAATAAATGATTGAAATATTAAATGATTCTACCTTCCCTCAAGTATAATGTTACATGTAGAAAAGATGAGGGGGAGATAAAAGACTGACACTTTTCTTCTCTATATAGAGAAAGGGCACGTGCCCCCTGCTACAGATTTAATAAATTCAGTGAAGGCTATTTTTTAGTTTTATATATTTCTCTAGTTTAAGAAAAAAAAAAGTCTTGAAAAATATTAGATTTCATAGACATAAGGTGCATTTTCTGACCCAAGCAAAAGCATCAAAACTCAATAGAAAATTATTTTATTATAAAATGACTCAATTAATCATTTGAATCTCAACTAATGCCTCCAAATTAGCTTTTGTCATAATAGACATTTCTGGCACAGAACTAGTAAAAGTACTCTAATGATATGATAGAAAAAATAAAACCTTCCTTCAATTAAAAAAAGAAGTTGTAAAGCTGATAATATCATTAAGGGCATGACTCTCATTTCCTGAGTTTTTAAAACTATTTTTGTTAACAGTTTTAGTGAAATGGATACATCAGCAGAGCCACATGGATAATTTATATGTCATGATTCTTTGACAATAGGTGGACTTGCAGATATGTTTCTTGATAACAGTACATTTTTGCTTTAGGGAGTGATAAGTTCCCTCTTGTAAAGCTGATGTCAGCAAAGCTGACCAGTTTGATCTTCATAAGGTTATGCTTTGAAAATTAATGGGACAGCTACATATAAAATCAAAATCAATTTACTATTTTCTACAGTGGGACAAGAATGAATTATCCAATACAAAGTGTGGAATGCTATAAAGGCTGCAATCTCATCTCACTATTCTTATGTTTTCTTTAATAAACTGCTCATGCTTTTTTCTTGCAGTTTATGACATCAAAGGGACTCTTCTGTAAAATTACAGCAATAAATTTCACCTTATGCCGGACAGATTTTATTTCTTTTCTCCCTGTCATCCTGTTTTGCAAATAATCAAGACACGACAAAATTGATTAAAGATTTATCTTGCCTTCATCAAATAAATAACTGCCTTACTTAGTTAAAAAAAATGGCAATGTAAAAGCAGAGCTAAGTTTAGAATAAGCTGCTACTATCTAACACCACTCAAAGAGATGAGTGATATCCAGGTAAACCAAAATAGTTGCCTTTATTATCACTGAATACTTAATTCCTTGGAGTCCAAGATAAAGTGGATTTCTTTATTACCACTGGCATTTGGCAAAAGTTGTTAATCAGTTATTAAAAAAATGCATTGTTTACTACCATCTGCTCTCACATCTGTTTTACAAATACATGGCTCCAAAGAGATTATATATATAGGTTGAATATAGAACAGATACTTCTAGATATATTTTTAAGTGCTAAAGAATTTTTTTTTCAAAATATCTAACATCTGAATTTTTAGGATTTTTGTCAGAACACCAAAAAACATAATTAATTTTTTTTTCAAATTCTTGGGTTTTTTTTTTTACCTATTTCCTCCAAGAACATTGACATCTAATGATTTTTATAATTCATTATATAATTGATTTTTTCTAAAAAAACTTCCTTTTCATTCTCCATCTTTTAACTAAAATTATAAAGAAGATACAAAAATCTCTATATACATATATTGTTTTAATTTTTCTTGATTTTTTCCCCTATAACAATATTTAATTTATCTTGCAAGAATCCTATTCTCATCCCAACTATTCACACATACAGACACTGCCCACTTCCTACACTTCTCATTGCCTCATATCTTACACCTGGTATGCCCATTTCTTTGAAAATTCCTGCCTTGTTTTATATATTGCAAAATTCACACTACAGGGAGCTTGATGGACATCCCTACTCATCGATCACCCAGCATAGTTTATGATGCTTCTTCTACATATGTGCAATATACACCAGTTTTTTTTTAACCTTTACTGTTTTGCCTGATACTTCTTTTAACCAACCCTCTATGTATCTTAATGCTATGATATAGTCCTCTATAATTCATTCTGCCATGAAAAAGAAGAATACTGAAGGCTATGGAGTAGTGCATACATAAGTAAGACAAGAGCATACTATAAACACTCCTATTAAGGAAACCAATTTCAGAACTGAAACGATAAATTTTATAAATTAGATAATTTTCCTTAAGATTGAAGGGAGGCCCACCAGTGTCCTCATCCAACTTCTTTTTGCAAACATTCTAGACCAACCCTTATCCCTACTAAACATAAGTACTCTGTCACTCAAACTTATCCAAGCATTTTCTCATACCCTAAACTTCTTTACATTTTCCTTTTACCTTTTTCTCCTTTTGCCTCTCCTATGAGGATACTGCTTCCCTTTTGGCACTATCAAACTGTTGGCAATTTTCCCTTAACTACCTACCCTATATCCTAGAGGTTGGATATGGGCTCCTTTTCCTCTTCATTGTTTTCACAACACTTATCAGAGGTAAAAAGATAACTAAGGTTATAGTCATAAAAATTTAGAATGTTAGCATAACGCAGAAATTAATAATTTTGTGTCTGTTAATGTTGTATAAAACTAGTGGTAGAATAATTCAAATATTATCAAATGCTATTTTGTCCTTAGAAAGAAGACTTAAATATAAATTTAAACTTAAAAATAAACAGAGGAGTTTTGAGACTATGAAAATTTTTTTCAATGTCTATGTCTGTCCTCAAAGTCTGCTGAATGAGAAATTTTCATGCGCTGTATTTGGATCCTTCAATGCCTGCAAGGATTGTTATTAAAAATAATCAGTGTGGAATATAAGTTTTTTTATTGGTAATAAAAATATTTAAATGACCCTGATGCTTCATCAAAAATGCCATAGAATTTAAAACTGATTTTTTTAAAGATTCTCAAATTAAGAACCAATTTAAAATTTGTAGTTCTCTTGAAGGTTTTAATAGCATGCAATTTTGATAAAATGCAGAATGTGAATTGAAAAATCACGTAATATTTATGTATCTGTAAAGCTCATTACAGAAATAGGCTCACAGTTCCATTAAGCAGCAACGCCTGCTTTTTTTTCAGTTCTAGTTTCAAGAAAGTAAATTTAATCTCTTAAGCAACTAATCTAGTAACATACATTTTGTATGAAATATACATGAAAACCAATTATGGAAAATGTTGACTGTGAAGTGTGCTTGTCTCTGTAAAGCTTTTTTTTTCACTTTGAAACAAATGTGTTCTTGGTAGAATGCATATCAAAAAACTTATTTCATGATGATTTAAAAAGAAAATTCTACAGTTATTATCTATTCACATATTTATTTTGAAACATTTTAAAAAATAAGGTGATTTTTTTTGAAGAAACTGACAGGAATATACACTACTTTAAAAAGGGAGAGAAAAAAAACAAAGCAATTTGCATTTCTGGATATTTCCTGAATAATAGTATTCATTTTTATCCAAATAAAAATGGAAAGGGATTACTGTTTTTAAACCTAGCCCACTCTGTATAGGAATCTGAGTCCTTAGAAAATAGAGATAATTATATATATTATTGACAGAATTTTAAGGATTAAATGAGATCTTATTTGTGTGGCTTGGAACATATTTACTACCTAAAAATCCTCTTGGCGTCATACTCTGCCCTCCAGCCCCACCCCCACCTTGCCGACCAGGCTTCTGCGGAACAGAGGTATGGATCGAAATGACTTTGGGCATAGGACATCTGGCTTACTGAAAGCAAGGCAATGGCTCCTTCTTTTGAAACCAAGCAGGCAGCCTTGATGATATCTGAATTACCTTTCAGGAGAATTAATTCATACACTTATTTCATTCTTCCCTTTTCTAGAAGAATAGAGCACATTGATAGCTGAACAGTATTATTTTCCTGTCCTGTAAAACCCAAATGATCTGATAACCTTCCTTCATTCCTTCTGATCTCTTTTCTATTCAGTTCAAACTGGCAGTTTTCTTGCTGGTGTACTGATTAAGTTCCTGGTTCACACCCACACTAACCTCCTTATCAAATGGTTGTTTGGCCATATTCCTAGTGTTTTCTTCTGAACATGCTTTCTCATTTTTTTGCAATACAGATAGGCTGAGAATTTCCAAATTTAAGTGTTATCCTTTTTGCTTAATAATTCTGTCTTCAGTTTATTTTTTCTCACATTTACTGTAAGCAGACAGAACGAACCAAGCTGCTCCATCACTACTTTGCTTAGAAATTTTTTTCAACTGAATATCTAATTTAATTGCTCATAAGTTCTACCTTTTACAAAACACCAGAACATGGATACAACTCATCCAAGGTCTTTATGCCACTTTATAACAAGCATTGTCTTCCTTCTAGATTTTTAAAAAAGATTTATTTATTTGAGAGAAAGAGAGAGCACTCTCAAGTGCATGCAAACATGATTATGAGTGGGGGGGTGGCAGAGAGAGAGAATCTCAAGCTACTCCCTGCTGAGTGGAGAGCCCCACTTGGGGCTGAATCTCATGACCCATGAAATCATGACCTGAGCTGAAACATGAGTCAGAAGCTAAACCAACTGAGCCATTCAGGTGTCCCATCTTCTCATTTTTAATAACACGTTCCTCATTTCCTTAACAGAATCTCCCTTTAACATCCATATTGTTATCAACATTCTGTTCATGATTATGTACTCTCTAGGAAGATGAAAGAGTTCTTTAGAGCTCACTGCTTATCTTTCTGAAGCCTAGCCAAAATTACCTTTCAAACTCCCTCCACAGCAGTATTGGCTTTTTCTGGCATACAGTTCAACACTCCTAGCCAGTACCCAATATCTAGTTCCAAGATTTGGGGGTATTTGTTACAGCAGCCCCAACTTCTCAGTACCAATTTCTGTCTTAATTTAGGCTGCTATAACAAATTACCACGAACTGGCTTAAACAACAAACATTTATTTCTCATAATTCTGGAGGCTGGAAAGTCTAAGTTAAAGTGCTAGCAGATTTGGTGTCTGGCGAGATCCTACTTCCTGCTTGCAGATTAAGAATTCTCTTTCTAGCCTCACAGATAGCCTAGCTCTCACTTCTTCTTATATGGGCATTGTTTTCACTTATAAGGGCTCTACTCTCATAACATAATTATCTCCCAAATGTCCCCCTCAAATACTATTATATTGGAGATTAGATTTTGACATATGAGTCTTCGGGGCCACAAACATTAAGTCCATAACAATCCCCAAATGTCACCTACACACCAATATATGCTTTGGGTATGTTCCATGTGTTACTTATTCTGGAACCACTTTAAAGAAATAGAATTCCTATTTCATTTGTGAAACAGAGAAAAAAAGTGTATGGTGAAACCAAGGGAAGGCTCTTAAAGTTTCTGCTGCAACATAGCACAGCTCAATTTTCCTTACTCTTTTTGGCTAAAGCAAGTGACCAAAATGGTCATGTTTCTCTCATTTTGGTGTGGAATTAAACCCCTCCCTCAGTGTGGCATTGCAAGTCACCTGGCAATGGGTGAGGTGTGGTAATCTTTCTCCAGAGGGAACAGAAAACAGGTTATAAGTATATACATTGATTTTGGGGAGAATTGACATTTTTTCTGATAACTGAGTCTTTCTATCCAAAGGTCTGGTACTTTTTAAACTTTACTGAAGTCTATTTTGTATATCTTTGGAGGTTTTCTTATATAGGTTGTAAATAATAATGTTGCATTTAGTGTCCAGATAGTTTATAGTTTTTATTGTTATGTTAAATAGGACTTTTATCTTATTGTATTTTTAATTTGAACCACTGTTTAAAAAAAATTTTATTTATTTATTTGAGAGCGAGCACGGGTATAAGTTGGGGGGGAGGGGCAGTGGGAGAGGGAGAAGGAGAAGCAGACTCCCTACCGAGCAGAAAACCTGATGGGGGCTCCACCCTAGAAATCCTCCTCCCCCAGAGATCATGACCTGAGCTGAAGGCAGATGCTCAACTGACTGAGCCACCCAGGCACTCCTAATTTGAACCATTTTTAATTGATTTTTCTTATTTACTGTTAATGAACAAATATTTTTAAATACTCCTGTCTGGGAGACAATATAAAATGTATAAAATAAGAAAGTGTCTCTGCTCTTAAACAGCTTATCAGGGATAAGACATTCAAGTAGTGGCATTTCTAATGAAATTTCATATAGTAGATGACAAATATATAAATGGTTTGACTTCAGATATGATGAACTTAGGTCTGTTTTGCCAATTGAACAGTTAATTCAATTGAGCTGAGTAGGTTGACATCATGTGGCTCCTTACTCTGTAAACATCTCTCCTGAACCAGAAAATCTTATGCAATAATATAAACATGCATGTGAAAGAAAAATCTTCTCTGTCCAAAGGCATGTTACATAATACAGGTTTTGCAAATATAAGAGATACAGACAAAAGACTGTAGCATGCAGATGAAGTGATTAATTTGATTGTCATAGTCACGGAAGTTTAAAGCAAAATGTTTTATTTTCAATTTTCTGAAGATAAGCTAAGATTTTAATCATTTTAGATGATGGATGCACAGAAGCACAAGGTTCTAGTCCAAAAATGACTCACGGTTTAATTTTTTTAGAGTATAGGTGCTTGAACAAAATGAATATTATTTAAAATGTAAATATATAGCTTTGATTAAAATGATGGAAGCCCTTAGAATTTATTTTAGTTTTATACTTGAAAGTTAAAGAAACTGCAGTCCTACAGAACTATTCTGACAACAGGGGTGCCTGGATGCCTCAGTCAGTTGTGTCTGCCTTCTGCTCAGGTCATGATCGCAAGGTCCTGGGATTGAGCCCCACGTTGGGCTTCCTGGTCAGTGCGGGGTCTGCCTCTCCTTTTCCCTCTCCCCCTCCCCCACCCCCTGCTTGTGCTCTTTCTGTCTCTTTATCTCAAATAAATAAAATCTTTAAAAAAATATTCTGACAACAATAACTACTATGAAATTAGTTATTGTTTTAAATGTCTTGTCAACTACCTTATATATCATATTATTTAATATTAGTAAGCTCTTATGAAGCAGGGGTAATTAGTTTATGTTGTCGACCAGAAATCTGAGGTTTAGAGAGTTTATGTAATTGATGAAGTATTAATAAGCTAGAAGCCAGGGCATGAATTCTAGACTATTTTATCCAAAATAGGAACACTAAATACTATTCCATGGTTCAGGAAAAAAAAATGTTTTATGTGTATGTTATGTGTTTGATAGTTTGGAAGACGAACAACTGGAAGTTTGGAAACTGGCTAGGAAGAGATGATAATATTTAAGGGAGCCTCTGATAATAAATTAAATTAGAAATTTTCAGTGAGATATTGGTTAAAACCATAAAAACCTTGAATTTTTGTGTGACAGACAATGTCAGATACATTGTATTTTAGTACTACCATTGCAAACAGATGCCAAGCAGAAGATAAACAAACAAAATTATATTATAGTTAGAAAATTAGTTAGAAAGTTATGCAAGAAAAAAATCGAAGAGACCAATGTGAAATTATAAACACCATGTTAACACATCTTCAAGTGATTTCCATATTTTTTATTCTAATTTTTTAAAAACAATCTCTATGCCCAACATGGGGTTTGAACTCACAACCCCGAGATCAAGAGTTGCATGCTCTACCGACTGAGCCAGCCAGGAACCCTTCATGTGATTTTAATTAAGTTGACATTCAGATAATGAACTAAATGATATATATTACACAAAATATATGTACTGTCATTTATGTTTTTGTTGGTAAACGCCAATAAGGGAAACTTTGTAGAATTCCATAATTATTTGAATAAATCACTTATTTTCCAATTGTGGCCTTCCCATTTTGCTTTTAAATCATTTCTAACTTGTATACATGCTTCTGACTTTACTGGGTTTATTACTTTAAAACATGTAAATAAAATAAAAACCTAATCCTACATTCCAACAGAGGTAAACAAATTGTTAAATGAGTCCATCATATAATTTTGTGTTTAAAATAATGGCAATAAGATTTTGAATTAAAAAAAACCATAAAATGACAGACTTTACTTTAGAAAAAAGTTATTCAAGGAACATGCGTGCCTGGTGGCCCAGTTGATAGGTGTCTCACTCTTGATTTAGGCTCAGGTCATGATTTCAGGGTCCTGGGATTGAGCCTTGAGTCAGGCTCTGCACTCAGCAGGGAGTCAGCTAGAGGATTCTCTCTCTCCCTCTGCCCATCCCCCCACACTCACTCTCTCTAATAAATAAATAAAATTTTTAAAAATATTCAAGAAACACAAGTATTAATATTTTGTACAATATTATACACAAGATACTGATTAGCATATTAAATGTAGTCATTTAAAAATGAATACAGTGATTAATACCTAATATAGCTAATGTTATCACTGGTAAGAACAACATTAAAATAGTACAAGAGTAGTAGAAATTAAGAAAAAAAAATTGATGGCCAAATTGGGCACACATACAATTTTTGTTTCCTTATTTACACTTTACCCAACCAAGTTTTATGTTTGTTTCGTGTGTTTCATGTGACAATCCTTTTATTCAGCAACAATTTCCACTGACAATCATTTTTATTGATATTCTCTTTGTAGATGCTCGTCTAGATGCAGATACTGAAGATATAATAGTTAACAAAATAGAAAAGTGATTCGTCTTCATAGAGCTCTTCCATTCTAATACTATCATTAGGACTCTCATGAATTTATTTCTATTACACAAATAAAATTTTATCCTCATTCTTCATTAAATAAATAAGAATTCCTTCCACTTTGGTAAGATTTCACTTTGTAATTAATAATTTTTGACTCTTAATGGGAAATAACTAAAAAACAAATTCTGTCTATACTCCAGCAAACATCCTCTGAACACTGAGGAAGATCCTATTTTGCACTTAGCTGTGATAGGTCTCCATCCTTTGACTACTTCTCCTGTTACTTAGTGATGTAAGATTTAGTCACAAAACATTTAAATACAGACTTTGCAATATAGCAGCCCCAACCTGGACTGATTATTCTTTTTGTTTTTTCTGGAAGAAAGAATCCTACTTTGAATATTAATTTTCTTCAAAGGCTTTAGGCCAAGGATATTACAATTAAAAGAATAATTTATGTCTCATGCACTTTCTCCTTTCCTAAGACCCAGGGGAAAATAGGGAAATGTTTATTATTGTTTACTACTTGAAAGATAATTTAGTACAAATAAACAGAAATAAAATATTTCTTTACCAGATCGTGATGACCACTTAATATCCAACCATACATTTTAATGAAATGAAACATAGTTAATATTTGCAAAGAAAAAATATCATAACAATACTCTGTATGGAAATTTTAATGCAGAGGGTAAAATCTATTTCATATTTTTCTTATCCTTCATAATTAAAGAGTAACAGAAAATTCTAAGAAATCCCTTCAAACAACCACAGGTAGAAGAATGAGACTGGACCATTTTTGTACACCATACACAAAGATAAACTCAAGATGGATGAAAGACTTAAATTTGAGACAGGAATCCAACAAAATCCTAGAGGAGAACGCAGCAGTAACCTCTTCAACCTCAGCCACAGCAACTTCTTGCTAGACGCTTCTCCAAAGACAAGGGAAATGAAAGCAAAAATAAACTATTGGGACTTCATCAAGATAAAAAGCTTTTGCACAGCAAAGGCAACAGTCAACAAAACTAAAAAAGCAACCTACAGAATGGGAGAAGATATTTGCAAATGTTTTATCAGATCAAGGACTAATATCCAAGATCTATAAAGAACCTATCAAACTCAACACCCAAAAAACAAAGAATCCAGTCAGGAAAAGGGCAGAAGAAACGAACAGACGTTTTTCCCAAGAAGACGTGCAAATGGCCAACAGACACATGAAAAATGATCCACATCACTAGACATCAGAAACGTACAAATCAAAACCTCAATGAGATACCACCTCACACCAGTCAAAATGGCTAAAAATAGCATGTCAGGAAACAAAAAATGTTGGCGAGAATGTGAAGAAAGAGAAACCCTATTACACTGTTGGTGTAAATGCAAGCTGGTACAGTCACTCTGAAAAACGGTATGGAGGTTCCTCAAGAAGTTAAAATTAGAGCTACCCTATGACCCAGCAATTACACTGTTAGGTTATTTGCCTCAAAGATACAAATGTAGTGATCTGAAGGGGCACCTGCACCCCAATGTTTATAGCAGCGATGTCCACAATAGCCAAACTGTGGAAAGAGCCCAGATCTCCATTGACAGAGGAATGGAATAAAGAAGGTGTGGTATATATATATACTCAGCCATCAGAAAGGTTGAAATCCTACCATTTACCTTGATGTGAATGGAACTGGAGGGTATTATGCTGAGCGAAATAAGTCAATTAGAGAAAGACAATTATCATATGGTTTCACTCATATCTGGAATATAAGAAACAGCACAGAGGATCATAAGGGAAGGAAGGGAAAACTGAATGATAAGTCATCAGAGAGGAAGACAAACCATGAGAGACTCTTAACTATAGGAAACAAACAGGGTTGCTGGAGGGGAGGGGAGTGGGGGGATGGAGTAACTGGGTGATGGGCATTAAGGAGGGCATGTGATGTGATGAGCACTGGGTGTTATATGCAACTGATGATTATTGAACACTACATCTGAAACTAATGATGTATTATATGTTGGCTAACTGAATTAAAATCTCTTCAAAAACTACATACTTTGTTTTTAAGTTTAAAAAAAATCTATTTAACAATAGGGCAAACTTTTTAAGCCTATTCTAGAGAAAATTATATTTCATAATTTGATAGGTAATATCAAAACCTATTAATGAAAAGACTATATAATAAGAGAAATGCTTTTATTTTTATTACTATTTTATTCAAAATGTTTCAGGCATGAAGAATACTAGATGATAAGAAAAAGCTATAAGGATGCATCACTGAGAAAGACAGAAAGAGAACAACAAAAATCCTCCTTATCTATACATAAATAATGGCCAAGCTGTTGTATCCTACTGTTCCTGATAAAAAGAAGAGGTCATTTGTATACATATTTTCTGACAGAATGAGGACATTCATGTTATCCCTGATTAGTTGAATAATGTCCCGTGGCGTTTTCTCCATTGATGCAACTTAGCAATGACAGCCTCATTTGCTGTTCATCCTGACCTTCCTTCTTTCCTCTTACTACACCCCTCCTCTAACAGGCTTAAAGCAATCAGTATGTTCCTAGCTCTAAAAATAAAATGCAGGGTTGTTTTTTTTTTCTGGCTTACAATACAAAAATGAGGACATTCTCATTAACATTTCCACCTACATTTTGCTTTTAAAGAGCATGCTTTTCGGGGCGCCTGGGTGGCACAGCGGTTGGGCGTCTTCCTTCGGCTCAGGGCGTGATCCCGGCGTTATGGGATCAGGCCCCACGTCAGGCTCCTCCGCTATGAGCCTGCTTCTTCCTCTCCCACTCCCCCTGCTTGTGTTCCCTCTCTCATTGGCTGTCTCTCTCTGTCGAATAAATAAATAAAATCTTTTAAAAAAAAATAAAGAGCATGCTTTTCTTTAAAAAAAAAGTTACTAATTATTTTTTTAAGTTATTAATTCTTATAAAAATTACCCACATGGATAAGGTTTTAGTTTGGATGAAGTTTAATTGATATGTATTGTCTTTTTGGTAATAGCCATTCTGACAGATGTAAGTAATATCTCATTGTGGTTTTGATTTGCATTTCCCTGATGATGAGTGATGTTGAGCATCATTTCAATGTGCTTATTGGTCATCTATATGTCTTCTTTGGGAAAATGTCTATTCAGATTAAGATTTTATTTATTTATTTGACAGAGAGACAGCCAGCCAGATAGGGAACACAAGCAGGGGGAGTGGAAGAGGAAGAAGCAGGCTTCCAGTGGAGGAGCCTGATGTGGGGCTCGATCCCAGAACGCCGGGATCATGCCCTGAGCCGAAGGCAGACACTTAATGACTGCGCTACCCAGGCGCCCCTATATTTTGAATACTAACACCTTGTCAGATATATGATTAGTAATGTCTTCTCCCATTCAGTAGATTGTTTTTTCATTTTGATAATGGTTTCTTTCTGTTGGGGGAAGTGATTGAAACAACATGACTGACCCTGGGTGATAGAGGCTCCTCTTCACCTTCCTTGTCCTTGGAAGGTGGGTTCTGCTTGCCTCTCTTGCTCCCAGAGTCTGCTTCAATGACATAGGTGTTGCCTGTTATATCACACTTAACCAGTTAAAGCCTCTGTATAAACGTTTATGTGTCCAGAGATCCCATTTCCCTTGCTGCTGCTCAAAACAAACCTCGTATGTTAGTTACTTTTGCTTATTAAAACTGCCAACTACCAATCTGGAGTGGCCTGCCACTTTCTTAAATCTCTCCCTGCCTTCCTCATATGGGGGGCCATTTCAGATAACTCCCTCAAAGCTCTGGAACGGATTGCAAACCAAGTTTTCTGTGCAGAAGTTTTTAGTTTGATGTTTATTTTTTATTTTGTTTTCCTTGCCTTTGGAGTCAGATCTACAAAAATTGCTAATATTTTGTCTCAAGGATTTAAATATCTCATGCCATTCTGTATTTATTTGCATGATTTCTGAATGGCAATTGGATGGGACTCTTCCTTTTTGTTCCTCTATTGGTAAGGTGTTTCCCCATCCTATTGCCTTTTCAGGAATTTTCTTTATTTAATTTCTATAATTTGAAAATAATATGCCTAGGTGTCATTTTTTTACTTCTATTTTGCTTAGTGTTCTCTGAGCCTCCTGAATATATGGTGTGGTTTCTAATGTTAAGTGGGGGGAAAGTCTCAGTCATTAGCATTTAAATATTTCGTCAATTCCTTTCGCTCTTCTGCTTCTGTTATTCCCATTAAATGTATGTTACACCTTTTATATTTGTCCCACAATCCTTAGAATTACGTTCTATGTGTTCAATCTTTGTTCCTGTTTTTGTAATTTTGGAAGTTTCTATTGAGATGTCCTCAATCTCAGACATTCTTTCCTTAGCTGTATAGTCAACTAATAAGCCTGTCAAAAGCATTATTCATTTCTGTTATAGTGATCTTTGTAGCATATCTTTTTTAAAATTTTTTTCTTATTATTTCCATCACCCTGCTTAAAATGCCCATCTGTTTTTACATGTTGTCTATCCATTAGACCTTTGGCATATTAATTATACTTGTTTTAAATTGTCGGTTTGATAATTCCAATACTCCTGTCATGTCTGTTCTGATGCCCTCTCTGTATTCAAAGATTTTTTTCCCTTTTACTATGAATAGAATTTTTTTTTTGATAGGCAGACATGATATACCAGGTAAAAGGAATTGCTGTAAGTGGGACCCTAAGGTGTAGGGGGTAGAGAACACATTCTATAGCCCTATGCCTAGGTCTCAGTCTTTTACTGAATATTCATCTAGACTATGAACTTCATAAGTGTTTCTTAGTCTTTTTTTTTTCTCCCTTAGATGGCTAGAGTAGGCTGAAATTGGTTATTTTTATTCTCCCAAGTGAAGCTAGAGATGACTCGAGTTGGTTATTTCACTGCCCCAGATCAGTTAGGCTCTAATAATATGCTGGCGTGTTAGATTCTGTTTACCAAGTTTCTCCTGAAGGCAGGCCTTGTTAAAAAATAATAATAATAATGTGGTCTGGCATGTTTTCTAACATTCCTTTTCCCATCTCTCTGTAGGAAGCAAGAGGGAATTTTTCTCAGATACATACTTTCAGATCCTTGTAAAGCTCGTGGAGATAAATCTCTCAATATTGTGGGGGTCTCCCATGACTGGGTACCCTTGGAGTCTTTAACTCTCAAACTTATACACTATCAACCTCCAAGAGTTTATCAATTATATTTCAGGTTTTCCTACCTTTACGCTAGTTTCTGTGGTGGTTTCTACTTGTGAAAGCAAACCATGACTCCCCGTATTCACCTGTGTGGCCAGTAGTTTGCCCTGTGTCCTCACTTCTTTTGTAGATCCAAGAGAGTTGTTGACTTTTCATTGTTAGGCTTTTTACTTATTAGGGCAGAGTATCAGCTTCTAGCTCCTTACCTGGGAAACTGGAATCCTCCTTTAATCTACTTTTATATTTAACATGGGTCTCTTGTAGGTCCCATATAATTGGGTCTTCCTTTTTATCCAGTCTGGTAAGTTGTACATGTTAATTGGGATTTTCTTTCATATGTGATATGATCATTGTTATGGTTAGGTTCAAAGTTTCTACCTTGCTATCTTTTTTTTCTATGTCTCACCCAATGCTTTGTTAAAGTGGTGGAGAGTAATTAAAATGGTATGATAAAGCAATGGTATAGACTGAATATAAAAATTTAATTGATCCAAAGCTACATAATATAGATCAGCTCATTGAGGTTATTAGGAAACTCTAATAAGTATTTAACTAATTTTAATTAATAGAACTGTGTTCACAATGAGAAATAAGACTTTGACTTCATATTGTAATAATTTTTTTCATATTGTAATATTGAGCAGTAGAACAAAGTTGCATATAGTTTCATATAGTCTATCAACCTCTACCAAATATAATCTAAATGGATTTTTCTTACTTGTACATATCATGCTATATAAATATTTTATTTATCTCTTCATATAATTTCAGATTGTCCTGGAGAAGAAAATATCATTTTTAACCTAATGCTTAATTATTTAGGCTACTTTGATTATAGTAACCTTTGTTGTTTTTTTGTAGTTTGATTTCTGCTATGAGCCCATCCACTAAGTTCTTTACCATAATGTTTTGTCATTGTTGTTGTTTTTAGTTTGATTGGGTTATTTCTTATAATTCAATTTCTTGTAAAAATTTAAAATAATTTTTATTTTTTATATAAATACAGTTTTCTTATTTCTTTATAAAGATGAATCATAGTTAATTTATTATAAATTTCTGATTATGATATGATTGAAGGCTGGAATATAGGTATCTTATAAAAAAAATCATTTTTAAAATTTTATTTATTTATTTGAGAGAGAGTACAAGTGGAGGGGATGGACAGAGGGAGAGGCAGCAGGGAGCTGGAACAAGTAGGACTCGATCTCAGGACCCTGGAATCAGGACCTGAGCCAAAAGCAGACACTTAACCGATGGAGCCACTCTGATGTCCCTTATAAGCACTATCTTATAAGCAATATCTTTGCTTCTGTCTGGTGGTTATTCAAGAAATATTAGAGATGCCAGATTAGCTTAATTAAATCATATGCTGAGATTATTTATCATTGGAATTCAGTTTATTTCCAATTACCCCTACTGTTAGGGAGTTGTCTTATAGGGTCCTATCACTAAACCCTGGGGTTTCACTAGGACTCTTACTCCTTGTTAAGGACTGAACTATAATTTTTGTTCCCTCAGAACCTTGTGTCTTTCAAAAGCTGGTTAGCTTTTCAGCCTCTATGCCATACTTTCATATTGGCTATTTCTGAGGAAATGTGGTCTGCCAGTTTCACCTGTCTGGGTGTATCTATTTTCCTCTATCTTGGACCTGTAATTTTTCATTACTGGAGTAATATTCCAACGCTTTCAAAGAAACTTTACACATACATGTACATGCGCGTGCACGCGCGCACACACACACACACACACACACACGTGTTGTTTTTGTTGTTGTTCTTAGATTTAGTCAGTTGTTGCCAGATGAAGATCATTTGTATGAACAACTTGCATTAGAGACACTAAGTGTTGGAAACCACAGGTTGATCCAAGTATAAAATAAATGAGTTCCTAGGATTCTCAGCATGAGAGCATTAGCTATATTTCCTTTCTGATTTACATTTCTTGAGAAGGAACAGAAGCTTATAAAGAAGAAACTCAAAGTATAAGTTTAGATGCCAGCAGTCTATGAATTACAGGGTGATTCCCATTTTGATCTTAAATATATTATTTCAATGACAAATGTATTTTGATTAAAAAGAACACATTTTCTTGTCAAAATGAAAATTAAGACAGTTATTTTCACATGTGCAAATTCATTCAAGAAAAATGTTAAATCCTTATTCATTGCAAGGAACTGATGATTTTTTCTGAATTATTACAGTGTTAGTGACCGAAATGATGATTTTCTAATTCCATTACTCTTTAACACCTACTATTTTTTTTCCTAGAAGGGAGTTTTCCTTCTTCCCTCCTTCTTTCCTTCCTTGCATCAGTATGGTGCAATGGATTCTTATTTATTTAATAGGTTATAATTTATTTTTATTAATGTTAATGCTCACTTCATCCCAGATTTGGCCAGCTAAATATCATGTCACTTTGACATGCTTCCACGGTTCTTTTGACACTTCTTTTCTTTCTAACACGAGGTGCTTCAGGCTCATCCTTTTTATTCTCAGTCTAAGCCTTGGCACAAGTCATTTATCCAAGTGCCCCTGGTTTCTTTTTGAAACAAAGATATGGATGCTTGTTGAGTTATTGTAATTGGGATGTCATTGCCTCCGGGCTTATTCAGTGGGCAGAGGTCAGACATACATTTATGTCTTAGTCTGCTCTAGCCACTATAACAAAATACCATAGCTCGAATGACTTATAAACAACAGAAATCTATTTCTCACAATCTAGAGATTAGGAAGTCCAATATCAGATTTTCAGAATGGTTGAATTATGGTGAAGTCCCACTTTCTGGTTTATAGAGTCCTTTTGCTATGCCTGCTCATGGTGGAAGGGGCAAGGGAGCTATCTGTACTGTCTTTTATAAGATTAGTTACCCCATTCATTTGAGTTCTAACCACATGACCAGGCACCTCTCAAAGCCCCTACCTCCTGACGTCATCACATGGGGGGTTAGGTTTCAAAACATGAATTTTGGGAGGACACAAACATTCAGTCTATGGCAATGCATATGTACTGTAACTTCTTTCTCTGATAGTGAGGAACTTGGCTCGCATTATACACTGTATCCACTACATACATATTCAATTATAGAGTACTTTGAATATTGGTTCCCAATTGGTCCATACTGTATTCCAAGTGTTACTATGGTTTAAATTTTGTTGTTGTCATCCCGTCTTAGAGTAGTTTTGTTATTCATTTGAATATTGTTTGGTTGATTTCTTTCCATTGTATACCTTTTTTTTTTTTTTTTTTTTTTGCCTCCATCCTGGTTGACTTTGTTTTTATGGGGAAGGGGTTGTTGTGGATGGGAAACATCAACAAAATTCCAAAAGTAAGAAAGAAGCAAAGAAAGTAGATTCAGAGACAATCCTTCTCAGTTATTTCTATAATATTCTTAACCCCCAGTTCTTCCATCTATTCCAATGATTTCCTTAAGTGATGGCCTGATTTGGCACAATTATAAACTAACAGACCAATGTTACAGAACAGTGAGTGCAGAAGCAGAAAGACATAGACATGCATGTATGCATGTACATGCACACACATGTTTGATCATCTGCTTTACTAGAAAGCATGCACTTGATGGCAGTAAGAATATAATGTTATTTTTATTAAATATTAAGGAGTGCACTTGTGATGAGCACCCAGTGATGTATGGAAGTGTTGAATCACCATTTTGTACACCTGAAACTAATATTACACTGTATATTAACTAGCTGGAATTTGAATAAAAACTTAAAAAAAAAGAAAAGAAAAACAAAAACAAAACAAAAAGCAAGAATAAATGAAACAGAGGAGAGAAAAAAGTGAAGAAATATAATAAAACCTAATTTAATATCTTTGAAAAGATTAGTAATAGACACATAACCTTGGCATTGCCTAATAAGAAAATAAAATGGGTAATAAATATGTAGTATAATTTGCACTCATTTAATAGAAAAATAAAGGCAGTATAAGATGCTATGAAGAACGGCTAAAAAGGAGGAAAACCAAACAACCAAAAAAAGTAAATTCTTTAGAATGCTACATACATAAGTGAAATTATGAATTAATGGTAGATCCTAAATGTGAAAATCAATAAAAGAGTAGGAGAATATTTTGTGACATAGATGTGCAAAAGGACTTCATAAATAATTCTTTATGAGTGATAACTGATGGAATAAAAATGAAGGATTTCATTATAAGAATGATTTTTGTTCACTGAAGGACACAGTGATAGGTTTTATGAACATATGACAGATTGTGAATAGAATTATAATATATGAAAATGACAAGGGATCAGTCTAAATGTATGAAGTAGTTAAGTGACTTAAAGACAACAGAATGGAATAAAATACATAAAGTACTTGAAACATTTACAACAAAAGTTTACAACAAAAGAAAACAAGCTGAACATATGAAGTCATGCTTCAATCAGAAAAATATGAGAATGAGTAATATTTATGATGCTAAAAAAAAAAGAAGAAACAATTGATACTAATTGAGAGAATGTAGAACAAATAGACCTTTCCTAAAGCAGTTTTTAAAGATGCATTTCAGAGTGAAGGAAGATAATTCCAAATATAACTGAAGAGGCCAAAAAAATGGAAAAAAAATTAAATAGCATGCATATGTATTTAATTAAATGACACACTCTCTAAAATGATAGTACTAAGTTTGTCAAATCTGGAAGTTTAGAAGGAAAAACTGTAGTTCTCAAAGAAATAAGCACGTAAATGAGAGAGAATGATAAAAAATAATGTGTTCTAAGGTCACTTTATTATTTATGAGAAGAATCAAGATTGCATGTCTCTTCACATTTGTTATTTGTAAAACCCCTGGCAAAATTTCGTGTTTCAACATTACCAAAAAAAAAGCATAGAGTGTACATTTCAAACTAGAAGATGAAAACTTTAAATAATAAAGAAATAAACCTCCAAACTCAAACTATAACTCCTTATAAAAAGGAAATAGGAAAATAGAAAGTGCACAAAATAGAAAATAGTAAAATTAAAATGATTTAAACCCGTACCCGTACAAATATATGAATAGCTACTTTAGTTGTAAATGGGCTAAATGCAGGAAATGCATTAAAGTAAAGACAATGGTTGCTTATTGGGGAAAAAAATGCAGCTATGTTCTGGCTATTACACATATATACACCTAAAGGTAAAAATCATGAAGAGTAGAAATTAAAAAGATTTAAAGATATTCTAGACAAATATTAATTTAAAATAAGGCTTTTATGCCTATGTAAATGTCAATATTTGCTTCTATAGACAAATGCTAATAATAAGTGAAGTCACTAGGTAAGAGAAAAATAATTCAACAAGAAGACAGAGCAACGTAAACTTGTATGTTCGTAAGATGATTGCTTTAAATATTAAAAAATTGATGTAAAGAGCAATTCATCATCTGATATGTGTGAATAAATGCCTAATGGATCTGCTATCCCTCATAGAGTAACTCAAAGCCTGGAGGGTGGGGGGATGGGCTAGATGGGTGATGGGTGCTAGGGAGGGCACTGGTGATGGGCACTGGGTGTTGTGTGTAAGTGACAAAATCACTGAATTCTATTCCTGAAACTAATATTTTACTGTATGTTAACTAACCGGAATTTAAATAAAAACTTGAAAAAAATAAGGTCTGGATTAAATACAAAAACAATTAGAGCTACCTTGAAGTTTTGGAACATCAAACGAAGCTGGCAATTTCTGGAAGTTTGTCTAATAAGATGAAGAATGACTGCTGGGGAGCCTGGGTGGCTGAGTTGGTTAAGCCTGTATGTTCAGCTCAGGTCATGAATTCAGGGTTCTGGGATTGAGCCCCATGTAGGGCTCCCTGCTCAGTGGGGAGTCTGCTTGTTCCTCTCCCTCTGCCCATCTCCCTGCTTGTGTGCTCTCTCTCTCAAATAAATAAATCAAATCTTTAAAAAAATGACTGCTAATGGCTACAAAGAGGGTATTTTGGGGATGATGAAAATATTTTAAACTCAGATGGAGGTGCTGATTGCACAATTCTACCAACATCCTGGAAACCACTGAATTATGTGCTTTAGAAGGGTGGACATTATGGTTTGAGAATTATATATCAATAAGCTCTTACGCATATATAAAAAAAAATTCCAAGACAGAATCAGCATCGGGTGAATCTTTATTTTCCTTTTATTTTTAGCCTGAAGTGAGGTCTCAGCTATAGCACTATTTGGGACAGATACAATTCTGATATTTCACAGTCTTTCTGGCTTAAGAACAAAAGAAAGAATTTAGGTAATGATGGCCCCTGGGAAGTGAGTACATTTTGGAAAGGGACGCCATTGATGTTGAGCCCACAATCTGCTTTATAAACTGTGCCCAAGTTTCTAATGGACACTTGAAACATGCAAGCATGGAGCACATGACAACGGACCTACTGAAGTGGGGAGGGGGTTGGATAACAGAAAACAAACACATACAAAAATTAGATTCGAGCCAAAATGTCAACCAAAAATTAAGGAGAAAGACATTTTCAGATGAAAGGAAATCAAGAGAATTCATCTCCAGCAGATGTGCAGTATAAGAAATGCTGAGGACATTCTTAAGATGAAGGGAAATCATATCAGAGAGAAAATTGAATCTCCAGGAATGAACGAATAGCATCAGAAATAGCATGTATTGTGGTAGATATAAATGAGTTTTCTCCTCTTAGTTCCAATAATATTCATATGTCCTTTCAAAGCAAATTTAATACTATACTGTATCTGGATCTAATGCATGTGACCTGGGTGACATGCAGGGCAGTGAGTTTGGAATATGGATCTGTACAGTGGCAAGGTACCTATATTTCACGTAAAGTAGAATAATTTAACCAAGTGTATTATGGAAAGTTGAGGATGCATATTGTAATACCTAGAGCAACCAATAGTAATAAGCACCAAAGAGGCATAACTATCAAAAACTAAAAAGAAACTCTAAAATATATTAATAATAACAAAGCAGGCAGGAAAGGAGGAACAGAAAGAAAAACTGGAGGGGCTAAATAAAAGATATTAAAAAATAGTATACGTAAATATAATAACAATTACATTTAATGTTAATGAAATAAAAAATTGTCAGAATGGAGAAAAAACAAAGTTCTAGCTATGTGCTATGTGTGAGAAATGCCTTTTAAAATACAAAGAAACAGATAATTTGAAAATAACTTGAAGGAAAATGCTATACCCATACAAACCAAAAGAATAAGAAAGATGGAATGGCTATTAATATCAGATAAAATAAACTTTCAACACAAAAAATAGTTTCTGAGATAAAGGGGAACAGTGTTTACAATAATAAAAGGAACAGTGTATTACCTGACCTCAAATCTTATTATAAAACTGCATTAATCAAGATAAAATGGTATTGGCATAAAGATTAATAAATAGAACTGTAAGTTAGAATAGAGAGCCCAGAAATAGAATCTCACTTTTACAATCATTTGATTTTTAACAAAGGCATCCGGTCAATTCTATGGAGAAAGGAGTACCTTTTCCACAACTGTGCTGGCATAATGGGATGTCCACAGAGAAAAAACAAAAAACAAATAAAATAAAATTTGACTCTACTTCAAACTAGACACAAAAAATAATTTTGAGATTATAAATACACAAAAGATAATATTGAGATTAACTATAAATTAGCCACAATGCTTTTAAAGTAAAACATAAGATAATGATCGTTGTGATTTGGAAGTATATAGTTTTACTAGAGCAATTATGGAAGGAAATATATATATATATATATATACACACACACATATATATGATTACTTCTTTATATAATGATTATATAATCTATGTCTATGTATATAATATATATATAATAGATAATAGATTATATATAGATTATATAAGAATATAATATCTTTATATAGATTATATAGACACATTGCAAATGATTAGACTTCTTCAGAATTAAAACCTCTGATTCATCTATCAAATGATACCATTTAAGAAATTTTATTTTATTTTATTTCATTTTTTTAAAGATTTTATATATTTTTTATATATTTATATATATATATAAAGATTTATATATTTACCTGTCAGAGAGAGAGAGAGAGCACAAGCAGGGGGAGCAGCAGGCAGAGGGAATAGCAGGCTGCCTGACGAGCAAGGAGCCTGATGTAGGACTTGATCCCAGGACCCTGGGTTCATGACCTAAGCTGAAGGCAGATGTTTAACCAACTGAGCCACCCAGGTGTCCCCAATTTAAGAAATTTTAAAAAGCTAGTCAAACACTGGAATAAAATTATCTGTAGAGTATATATCTGACAAAGATTTATAGCATATGGTTATACTGACTTACAACATATAGTTAGAAAACTTACAAGTTAATAATATCGATAGAAACAACCCAGTTGGGGTGCCTGGGTGGCTTAGTTGATTAAGCAGTTAACCATCTGCCTTGGGCTTGAAACATGGTTCCGGGGTCCTGGGATCGCCCTGCATCAGGCTCCCTGCTCAGAGGAGAGCCTGCTTCTCCCTCTCCCTCTGCTTCTCCTCCTGCTTGTGTGCATGCACGCTCTCCCTCTCTGTCAAATAAGTAAATAAGATTTTAAAAAAAAAGAAAGAAACAACCCAATAAAATAAGTGAAATTTTAGCAAGCACTTCATCAAAAACATACAAATGTCCAGTAAACACATGCAGAATTGCCAAACATAATTAGACATTAAGCAATGTAAATTAAGACCATAATGAAATGCCACCTCACATCCACCAGAATTAATAAAGTGGTAAAGATGTAAAACAACTGGATATTTCATAGCTTCTTGGTGGATGTGTAAAAATGACCACATTTTTAGGAAAAGTTTTAACCATTTCTTATAAAACTGAACACAAACATTTAAACATTTCATTATGAAATCTACACTGTGATCCAGCAGTTCCACTCATTGGTAGTTACCCAAGAAAATGGAAAATGAATTCCACAGATTTGTGCAGAAGCTTTCTTTTAATAATCAAATACTGGAAACAACTTTGGTATCCACCAATAGGAGATTGGAAGTATGTTTAAGGGAAAAATACACATCACCAGAATGCCTCTCAAAATCTTATGCTGACTGAGATAAGCTTTTTGCTTAGAGCAAATACCGTATGTTTCCATTTATATGGAGCTCTTCAAATGGATACGTATGTAACAAATGTATATAGTGAAATATTTATGACAAATCTATGTGCTAGCTATAAAATTCTCTCAACTTTAGTAAATGCTTGAATATTTTCATAATGAAAATCTTACAAATTGATAGAAAAAGAAACAAATTTACTGTAAGAAATAGTGATTTCAATACCCGTATGTCACACAGAGATTGCCAAGCAGATAAAACAGCATTTTTTTTTATTTTAGTTCTCATCATTGGTCTTTTTTTTATAGATAAGCAACAGCATTTGACATTGACAATTGACAAGTACTCCAAGTTGATACTTTCTTTACTTGGCTTTTAAGAAACCATGTGCTCTTTTTTGGGGGGGGGCATCTTATTTTACTGAGAGCTACTTAATTTTCTTTGCTGAATCATTTCATGTTTTTGACAATCATTGGAGTGTCCTAGAATTAAGAGCTTCTCTCTTCTGTTTACAAATATTATCTTGGTAAACTCATTTGGCCTCTCGCCATAAAATACTATCTATATATTTTCAACTCACAGTTGTATATCTCTTGACCAGTCCTCTCTTCGAAAACCCAGATTTTCCTGGGGCACCTGGGTGGCTCAGATGGTTAAGCATCTGCCTTCGGCTCTGGTCATAATCCCAGGGTTTTGGAATTGAGCCCCTCATCTGGCTCCTTGCTCAGCTCGGAGCCTGCTTCCCCCTCTCTCGCTGCCTCTCCCCCTGCTTGTACTCTGTCTCTCTCTCTCTCAAATGAATAAATAAAATCTTCAAAAAACAAACAAGCAAACAAACAAAAAACTGAAACAAACAGATTTTTCCTACTTAGTATCTCTATTAGTATTTGGAAGTCTGTCATCAGAAATGTAATATCCATTACTGATCCTCTGGTGTTTTCTGAAACATTCTATATCTGCAGTCCTTCCTTCCTTCTTTTATTACAATATCATCCTTCCAGTTGACCAGGCCAGAATTGTTACAGTTCTACTTTATTGCTTTTTTTTTCTCCCAGTCCCATTGACAGAGTAGTCCACTACCTAACTTCAAAATATATTCAGAACCTAGCCACTCTATCTCTATCTCTGGGAGTCCTGTGCTTGTCGAATAATTGTCTTCTTCCACCAAGTCCGTTCTCAATAGAGTGCAGTAATCCTATGAAAACGGAAAGGAGATCATATCATAACTCACTATCTCATGTGAGTAAAAGCCAAAAGCTTACAAAACTGCCTAGCTTCCTGTGTCTTTGACTCCATCTGATATTACTCTTGCTCAGGTTTGGTTACCTTTCTCCAGCTTGCTATTTCTCAAAATGGCCAGGAATATTCCCCATAAGAAAATTGTATTGGCTGTTTCCTCTGACTGGAAAAAAGTGTATTTGGCTCACTCCCTCACAACCATGACATCTGTACACAAAAGTTGCCTTTCAATGAGGCCAAACTTCATTATCTTATATAGTGTTGCAATCCTTCAACATCACCACACCAACAGATATTAATAATACTCATTACCTCATTTTTTCTTTCATGTGATTTATTATCTCTAATTTACATTTATTTAGATTTATTTAGTTATTTAGTTAGTTGTTATGTTGATCCTTATTCGACTTTACAGAATACAGATTCATTGGGAGCTGGGATTTTTAATGTTTTTAGAATTTTATTTATTTATTTGAGAGAGAGAGAGAGAGAGAGCAAAGAGAGGAGCAGAGGGAGAGGAACAACCAGACTCCACACTGAGCTCAGAGCCCGACACAGGGCTCAATGCCACAACCCTGAGATCATGACCTGAACTGAAATCAAGAGTCAGACACTTAACTGACAGAGCCACCGAGGCGTCCCAAGGGACCTGGGATTTTTGTCTATATTCTTCATTCGTATTTTCCAAACATAAACACCAATTCTTAGGATAAAAAAGATACCAATACACATTTTTAATGACTTAGTTTAAACAACACAATTAACATAATTGGTCAAATGTGTGTATGTATTTAAAAAATAAAATCAACAACTGAAGAATACACATTCTTTTTAAGCATACAGAAGATATTTATATAAATTGAAAAGCTGGATCATATTAAAAGTTTCATAAACTTAAATGATATTAGCAAATCATGTGCTCTGATCATAACAAAATTTGGACAGATAATAACAAAGATAGATAAACTTTAAATATAACTGTACATTTGGAAACTTATAAACATAATTCTAAATAACACATGAGTTACAGAATATCAAATTGTAAAATACTATAAGCTATGCTCTGAGGAAACTTTATAGTTCTGGATATTTATATTTGTAAATATGATTCAAACAAGAGACAAATTTTAAAGTAAGTTGAGCTGTTCCATGAGGACAGTTTAGTCTTGAATGTTGGTATCAAAAAATTAGAAAATCTGAAAAGTAAATTTAAATTTACTTGTTAAGAAGTTACAGAAAAATGACAAATTTTTAAAATGTGGCAGATTTTGCTTTCCAAAATGGGTTGAAGAAATATGTGCTCTTCTGACAACATGATTGACTCTCCTCCTGGTAGGAGGTGTGGTCTTCATTTGCTCCCCTTAAATCTCAACTGAAACTTGTGACTATTCATTTTAGTAGAGGATGGCAAAACGATGGTAAGTCAATTCTGAAGCTTGGTTATAAAAATCATAAAGCTTCCCCCTGACTTCTCACTGTTATGAAAGTTGCCATGGGACACCTGAGTGACAAGTAAAAGTCCACATACTGTGAAATAAAGATGCCCAAGGAGCTTCAGCAGCCCTAGTCCTTAGCTCTTTGAGTTTCCCCAGTATCGCCACCAGACTGGTTAAGTGAACAGGTTTTCAGATGACTCCACATCTTGGCCTTTAAACCTCAACAAGAAGATACCAGCTGGAGCAGAGACGAATCTCTCCTGCTATGCCTTCTCCAAATTTCTGGCTTACAATCTCTGAGCATAATCAATGTTGTTAATTTAACTGAAAGTGGAAACTCTATTTCCCATACTTCTTTTTCATATATATTTCTAAGCTAGAATTGATAAGAAATGACAGAAAGAAAGAGGAAACCATTACTTTCCAAAGATCTCAAGAGCAGATCATGTTGAGAGAGAAACATAAAGGCTTTCAGCAGACTCCAGAATCCAGGAAGTCTTTCAGACTACTGGCCCAAGGCAGCCAGGAATGGACCCAAGTCAACTGCCAAGCCCTTTAAAGAGTTGCTTCAAAGACAGCAAATTCCACAGATCTCGACCCGTTTCCCCTTCATGGTTTCAGTTTGACAGTCAGATGTTCATTACTTTTAGGATTTCCTTAAAGCTTAACTCTGCGCAACTACTTCAGTGACTCAGGCTGTTATCGACAGCGATTGTGCCTTACCTTTCAAGTCTCACCTTTCTGACTTTCACTTAACCAATTCCATTCACATTCATGTTAAGTTCTAATTTCTATACGAATCTCTTTAGCCCCATAACATTTTTTTTGGTAGTTCTACTATCCTAATTAAACTTTGACTAATACAACTATGAATTTATCACTTATTGTATTAAAATATCTATGGCTAATATAAACTTGTTTTTAATTCTGTAGCTTATGTTAGAGGCTACATTGTTGAATAAGAAGCCTTGAAGAAATCTACAAATCAAACAACATAAACCTTCAATGATTTTCTTTCTTTTTTTTTTTTAAGATTTTATTTATTTATTTTAGAGAGTGAAAGAGAGAATGAACAAGCTAGGCGAGGAGCAGAGGGAAAGAGAGAGGGGAAGCAGTCTCCCTGCTGAGTGGGAAGTCCAACGCAGGGCTTGATCTCAGGACCCTGAGATCATGACCTGAGTCAAAACCAAGAGTAGGATGCTTAACTGACTGAGAAAACCAGGCCCCCAAAACTTCAATAATTTTCATACATCTAGAGTGGGGTTGGCAAACTTCTTTAGTAAAGGGTCAGACAATGAGTATTTTGGAGTTTGGAGGCCATACAGTCTCCATTTCAATTACTCAGCCTGGCAGATGCAATACTCAATCAGCCATAGACAATACATGAATAAATGATTGTCACTGTGATCTAATAAATCTTAAACAACAACAAAGTGTTAATAGTATAGAATTAGTCTACGGAGTATAGTTTCCTGTGGTATTAAAAAACTGGTTTACAGAATCATGTTGAAACAACTAAAAAGAAAAGAATCTGAGAATATGTTCTACTTTGGATTCTCCTCTATTGCAACTCACAAAACTATGTGCTAAAGCATATTTTATTACACTTTCCTGCCTTAATCATTCACTGCCTCCTAATTTCTGTCACACATGCATCTTCCTTCTGACACTAAATAACTTAGATACTGCACTTCTGCTTTTGAAATACTCAGCTCATTTCCAATTAAAGTCTAATTCCACATATCAATTGACAAATTACATTGACTTAAGTTCTCACAGTCTCTTGTGTATCCACTCATTATATGCTCCAAATATCCTCCCATACTTATTACAGAAGCCTGGTAAATGTGTGGGATCCCCCTATGGTAAAATGTCAAGGGAAATAGTGGTACATGAAATTCAAATTGATACAGCCACATAGTACTGAACTTTAGCTTGTCAAACAATTGTGAGGATTTATTCCCTTTGCTCCATGCTAATAATATAGCACATACAGAGTGAAAAATAGAAAGAATAAATGAAACTAGTGTTCAAAGAGCCTGAAGAATTTGTTAACATTCACATCTTGTGGACTTCACTTCTTTTAGGCAATGAAATCTCAGATTTATTTGGTTACCCTTAGAAGAAAACAAATTACTGTGACATTCCCAAAACATTTGTAATTCTATCCACAGGCAGCTTTAGAGCTTCTCCTTCATTAAGACTGCATTCTGTAGCTGCTGTTGTCTGTTAAAGTCACAGTAAACACTGTTGACAACCAGCTGTTCTTTTCTTATACCATAACTGAACTGCTTAGCGTAGATCATTACTTGGCTTAAACCCACACACATTATTTTTGCCACTCAAACAATAAAAATATTAATCTGCAAATATTCCTAATGTGAATTTTGAGTAATATGACACACTTCCCTGAGAGAATTACATTTCAAGTTACAAAATCCAATCTTAATTATACTGCAGAGTTAAAATACGATTGAATATTTATATTACTACTGTTTCGGCTTGGAATAGTGACTGGTTAAGAGGATTTGTTTTTTTCCCTCTTCGTGACATGACATTATTAAAAATTTTAAAGCACTATCAGTCAACTACAGCTGTCAATTGTTCAATTACACTGAGCTTAAATTTTAGGCATTTAAAGTGAATGCCATCCTTCTTCCCAAGTAAATACAGATATTTTCATCTTTGAATTTATTCATGCAGATATTTTTAATCTGAAGTTCACTGAGATACATGGATGTGTTTTAGCATCCTTAAATCCTCTGAATTCATATGCACAGTTGCACATGCCTTTTTTTTTTTTCTGGTGGGAATAAAAGTCTGTAGATGGATATCAGTAGATTAAAAAATGGAATGATGAGCCAAAATGATCACTAATAGAAAAAATGATTGCTATGCTTTAGGACTGAAAATATAACTTTTCATTTTTATTTATGTTTTAACTTGATTTTGGTAACTTAGACTCTAAAAATTATTGTTTCTGGATTTAAAACCTTTAAATTAACATTTAAAGACAATTTTCATATCATATGCAGAAAGATATTGAATAAGGTCTAAAGAAATGATAGTAGATCTATGTCATTTGCTGAAATCAATAAATAACATTATGTGACAAATGTATTGTAAGACAGAATTTTTCATTATGTTTCTAATAATGACCTATGATTCTATGATATAGGACAGCTACAAAAACTTCTTGTCAGGGCTGTTATGTAGTCAAACTTTTCACAAAGGTCTGTGCCAGAGGACTGACTGTTTTTTATAATATGCCATTTGTAAAAGCCCCAAAAGGCTGCTTGATTGATTTTGTTGTTTAGGTGGCTTTCTCTTTCAAAGTATTTTTAAACCATAAAATCACGCATTTGGAGCCTGTTCATCTAGCAAATAGGTCTGGGCTAAGCTAGATGAGGGCTAATAGGGTGTATTTCTAATTATCCTTATATCACATTCAAATTAAAAATAAAATAGAATCCAGTTTCATAAGAGTGAATAGAAGAAAAGATGTTAACCTCCCATACGTTTAGTTTTATCATTTGTAAAATCTCTTCTAGCTTCAAAATGCTATGACTTCAGTTTCAAGAAAAGTCTGCAAAAGAATCATAAAAACAATACTGCATTGATCAGTCTAATGGTTTGAATAGGATGTAATGAGTATTGGTGACTCCCTCTGAGGAATCAAGCTATTAAACATCTAAGGTCAATTCCAGCCATCAGCTGTTCAGGTATTTTCACTTCAGCTAACAGTTAAATATATTTCAGCAGAATCTGGACCTATATACTTGAATCAATAATATACAATGAACACAGAGGAACGATGTCTCATGCTAATGAAGCAGACAACCCATATTTTCCTCAGTCTTATTGGATTGGCCTAAGAACAGTACTTGCTAAATTTTATAATTGGTGGGATGATTCATCCTTCAGTGCTATAGAATGAGAGGAAAAAATAAAAACTCCAGTAGAGGTATATCAGATATTTGAATTTTCTGAAGTGAAATAAGTATGTTAGTGCTTCCAAGCTGAAATGGTCTGCTGAAAAAGAATAATATAACTTCTCTTAGTTTTTAACTCTATTGAAACATTTGGCTATATATTCGCTCTTGAAACGTGTAGAAATTTTAGTGATGGAAGTTCATTTTCCTTTTGTTTATGTTTTATACCAGAAGAATCGACCCCCTTTTTTTTCAGTGAAATAGCACAAATAATTGCTTATATTTAGAAATATATTCAACTACAATTGTCAACACTTTCTAAGATTTTTAATTAATTTATTTCAGAGAGAGAGAGAGAAAGAGAGCACACAAGCGCAGGGGTAGGAGCAGAAGGAGAGGGAGAGAGAGAATCCCAAGCGGACTCCATGCTCAATGCGGAGCCCCAGGTGGTGCTCAATCTCACGACCTTGAGATCATGACCTGAGTGGAAATCAAGAGTTGGACACTTAACCAACTGAGCCACTCAGGTACCTCTGATTGTTAACACTTTTAAAATAAGATTAAAGATGCTAATGAAAAAGATTCCTCCATCAAAATATATTTAGAAGTAAGCATGAGCAATTAAGATTAATGATTATAAATATAATACAAAACACCAGGGATAAGAATTACAAATGTTAAGAGTTAAAAATCATTATTACACCTCTTCTCTTTGCCACCAGTTATGGTCAGATGGAATGTGCTTTTAGATCATCTTTACTGGAATAACTGTATCTAAGATTTTTTTTTTTAATCTTAATACTATTTCATTCAAGACTTTTGAGCATCATGGTTTACTTTTACAAGGTAGAAGGTATGAGCATGGATCATATTAATGAATACATACATTGAACATCTAATCTGATTTACATTTAAAAACATATCTACTTATTGAAGGAAAAAGGCAGATCTAAAATATGGGAGAAAGAGATGAAAGTGATTTTGTGTGTGAGAAGCTACCATTACAAATAAGCCTTTGAAAAAATAAATGCAAAAAGAGGATATTTAGGTGCTTTTCCATTGTGAAGTGCAGTTCTCTCTTTTGAGCCTTTTCAGAGGAACTGGGGAATAAGTACTTTATAATACTTTTTAGGTATCTGATTTAACTTTTAATAGAAAACCAAGAAAAACTACCTCTATGATTACATAGTTGGTTTTTTGTTTTTGTTTTTGTTTTTTTGTTTATTCCAAATTTATACTAAGAGTAACACCAGATTTTGTTTGGAGGAGGAAACTCAATCTTTAAAAATGGACTTAGCTCAAAAGTTTGTTTTATTTACGGGAAAATAGATTCAAAATTAACTCTTATTGAGGGAAACATTAAGTAAATTAAAGTTTTGCTTTCAATTTCAGTGTTTTTCCCTAATTTCATAATTACCTGTGTCTGAGAATCTGATGATGAGATAAGAAGTAGAAAGTGTTCTAATCCAAAGTATGACACCCTTCAAATCCTGACTAATTTACCTGGATTCTTTTCATATAGAGAACATAACATCAAAACTGGAAACTAAAATGTTCTTCAATTGTTGAAAGAATAACCCACTATGGTACATGAAGTTGTATATGGAATACTACTGGCCAATAATGAGGAATGATCTCTTGATACACAAAACAACATAGATGAATTTAAATTCATTACAAGTGAAAGAAGTCAGACTTGAAAGTGTGCATTTTATATGATTCCAATCATCTGACATTCTGTGAAAGTCAAAATTATAGTGACAGAGAACAGATGCCTGCTTTCCTTTGTTTGACGATGAGTGGAGTAGTTGAATCAAGGAGAAGGATAACAGAATTTTTTGGCATGATGGAGCTGTTATGTATATTGATTATGATGGCATATGTTACATGACTCTATGTATTTGTCAAAACTCATAGAACTGCCCACTAAAGAGAATGAATTTTTTGAATGGAAATTTAAAGCAATAAATTGAATTGCACAGCTAAAGTATTTTTCATTATCTATGTAGTTTTCATGAAAAATTTGTTTAGTTATTTTAGTTATTACAGTGTAATTTATTGAACTTTCACTTTATTGATAAATACTTAGCTATTTTCTGATGTTTCAATGTTATAGCTATTCAAATATCATATTCATGCATGTCAATCCCTCATTCTCCATATTTTGAAAAATTCCCTTAAATATATTCTTTAATGTTTACAGCTCCTTTAAAACTTAATTTCGATCTTCTGAGGGGATTAAATTGAATTTTGACGTGTCAGATGATCAATAATTTTATTATTTTCCCTTATTCGAATTTGACATTGTTACATTCATTTTTTTTTCCATTTTTATTAAGATAAAATACACATAACATAAAATTTGCCATCTTAACCACTTAAAGTGTACAGCTGTAATATTAGAACATTCATATTATTGTGTAATCATCACCATCAGAAATTGCCAGAACTTGTTTCGTATTGCAAATCTAAAAGTCTATACCTATTAAACAATAACTCCTCTTTCTCCTTTCCACCTAGACCCTGGAAAGACCGTTCTACTTTCTATGATTTGAACTACTCTGAGCACTTCATATAAGTGGAATTATATAGTATTTTTTTGAGACTGCCTTATTTCACTTAGTATAATGTCCTCAAAGTTAATCCATATTGTAGCATATGCAACAATTTCCTTCCTTTTTAAAGCTGAATAATACTTTATTTTATATATATGATATTTTGCGTATCTATTCATCTGTTCATCAATATTTGGTTTCTTCCACATTTTAGCTATTGTGAATAATGCTACTATGAGCATGGACATACAAAAATCTCTTTGAGACCTTGCTTTCAATGCTTATGGGTATACCCAGAAGTGCAATTTTTTGAGGAACATTTTTTATTTATTTTTTCCCACAGTGGCTGTAGCATTTTACATTCCTGCAATAGTTCAGAAGAGTTTCAATTTCTTTACACTCTTGCCAGCATTTATTTTCTGTTTTGTTTTGTTTGATAGTAGTTATCCTACTAATGGGTGTGAGATGGTCCCTATTATAGGTTTAATCTTCATTTCCCTAATGATTAGCAATGTTGAGCAACTTTTCCTGGGTTCATCTGCCACTTTTTTGAAGAAAAGTCTATTCAAGTCCTGTGTCAATTTTTGAGTCATAAGCTATTTATTTTTTCCTTCTTACTCTGTTGACAGTGTCCTTTGATGCACAAAGCATTCTTAAATTTCATGTAGTTCAATTTGTCTATTTTTTCTTTTGTTGACTATGTTTTGTTGTCATATCCAAGAAACCATTGTCAAATTCAATGTTGTGAATCTCTGGCCTAAGTTTTCTTTAAAGAGTTTCTTAGTTTTAGGTCTAACATTCAGGTCTTTGATTCATCATAAGTTAATTTTTGTAAATAGTGATAGATAATTCTCCAACTTTATTATGTTTTTCTATGTGAGTATTCAATTTTCCCAGTGCCATTTGTTGAACAGATTGGCCTTTCCCCATTGAATAATCTTGAGACCTTGTCAAAACTCATGTAACCATACATGAGAGTTTATTTATGGGTTCTTTATTCTACTCCATTGGTAGATCACTTTGGGGGTAGTAATAATCTCTTTAAAATATTAAGTTTTCCAATCCATAAACATGGGATGTTTTTCCACTTATTTATGTCTTCTTTAACTTCTTTCAGGAATGTTTTGTAGTTTTCATCATATATGTCTTTTGACTCATTAAATTAATTCCTAAGGTTTTTATCTTTTGGTGCTTTTGTAAATGGAGTTGTTTTCTTACAGTCCTTTTCAGATTATTCATTGTATATAGAGCAGAACTGATTTTAGCATTGAAACCTGCTAATTTATTGAATTTATTTATTAGTTCTAAGAGTTTTTTTGTGGAATCTTTAGGTATTTCTGCATATAAAATCATATTATCTGTGAACAGAGGTAATTTTACTTTTTCTTTCCAATTTCAATGCCTAATATTTTCTTTTCTTGCCTAATTCCTCTTCTAGTGCTATGTTTAATAGAAGTGGCAAAGCTGGTGTACTTGCCTTGTTCCTGATCTTAGAGGAAAGCTTTCAGTCTTTCAACACTGAGTATAATATTCCTTGTGGATTTTTAATATACAGATTATATTATGATGAGGTAGTTTCCTTGTGTTACGTAACTTGTGAGTGTTTCTATCATAAAAGGTGCTGGATTTTGTCAAATGTTTTTTTCTGCATCAATTGAAAAGATCACATTTCTATTTTTTCTCTGTTAATGTGGTATATTACATTAGTTAATTTTTGTTTTTTAAACCATTCTTACATTTCTAGAAATAAACCTAATGTAATTATGGTATGTAGTCCTAATATAACACCACTTTTTTTTTTTTTTGCAACAAAATCCACAAAGTATATTGGTCTGTGGTTTTCTTACAGTTCCTTTGTCTGGCTTTGGTATCAGGGAAATTTTTGGTTTCATAAAATGAGTTAGGAAGTATTTTCTATTTTTTTCTTTTTCTTTCTTTCTCCTTTTTTTTGGAAATTTAAAAAATTGTTAGTTCTTTAAATGTTTGGTAGAATTCATCAGTGAAGCCATCATGTCTTGGGCTCTTGGGCTTTTTCTTGTTGGGAGATTTTAATCATTGATTCACTCTCATT
The DNA here is from genome assembly GCF_017311325.1 of Ursus maritimus. Classification (NCBI taxonomy): domain Eukaryota; kingdom Metazoa; phylum Chordata; class Mammalia; order Carnivora; family Ursidae; genus Ursus; species Ursus maritimus. The sequence continues at coordinate 32,606,517 of NW_024426996.1, read as the reverse complement.
ACTACTTATAGGTCTATTCAGAATTTATATTTCTTCATGATTCAGTCTTGAAAAAACTTGTTTCTAGGAATGTGTCCATTTCATCCAGATTATTCCATTTTCTGGTGTACCATTGTTCACTGTATTTTTACTCTCTTAAAAGCCTTTTTTTTAGAACGTAAACTGAGCAGCTATAACAAACCAAAGTTACAATAATACTAGCTTTTAGACTAGTACTTTTGAAATGTAGTAGTCTCTTAAATCATACACAAAGCAGAAAAAATGAGTTATAAACTATTGTTATAATAATGCTAGCTTTTATAATTGTCCATGTATTTACCTTTACTGAGATTTTAATTTATTTATATCACTTTTAGTTCATGTCCAGTGCCCTTTCATTACAACCCACAGGAATACCTATATAATTTCTTCCAGGACCAGCCTAATAAAAACAAACACTCTCAAGTTTTCTTCATGTAAGAATGTCTTCATCTCTCTATCATTTTTGAAGGACATTTTTGCCAGATATATGATTCTTGATGGTCTTTTTGTTTTTTGTTTTGTTTTGTTTTTTTCTTGTAGCCCTTTGAATATATTAGCCCACTGCCTTCTGGCTTGCAAAGTTGCTGATGAGAAATCTACTGATAACATTATCAAGGTTCATCTTTTAGAATTTAATTTTATTTATTTATTTATTTGAGAGAGAGGGAGAGAAAGAGAAAGAGAGAGACAGTGAGAAAGCACAAGCATGGGGAGGCCCAGAGGGAGAGGCAGCCTCCCTGCTGAGCAGGTGGCCCAATGTGGGGCTCTTTTTTTTTTTTTTTAAAGATTTTATTTTATTTATTTGACAGAGAGAGAGACAGCCAGTGAGAGAGGAAACACAAGCAGGGGGAGTGGGAGGGGAAGAAGCAGGCTCCCAGCAGAGGAGCCTGATATGGGCCTCAATTCCAGAACGCCAGGATCACGCCCTGAGCCGCAGGCAGACGCTTAACAACTGAGCCACCCAGGTGCCCCAATGTGGGGCTCTATCCCAAGACTCTAGGATCATGACCTGAGCTGAAGGCAGATAGATGCTTAGCCAACTGAGCCATCTAGGTGTCCCTTGAGGATCATCTTTTGTATCTGATGAGACACTTCCCTTTTGCTGCTTTAAAGGTTCTCTCCTTGTTTTTCCACAACTGGATTGTAATGTGTTTTGGTATGAGTCTCTTTGAAATTATCCTACATGGAATTCATTGAGCTTCTTGGATATTCATATTCAGGTCTTTTTTCAGATTTTTGAATTAAATTTACATTAAATGGTTCTCCTTTTGCAATTGCATTTCTTTGATAATTCATAAGGCTAAATACATTTTCACTTATTTCTTAAAAATATTCTCCTGATTTTTAAAAGTCTTTTCTGTCCTTCAGAGAAGCCATTTGATTCAGTGGGCTAAAGGGAGAGCTAATCAGTTCTAATGCACACTCATGTTGCTGATAAAGCTATGTGTCAATTCTATCTTTACATTTCTACCATCATCCTTTGGGAAAAATAATCAACCAACACTTCCATGAAATGGAAGAGTCAGAAAGACTAAAAAAAAAAAAAAAACATAATGCAACTAAAGTGCTGAAAATGAAATATGTTAGGTTAATCACTGATAGGATATAAATATCCATATATTGATCTAACCTTTCAATTCTGTATAACTATTTTTTGAAGCTAAATGTTGAATTGGCAATTATATTGAAGTTTAACTTTTATTTAATGCTGCCTTGCCTTTTCATTCAATCTCACAAACATTTATTAGTATTTTGGCACATTTAGGAATCTGCCTAGTATATCCCTGCCTATTAGTTTATTTAATACATCACTAAATCCCATAAATAACTGTTTTCTTTCACCTATTTTATTGCTGCTGTAATTTTTCCTATGTTATAAATTATCTGTAGATTGCATATGTCAACAAGATATTTGAATGTTCTGAGAAATAAAATTTTATATCCATTTATGAAATATTTCTGAAAAATTATGTTCTCTGTGCTTCTTAGGGGCAAACTTCTTGTCATCATTCAAGATGATGACAAGAGGTATAATGTTTTATAATTCATTATTCACAAATAATAGTGCAGAAGCAATGTGAACATGCACTGTCATCACTCTAACAGTGTCAAAATTTTAAGATTTTTTTCTCACATATGTTTTTATAGTTCTCAGAACATAAACTGCTTGCTTTGCTCAGCATTTCCCAGTAGCCTCTTGCACATTACCAGATTTAATGTTCTTACATAAATCGAGTTCAAGTGGATGGAAGTGATCATTTTCTCTAAATACTTATTGAATGACAGTCCAATTGTCAGTCTTTTAAAACTAAAATTTTCCCACAGTTGCTAAAAAAAAATGCAACAAAACAAACAAACAAACAAACAAAAAAACCTAAAAAAAAAGTCATCTGAATTGTAATATTGTAGAATAGAAACTCATTTCACATTAACAACTCTAGATTCAATATCCCCATTTGGGGAAAAAGAAAGACAGAGAGAGAGAGAGAGAGAAAGAAAAAAAGAAAGAAGGACCATAAAAGTGAACTCTTATGTAATCTGTAGATTGAACCCACCACAGATATAAAGATGATCAAGTCTTGACTCCAAAAAACCAAAACCAAAACAAAACTGACCAGTTTGGTCGTAATTCTCGTATTGAGAAAGATCCATTTAATAGACTTAAATAAGGAGAGATATATATCCAGATAAGCATATGATATATGTCACTCTATCCATTTTGTTGAAGAATGTCTATATTGACTAAGACTGGTTTTAATAATGTCACAGAATACAAACATTAACAATCACAACAAAATATTTGGAAAGGAACAATTTCTGACATCCTTTGAAGAAATAAGTTTCAAGATACATTTTAAACCAATAATGTATACCTTCTATGAAAATGTTGACTCCAGCTCTACTAATTATTGACAGTGTGATTGTGGACAAATTATCCTATATATCAGAGAGTCTCAGTGTCAGCACTGTTAATATTTTTAAATGGGTAATTTTCATTGTGTGTGTGTGTCGTGTGTGTGTGTGTGCGTGTGTGTGTGTGTGTGTGTGTGTGCATGAGGGGAGAGGTAGCTGGCTGAGTGTATCCTGTGTGCTATAGGATATTTAGTGGCATTCCTGGCTTCCACTGTCTAAATGTAGTAACCTCCTAGTCATGGCAATCAAAAATATTCCCAAATATTGCAAAATATTTTCTGGGGAACTAAGTCAACTCTGGTTGTAAACCACTGCTTTATACCTTCTATAAACTCAATGTCTTAAGCAATAATGTGGGGATCTTATACAAAAATAGATGGTTGGGAATATTAAATTAAAATATGTAGTTCCTGCTTATCATTTAATGCCATTTATGTTATGTTTTCTTTATAATATATGTTAATACACAGAGGTAGTTTGTTTACTTTGCAAAATATGTGTAAATTGTGGAGATACATATTTCATAAAGGATTACTTCATTAATTAGATATATAGGTATATGTTTTTCTCTACTTGTCTGAAAAAGAAATTACGAACAAAGGAAGTTGTGATTATGTTAGATTCTTCTGGGAAACAGAAGATTGAAAAGACATGATAAACTCAGGTCAGTAGATACAACTCTGTGTTTTAAGATAGTGGAAAAAGCAAAGCTCTAAGAGAAACAGTAATTTTTCCTATGCAATTTGAAGCCATTGAATGATTCTTTTAAATAAAAGGAAGCTAATTGTATGAATGGAAATAAATCATAAATGTAGGGGTACTTATTATAACCATACTTGAATAAATAATCAGAGAAGTAAGAGGGTAACCGTTGGAGCAGCAAAAGAGATGCTAAAAAGTTAAGAGGTTCTCTAGTTCTCTATTTAATACAAATGAAAATCCAAATTATTGCTTTTCATCTCAGCTAGATTGTAATTGATTATGACCTACTGTCAAAGAAAAGAGCTTCACATGGAGATTTGATTATCATTGTCCAAATGATAAACTAAAAGAAACTTCTGTTATGTCTAGTCTCACTTCTTATTGGAAGGGATATGTATGACGACTGGGAAATAATCCCTCCTGTAGAATTTCAGTACATTGGTTAGTTTGGGCTGCTCTAGCAAAATACCACAGGCTGAGTGCCTTAGAAAAAATAAATATTTATTTCTCACAGTTCTGGAATCCGGAAGTCAGAGATCAGGGTGCTAGCATGGTCAGGTTCTGATGAGGACCCTTTTGCAGACTGCCAACTTCTTGTAACTTCACATGGTAGAAAGATGTTGAGAGACTGCTCTAGGTTATCTTTTATTAGGGCACTAATCCCATTCATAAGAGCTCCACTCTCAAGGTCTAATAACTTCTTAAAGACCTCCCATAATAGTATCACATTGGGGGTTAGAATTTTTACGTAGGAATTTTGAGGTGATATAAATATTCAGTTTATAACATTCGTCCTGGATTAAAATTATTAAAATTAAGTGTGCTTTGGAAATTTCTTATTTTATATATTAAGAATACACTTGCTATTTCAGATATTCTCAATTTTATACCATGAATGTTTTTATTAATAAAATTCATTGATGATTACCTTTTACTTTATTTAATAGTCATGAATTCTAAGTATTATATATATATATATATGTGTGTGTGTGTGTGTAGTTATAATTTTATTTCAAAGATGCTACCTTCAAACTTAAAAAAATAGAAATGATTTCTATTGAGAAACTATAAAGAAGAAATTCATAGTTTCTTATGGTAAAATACCAATTCTTTCTGAGTTTGGAGCTCTAAATCAGTTATAAACATGAACAGGACATGGCTCTATTACACACGTGAGTACACATCTGCAAATATCTTTGTATAGGGAGTGTTTTAAAATTTTAATTAATGAGTGCACTTAGGAGACAAATTGTCCTTGCAGAATTTGGAGAATGTTTTAGGAAGTTCCTGGCTCAGGAGAATGTTGCTGTAATTAACAGCCACTGCATATAGGCTGTGTGGCTTAGAAATCACTGATGTCCCGAATTCCCAATAGAGCTCAAAAATGATATCAAAAGCTAGTGTTTAATTTTCAGTTGCAAAGTACATTGTAGAATTTAGCATGGTTTGTAAGTTATGTTCTAGACTCATTGGAATAAAATAATAACAAACTAAAATATAGATAAATGATAGATAGATGGATGATAGATAATCAATTCTTCTATTTGCAGTAATATTCAAATAGGTTTACACTGCTTCATAGTTTTGAGCTGCCAAATCTTTCTGAGACCTTAGGGATGGATTAGGATATTTAATCTTCTTTTCTGTAAGAATTGCAAGTTTATCAATTCTCTCATTAAGAGTAAAAAAACTAAACTCAAGATCAAGCATTTCACGCATAAAATGACAAACTCCAAACATAAACCTGCTTTGTTGTCAATGAAAAGAAAAACAATGTTATCAATTTTATTTGGTTAAATTTTATCTCTTTACTCCTGTTGATTTTATTCTGTACTTTGAAGTTCATGTTGTAATTTAGGGAAAGGTTTTCTATTCTATTGTTTTATCATTTGGAATAACCAATGCAAGTCTTTAATAAGTTTTTCCTTCTAAAAATAATTTTTTTCTACGTATACTTCAAAAATTCCTCTACTTCATCAATTATTTTGTGCTAACTAAATTGTCCCACCACACTGTATAATTTTTCTTCATACCCCAAACAAGGGTTTCATTTCAAATGATCTTTGTGTTCCCTTTCATTTCTATTGGGAAAACCAAAAGAGATTAGCATTATAATTTTAGCTATATACCAAAAAATTAAAACATGTTATCCTATAAATTACTGTGATTTGATCAGGTAAGGCAAGTGAGCCTTATAGGTATTACCAAAATAGACCCATGTTTTAAAATGCTTTAATGTAGAACTTGTAGAAAATGGTTTTGCAGATGTTTGGGTGCATCGTAAGAGCAATATCATTTCCCACTAGAATTTGAATTTCGTTCAGTAATACAAATTTTCACATATGCAAACAAGCTAATGTTATTTGCTGATGATATATATTAATAATGTATTGTGCATTTTTAAATATTCGTAGAACTAAAATTCATAAAAATCTAGTAAGCTTACATAAAATGTGCACACATTGCAACATTCACATTTTTTCAAGTGTTCAAGAATTTACCAAATTAGACCATATGTGTTGTAACGAAGTCTCAACAAATTTCAAAAATAAAACACATAAAGAACTCAATCATTTAGAGTATGTTTTCTGACCACATGGAATTAAGCTAGATTAAACAAAACATCTGGAAAAGAAGCCCAAATTCTTAGAGACTGAAAGATTACTCTTAAATAATCCATGAGTCAAATAGAAAAACATAAATTAGAATGCATTTTTACTAAAATGTAAAATACCAAATGCATGACATATCAAAACTTTGTTGACACATCAAAAGCTGTGGTTAATGGAACATTTATTATAAAATTTAAAATGTTAAAAATTATTTGAGCTCCATTCTGAGGAAACTAGAAAAAAAGAACAGCAAAAAATACCCTAAAGAAAATAGAAGAAAAAAAATATGTGATCGTTACAATAGATGAAGAAATCATTTGAGAAAACTCAATACTCCATCATGTAGGGGCCAAAGGCAGGCAGTCCCAAGATGGGATCTAGCCCCACGTCAGGCTTCTCTGCTAGGAGCCTGCTTCTTCCTCTCCCACTCCCCCTGCTTGTGTTCCCTCTCTCGCTGGCTTCTCTCTCTGTCAAACAAATAAATAAAATCTTTAAAAAAAAAAACACTGGAAATGTTTCTAAGTAAAAATGAAAATTATCTCTCATTTTATAACATATTGTACTGAGAATGTATATATTTGCGCATAGCATGACTATATGCCTAGATAATCCAAATTCTCTCCAGAAAACCATTAGAAATAATGCAGCAAATAACAACAACAATAATAATAATCCAAATTCTTAAAGGTATTATTATTTTTTAAACTGACAAGTGGAAGATTAAAAAGAAAAGATATAATTTAAAATAGTGATAGAAATATCTGTTAAAATAAATCTAATGAAATTTGTAAAGATGTCTACATGGAAACAATTTTTTGATAGAAAGTAAAGACCATCTAAATAAATTGAGAGATTGTGAATTATACAACCCAATATTGCAAAGGTAATTTTCCTTGAATTAATCTATAGATTCAATATAATTCCCATTTAAATCCCAGGAGATTTTCTAATTTACGAAGTGGTTCTAAAATTCAAATAAAAATATAATGGCCCAAATATAACCAAAACAGTCTTTAAGAAGAGGAAGAAAAGTGGAGTTAGGACATATGTCGCCTGGAAAGATGATTAATGAAGATAAGGTAAGATCAGTGCAAGGTTAAACCCAAAGCCAAAAAAAAAGTGTAAGTCTGACCAATGGGATAAAATTGTGAACCCCTAAAATAGACTTACATATATAGACACTCAGGTAAATGTTGGGGGTTAATGTGGAGCATGAAATCAGTCATAATGCCTGGCTTGCTAAAATATAATACTGAAGCCGCTGGCGGCAGGGAAGTTTTCAGAGAATGTCATAGGCCTTTGGAATACTGAGGCCTAGCTGACCAATCTGCCCTGGAATGCCCCAGGGAGTTGCATTCCCTGAAGCTTTCCTAGAACAAACAGCAGCCCTGTGATCTTAGAGATGTATGCGTTGTCCCCTAGGCTGTTTAGCAGAATGCAAGGCACGCAGATTAGCATATCATAGAACACGCGGATTAGCATATCATATCCTTCCTGTAAACAGATCCTCGTACTTCCAGTAAGACTCCCTGGCACACATCACATGTTTGAGAAACAGTGATAAAGATTTATGATTATCCTGAAGGACCAATAAAGGCGGGAGCAAAGAACAAAGGGTCTTCCTCTCTGAGCGCTGACCCCTGCCTTCTCTTCTCTTTCACAGCAAAGTTTAGAGTAATCTTTCTTCTGTGGGTACAGGGAGTGCTGACCATTTCCAGCAGGTATAAGGCAATGGACAATTTTTTTTTCTTTATACATAGTTTTAGTACATTAGCTATCTGTACACTAAAAATGTATTTTGTCCTCCATCTTACTCTAAACTCAAAAGCATCCTTTCCAGATAGATTAGAGATCAACTGTGTAAGATAAAATATTAAGGCTTTTAGCAAAAATATAGTTGAGCGTGTTTGTGACCTTCAAGAGGCAAAGAGCATTTGAAAAAGACACAAAAAGCAATAACTATACAAGGAAAATGATTAGACTGTATTAATGTTAAAGTTACTCTTAAAATATGCTTTGAGGAACTAGAGAAGCGACTCACAGAACAAAAGAACATATTTATTAGGTTCATAGATCTGTGGAGAAATAAAGAGACAAGAGAATAGATAGATGGATATAAAACAAGGAACTCACAATTTAAATACTGAAGATATCCTGCATATCAGTAAGAAAGAAAATTCAATAGCTTTTTAGGTAAAAGACAAATAGCAATTCAAAAAGAGGATACCCATATGACTATTCAGCATGTAAAAAGGTGCTTGACTTCATTAGCTATCAGAAAGATGCAAATTAAATACACAGTAATATATCAGTACACACCCAACCAAATGCAAAATGGAAAATACCACATGTTGGAAGAACTGACTGTGTGACAGTATTTATTAAAGCTGAAAAATAAGCACAACCATTACATAGCAATTCGGCTGTTAGATACATACTCAATAGGCCTGTGTATAAATGTTTATCCAAAAAAAGTATTAATATGTTCATAGCTGAACTATTTGTGTTAACCTAAAACTGGAATATACTCAAATGAAAATTAAAACTGATAAACAATATCAAAAAGGATGAAGGTATCACAAACATAATTAGAAGAAAAATATGTAAAAATACATGCAACGATATTTATTAACCTTGTATGATTTGAATCAAAAACACATAGGAGTAAGTCACAAAACTTGCAAAATTAATTTGTGCTATTAGAAGTCACATAGTTTTCCTTTTAGAATGGATAGTGACTACAAGATGGGCAGTGGGTAGGGGAAATCAGGGTGGCTGGTAATATTCTGTTTCTGCAACATTCTAAGTACACTTAATTTGAAAAATTCATTTATTAGAATACTGTATAATTTTTGGCATATATGTGTATGTGTGTGTGTGTATATATATATGTATGTAAATTTCAGTATAAAATTTTTAAAAACCATTTAATTTAAAGGACTTCATATTGTAGAATAATGTATGCAGAAACTTAGCCATATAAAATCACATGAAAATTTCAATACATGTTAAGTTGATCAGTGATTATTTGAGCATATAAAATATGAGCAAATATATTTGGAAATGACGCTAGAGAAAAAAAATGTAGGAACCAGCCCATGAAGTTTAGTAGAGATTATTCTTTTTTTAATTTATAGTGAAATAGACCATACTTGTACATTGAAAAAAATCTCAAAAGCATAGAACAATAGGAAAAAAAAAGTTTAATCCTCCTAATCCAAAACAATTCTTAATATTTTGATACCTCTTTTTGTGGTATTCTTGCTTTTATATCATTACTTAGTATATGAATAAGTTTGATCTTATCATCTTTGGTAATTCTATTTTTTTACTTTAGTGTTGTAAAATGCCTACAGGTTTAGATGAAGTGTTTATCCAGCTTTACACTCTGTTTTACTTATTTAATCTTTCATATGAGGATTTAATTATGCCAATTAAAATTCATAGAATATATATTTTAAAGCTACATAGTACTCCATGATTTAGAGCATGACCTGATTTGTCAGATCCATTACCCATTTTGTCCACATTTAATGTCTGCTTATGTATTATCATACATATGCATATATATTACTATGCCTATATCAATACTTTCCAGATAGAATTCTTGAGATTGAAATATTATTTGATGCACAGTGCTGAGTTTGTATATATATCATAATTTTAGGATGTAATAGCTTGATTGATTTTGGTGGGAAAATGACTGGAGGTTTCTTTGGACCTAAAATCAATAACTAAGATTTAATTAATTTGGCTGAATTTATTTCACCTATGAAGCTCCTAGAGCACTTTTTGTCCTTACTATGTCCAGCTTTTTGTATAGCAATATTATATGGCTAGTTGTTCCAAAACAGTTTGTATTCATGGTTGCACTGTTTGTACTGGTCAATACATATGAAATTGTTTGTATATGGGACCCTTCAGAATTTTCTAGAGTGGTATCTTCTTCAGGGACAGTTTATGTATCCAGAAAAATGAGTTTTTGTGTCCTTCCAGTCTTTTCAGAAAGATGAATTTGTGCAGCCTCATAGGCTTTGATGAAGTTCTGCATATTCTAACAGAATGTCATTCAGGGACATGTTTGGCAAACACAAGCATGTTAGGGGGTATGGGAAGCTCTTACTTTTACAGGAGATTGACTTATTGACACTGGAATGGTTTTAGTTCTGTTTACTCAGGCCAATAAAAGGACTTCTTTGAGATTCAAAATCTAGGTCCACTTAGCCTTCACTTCAACTCTTCCCTGGAATCTAGAATGTCTCCTAGCTGGAGGTAGGGCTCTTCTGAATTTTCTTGTCTGTAAAACAAAAAGCAAAACCCAGAGCATTCGTTAGCAGCTAAACATTTCTCCCTTTGGATATTACTAGATTCTTCTAAATGTTCTCCTGTGTCATTTTTTTACTCATAGTGTTTTGCACATAAGAAACAATTTATTTTTAAAAGTATATCACATCACATTATATTATTTATTGCTCTGCACTTATTTCTTTCAGTTAGAATAAAATCTAAATATTGGGGCACCTGGGTGGCTCTGTTGGTTAAGCATCCGACTCTTGGTTTTGATTCAAGTCATGATCACAGGGTCATGACTTGGAGCCCCATGTCAGTGCAGAGTCTACTCGAGATTCTTTCCCCACCTTCTCCCTGCCCCTTGGTTCCTCCTCTGCTCAGGCCCATGCTCTCCCATCCTCTCTCTCTCTAAAATAAATAAATACAATCTTAAAAAAAACCAAATATTATCATCTTGGAAATTACCTTGATGCAATTTCTTTATGTGTCCCCTCTAAAACATCTGTATTCTTATATTCTATAGCAGAATTGAATTTTCTACAATAATACATCAAGTAATGTGAAATTTAGACTGACCTATGGGCCATGTGTGACATGTGTCTTCAGTATTTCTCCAAACTCAGTGTGCATGACTCATTCTCTTACTTAGTATATTCCATTTATACTGCATGGTTTACTGACCTTCAAGCATACCAGGTTTTTCCTGTCTCAGTGCTTTATATATGTCAATTTCATTTGTCTAAACTATTCTTTCTGCAGTCCTTCAGCTTGCTAAATACTCTGAATGTCTTCTAAAAGGTCATCCCCTTACAGAGTAAATTATTGATCACACTATCTGCCTCATCTTATCCCTTATATTGCTATTTTACTTTCTCAGAGCACTTTCTTATACCATTGATCACAGTCTAAATCAGTTTGTCACTCATTTATTTAATTGTTATATTCCAATTTTGTACCTCATATAGAAAGCTCCAGAAAGAAGAAATCTTGTTTAATTTGTTTAGGAAAGCTTAGACCTGCTTTTTTAGATACCACATGCTAATAAATATATTTAACAAATTAGTAGAAATTATGTTATATAAAAAGTAAACATTGACCATATAATTCAAACATGGATTTTATGATATATGATTTTGGAGAGCAGTGAGAATTGACAATGATTTGAATCAACAACAATTTTCTACAGGAAAATTAGGAAAGATTATTATAGTTTACTTACATCAAACATCTAACTTATAGATAGGAAAACTCATATCTAAACAGGGAAACAAACTTCAGCTAGCATCAGATATTTCATAATAATTCCTAAGTGACTTATTTACTTCTATAAACTTGTTAGAGTAACGGTACTTAGATTTTTTTAAAAAATCCTTATTAGGATTATATATCCTATTGTATTCTCTTTTGAACAATAAATAAAGTGTAATGGTTTCCTCTACTCAGAGATTCTGTCAGGAAGTATGAAAGAGCTTCTGGAAAATAAACCATCTGGTGAATGGTTAGTAAGTAGGAAATATCAGTAGATGAAGAATGAACTATAAGAATTTATCATAGGAATAACATTGATCCAGGCCAGTAGAATGACAAGATACACGGGACATTATGCTTTGTGATTGTTTTGAGCCATTTTTTTTTAAAGATTTTATTTATTTGTTAAAGAGAGAGAGCGCGCACACAAGCAGGGAGAGCAGCAGGCAGAGGGAAAAGCAGACTCCCCACTGAGCAAGGAGCCTTATGCGGCACTTGATCCCAGAACCCTGGGATCATGACCTGAGCTGAAGGCAGATGCTTAACCCACTGAGCCACCCAGGCATCCCTGTTTTGAGCAATTCTTTTATTTGTTGTAAATAATAACATTTTCCAGGTACCAGTCTTATAGGACTTCATTTCTCAAACAAAGTGTATGTAAATATGTCTTCTTTATGTCTTCTCAATAAAACAATCTGGGATGATTATAGATTCATTTTTTAAATATTTCTGAGCATTTTTCTCACATATTTTAAGTACCATTATCAAGCTAAAGTTAAAAACCAAAATCTCATTTTAGCAGGAAACTTCTGCCTCTGGAAATGCTTTTATGCATTTCCTCAACCAAACCTCCTCTGAAGGAAGGCTAATTATAGGCTTCAATATGCACCTGGGTGAAAATTAACTTTTAAGCAGCCTTTAAAATAAACGGTTTTTAATTATTATCATTATGCAAAAGCTGCATAAATGCCCTTAATTGTGCTTATAAAGTAACATTTGCTATAATCACCTCTAATATCCAGGAGCAACATAAAGGTTTTCTTTTCTTTCTCACTAAAATAAAAGTAGAAAGAACCCTTATTATTGATTCACAGGTCATTTTATTTTATCTTATGAGAACAAATGTTTTAATTGAAATACATCAACTGCTAAAACATAACATGTGCCGAATGCCAGTTACTTAAAATTGAACATAAAATACCTTGAAAATATGTTTAATTACTAAAGATTAAAAGTCAATATATAAGATATTCAGCTATAATGTTGAATTTTCTGATTTGATTATACTTTGATATTAGACATAACGTTTCTATAGAGAAGACAAAACATGCACATTTAGAAAAATAAGAATATGCTTCATTTATTTAAAAATTATTTGACCCAACATATTTTTTTCTCCTAAGAAATGTTAGTCCTTAAAGTTGCTGTGTAGGTGCCTGTGTGTGCCTGTGTATGAGTCAGAGAATAACTTTTGTTTCCACAAAACTTACTAAAAGGCAAAATGCAGTACAGGTCTATTTTTATTCAAAATTAGAGGCAAACATTCTTTTAAAAACACATGCAAACAAACCGAAAACACCTATAAAATAGCAGCTTGAGGCAGACACTAAAAACTCAGATATATATATAAATATATATATATATATATATATATATATATATATATATATATATATATATATATATATATATATATATATATATATATATATATATATATATATATATATATATATATATATATATATATATATATATATATATATATATATATATATATATATATATATATATATATATATATATATATATATATATATATATATATATATATATATATATATATATATATATATATATATATATATATATATATATATATATATATATATATATATATATATATATATATATATATATATATATATATATATATATATATATATATATATATATATATATATATATATATATATATATATATATATATATATATATATATATATATATATATATATATATATATATATATATATATATATATATATATATATATATATATATATATATATATATATATATATATATATATATATATATATATATATATATATATATATATATATATATATATATATATATATATATATATATATATATATATATATATATATATATATATATATATATATATATATATATATATATATATATATATATATATTTATATTTATATTTCAGACTTTAGGGGTTTGGTTTTGTTTTGTTTTTATAAATGGTATGTTCTGCAAAGGACATAGAAATGAAGAGCAATTTTAAGACATTATAAGCAGACAAAGGCCTGAGAGAAGATTGAGCATGTGGATCAGATTCCCAGTTCCATAATTTGAACAGGCGTTTACAGCTTGAGGTAATGTCCATTCCTTTTTATCCATGCAGCCCAGTGAATAAAAGAACAAAAACGTAAAGAAAACTTAATAATGTCTTTAGATGTTTAAAATCAGAAAGCAGATGATATTTGGAGAACTTATATATTACTTTGGAATGTTCATGAAAATACAACCAACAGGCTATTTTTATGTTGTTTTTATTAACCATGAAGGGCTGGTAGGTCGTTCTATATTGGTAAGTCAGTTAATGGAGAAGAAATACTGATTTTACATGTTTCCATTTGCTAAATATAGAAATAAAAGGCACAGACACTGTGCGCCTACAAAAGGTTTTTTCTATTCAGTTTTTCTCCAAGTAAACTTAGATGTTTGAACATCTCATTTGTACAGTATCCTTTTTGCTGAGGCATCATATCCACTCACCTGTAAGAAGATTTTAGGAACAACAATGTGACTGTGGAGTTACTGATTCACTTAGAATAATTATTATTCGTGTCCTTTAATGACAGATCCCAAAGCCTGCTTTGAAATCCTAGGATAATAAAAAGGGAAGCCCAAGTATTTTGTTTTGTTTAGTTTTATTTAAGTTTTTATTTAATCCCAGTTAGTTAACATACAGTGTTATATTAGTTTCGGGAGCACAATATAGTACTTCAACAGTTCCATATACTCATCGTGACAAGTGCATTCCTTAATCCCCATCGCCTGTTTAACCCATCCCAGCCCCTGTAACCATCAGATGGTTATCTTTCCCTTTGCTTGTCTGCTTTGTTTCTTAAATTCCACATAGGAATGAAATCCTATGGTATTTGTCTTTCTCTGAATCTTTTCACTTAGCATGATACTCTTTAGCTCTATCCATGTCATAACAAATGGCAAGATTTCATTCTTTTTTATGACTGAATAGTATGCCATTGGGTGTGTGTGTGTGTGTGTGTGTGTGTGTGTGTACACCTATACCTATATTCTTTATCCATTTTATTCATTCATCAATTGCTGGACACTTGGGTTGCTTCCAGATCTTGGCTAGTGTAGATAATGCTGCTGTAAACATAGGGATGAATTAGTGTCCTTATATTCTTTGGGTAAATACGTGATAGTGTGATTATTGGTTATATTTGCAGAATTAATGTTGATAACAAAATGGTGTAAATTTATCAGATTCTGTCTTTTGAGGCAACGATTCCTCCAGGAAAGAAGAATGAGAAAGTAATTAATTTCAAAAAGCAGTTCATAACTCATTAACCAAGGTGTGATTCCCAACTGTAAGGAAATAATTGGTATGAGATAGATATGAGGGAATGTAGCACCATGGGAAGAGAAATGTCTGTCCCATATGTATCTCATCCTTCCTTGCTGCATCAAAGAGTTTCTAGTCCTGTAATGATGTGCAAACTTCCTGGATTGGCATCAGTCAGAATCTAGTTAAGAATGCATAAAATATTCTTTGTTTTTCAACCAAGATAATTATCACAGGTAGTTGATTACATAGATGTATTAGGTGTATGTGGTTTAATGCATTAGTACCTCCTTTTAAGACTTTTGCATGATTCCATCCTACTTTGCTGAATAGGTATTAGGGAGTTAAAGTTTGTTGTCTTCCTCTGAGATATTTTAATGCTATACATTTGGGAATGATAACAAAGCTTTTAAAAGGGTGCTTTTGTTATTTTTTTGAATAATTTGACACATATATTAATGATAGATACCGACAGAATGCATACCTACCTACATTTACCGAGGATATTTTGTCAAATATATATATAATCTAACAGCTTTAATGAGGATATTTTTATATATATGTAGAAATTTGAAGGCTCTAGAAATTAACCAATCTAAAGAATCCCAATTTAAAAATGAAGAAACTCAAATTAAAAAAAAATATTTAATTAATGTGTACTTGATTTTTATAATACCAGTCATCTCCCTGTCAAAATATATATGTATATTTACATACAAACTCACATATATGCAAACAAGCTTTGAGAGGACATAAGAAATATTTCCACTCTTAATCTCGAAAAATCTCCCATGTACTCTGTGATCACATATAATCAATTTGAAATATATATTTATATATATATTTATATATAAACATGATTTATATGTAAATATAAATATATATTTTAATATGCAGCATATATTCAAATGATTTAGTAAATAATGTCTAGAAAATATTTTAATTGTTATAGTTTCAGAATGACAACATACAATGTATGTATGAATAAATGAATACAACACGAGAAATTATGTTTCACTTTTAATGTAGGTAGAATTTTCACAAGAAATTGAAATATACTTCTCAATAACATATTGAACAATAAAGAAAATAATAAATTACTATCAAAATGTGTAAAATTCAAGTGACCTAAATGTCACAATTTTTTACTTTAGAATTCAGGTGTTTTAATTGTCTTAAGCAAATAGTATTAAGAAATATTTAATGAAGTAAGAAAATCTTGTTTAAGGATCAATCTTTTGAAAATATATCAGATACTATTTTTTATTAGTCATATTTATGGTTTCTACTTTTTATTTGCCTCAGGATTACTCCTCTAAATTTAGCTAGAGTCTACCATTTAATATTTATACTCAGTAAAAGCACTGTAGTTTTTGAAATTCTGTTACATTATAGTCAACAATTGTCCAAGTCTGACTTATTGATCTTATATACTATTCTTCTATACATTTTTCCTACAGTATGAATGGAATCATTGCTGACTTTCTATGCATATAAGAATTGAATTTCTTCAAATAAATCTTGTGTTTCTTTCGTGCCCACAGAGACATCTGGATACTCATCAGAAGTGTAAAAATCCCAACTAGAAAAAAAAAAAAGAAAGAAAGAATTAGCCTTTCTTATTTCTATGATAGATACAGGAAGTTGTATTAGAAAAAAACTATCATATTTAGCTCTTAAAATATTTCTCAAGTGTTGTATACTTCTGTATCAATTTTCTTTACTCATATTAATTGCCTAGCATAATACATGTCAACCATTTTTATTGCATGGTTGAATAAATATAGAAAGTACTTAGCAGAGGTCAAAATAAATCCACATTTTTTATATCCCACTGCCACAAAGTATTTCCAAATAAGGAATTTTTATCTCTGAATTTTTCAATAGCAGTTTTCTGTATGTATATAATATACATCTACAAACACACACATGCATATGGCAAACCGCATTACTTATGATTCAAAAATTTTATACAGTGTTACAAATAGTGGATGAAAAGGATGTAATACATACACTTTCCAATACATGCAGTTCATTTCAATTTAACTTTCTTATGTGTATTAAAATGCCCAGCATTTAAGATTACACACTTATGCTCCCAGCCTTCCCTTCAGAGACATCACGGACACTTGAAGGACACAGCACATACGCATGTCTGTCTGTGTTCATGCATAAGAGAGAGTTTCAAGTGAAGTGCATTATTACCACCAGTCCTATTAACAAATCCTTGCTGCTTACTAAATATGTTTGGGTTACATTTTCCAGGTTGGATTAAGCCACAATTACCTAGAGATTTGTGTTTCATTATGTTTTAATACTGATAAAAATATCCAAGATAAAAATAAAAATGGAAGCATAAAATCCTTTTGCAAAAATGCCAAACTTTAGCACTATAAAAACTTGTTCTCAGAAACCACTTCTCCTAAAGGTGCATTTACTTCAATGTCAAATAACCTAGGTCTTACCTGGCAGCGTTTGTGTCATGACTGTGAAACTAATCCATGATCCAATCTGTTAGATTAAAACATAAATTAATAAATACCTATGATTAATCTAGTATTTTTTTCATTTATGATATTATGTAGGTAATGTGAAAGCTTAAACACAGTAGAAAAACTATAGGTAGAAATAAATTTCCCTCAAAAATAATTTTGTTGTTAAATATGATTGTCACAATCCCCATAAACAGCATCATATTTATAAAACAAAATGAAAGATATTGTTCCAAAAACTTTGATGATAAAAAAAGAATCCTGAAACATCTCAAGGCATTTTATTTGAAGATTGTAAAGTTTTCTTTAAAAATAAATATATGTGAAAATATTCATTTTTTGCAGCGAAAATTGTAGCTAAATGTTCCAATTTCTTATGCCTATAACTTGAATTGAAATAATATATCATAATTTATATCTCTGTGCCAAATCTACAGATAAAACCTGTGTATAACCATATATATTAAACTTTAATATATGTAAATACATAAACATATGCATTTAGTATCTCATAGAATAAAGTTACTTATTTACATACATAAATAGCATACCTCGTAGGTGTAGTTAGGACATGAAACGAGGAAAAACATCCATGTGAAGGGGTTATAATTTGGACTTGGAAAACAGGCATTAATTCCTTTTAGAAAGAAGAGTAAAATATCAATGATGCTACATATTGCAAATTTAATCATATATGTCTTATTTAATTCTAGATTCCCTAGAATAACTTATACTACATAAAATGTCATCATGTATTTATAGAAACCTATTTCCCAAATTACTCAGAAGAATCCCAGTTTCAAATGTTATGACCTTTTGACTCAAACAGAATAACTGCCATTTCCTATGTCTATAGCTATATTGCTATAAAATTACAGAATACAGCATGATAATCAGTTCTTTAAAATTCAATATATAAATGTTATTTTGCATAATAGATGCAGCTGAATTGCATACTGAAATCAGTAAATGTGCTTTAACAATTGCATGCTTCTTCTCTTTTAGTGTCAAAGAAGATGTTTTTGGTTGAGACTATTAAATACTTCAAACCTCCCTTTCTATTTAATTAGTGAAAATCCAAAGGGAATTTTATAAGGATGTCATTTATATTAGGAAAGTGTGAAAATCTCTCATAAGAGGATTACAGTGAATATCAGCATAGTTAATATTCAGAAATACCACATAAATTATTTCTGCTCAGCAATCAGGATTGTTATTTACAGTTTTCATTATACTTAACATATTGTCATTTGATTTTTGTGATTTTTTTGCCTTTCAATTTCTTTTAAGAAATATTTTAGATAATAAATTTATAATGATTTCAAGTTGAACTTTGAGCAATGACATTTGTAAAAGTAAATATGAATTATAAAATTACTGTTTATTCTCCATAGCAAGATTAATCAGATAACACATCAACTAATCTCTTTTAGTATAATTCTAAAGTCGTAATGAAATGTCAGTATGTTGTTTTCAGAATTGTAACTATTGTTAAAATATCAAAGTAAAAATATATTAGGTACAGTGCAGATTTCATGTACTGCTCATTTCAAGATAAGGATAAATACATATACCATTTAATATTACAGATTCTTTTGATAATGTACATGCAAGTGCCTTTGTGTAATGTTCATATATTCATCAAAAGAAAAGTGATTAAGGAACCTACTATCCAGGAAGATGTACACAGGATAATCTGGGTTAAACCTAGTTTATGACTGTTCAGCCTCTAGTGGTAGTGGAAATGTTCAGGGATCCACAAATACACATATTAGTAACCAATATGTCTTGGGACCCAGAAAAACATATGTATATAGATACTGTCTTGTGTATCTATTTACTGTTAATTTTAAGATGTAAGTTTAGATGTTACTAATTTAATATATTCCCATGAAATATTTTCCCAAGCTATAGTTACTATTTATAATAGAACTTCTATTAAATAAAAGTCAGAAATGTTTTATATTGCAATCCTGCACCACCCAGATTCTTCTTCAGGTATAAGAGTTTATTCCACAGCTTCAGGGATAACTGCTTGCTGGCAGAAAGCTTTCAACTCTCAGCACACTCTATGAACATTGTCTGGCAGAAGGGAGCAACGTTACCCAAGGTCACACTCATTCTTTGGTGTAGCCTTAATCCAATATTTGCTCAATATGGTAAATTGAGGACTCAACTCAGAATAACATTGATTGTTTATCCCAGCTGTAGAATGCCCTATAGGTTAATCTGAAACTGTATCATTCTCGATTTCCTCCCCAAACATGACATTTTTTCCCATTCATAAAGTCACTCTCTGACCTCCTGAATGCTAACCTCCACTTCAGCATCTGCATCCCCAAAAACTGAACCAACAGTAGCTGTTACCAGGAATGGCCCAAAAAGCAGATAATGGAATGGCATTTTAGAGTGGAATGACCTACTGAAAAGCCTGCAATAAGCACTCCATCACTGATGGTAGGTCCCGAACATATGGTTGCTGGTATTCCCATGTTCTTTCCCATGTTCCATAGAGCTTATAGGATACACCATTTTCAAAGCTATAAGGAATGTTTTAGTGAAAGGGGCACCTACAGCACTAAGATTAGTGTTGTCTCTCTGCAGTTCCAGGCTGAGTGTAAGTGATGCTATCTGAGAACTAGGTTGGACTAGTAATGATTGGGATTTAAGGATCCTTCCTTCCCCTTCTCTGAAGTCAAAGGCACTTCTAGTTGCAGCACTTAGCTGTCATAAGGCAGAACCTGTAGTAAATTCAGAAGAAGCTTGATCCACAAAACATTATGGCTAGTTAAAATAACACAATGTTCCTAGAGGCTAGTTGATGTTTACCAAACAGTATTATTTCTGAATGTAGGTAAAATAAGAGATGGATAGTCCAAAGATTTGGGGCAGCTGACTTATAAAATTCCTTTCCCAGTTTTTGGACTTTAACCAGTTGTAAGACACTAAACTCATTTGTGGAAGAACAAACTGGGACCTCAGGAAAGAAGACCCTGCAACACCAAAACAAGGATCCATGAAAATTTTAACCTCAAGATGAGGATCTAGGTAGGGGCCCCTGGGTGGCTGGTTCAGTCAGTTAAGCATCTCTTGATTTCAGCTCAGGTCATGATCTCAGGGTTGTGAGACTGAGCCCCATGTTGGGCTGCACAATGGGTATGGAGCCTGCTTAAGATTCTCTCTCTCCCTCTCCCTCCACACCTCCCCCATCCTTTTCTAAAAAAAAAAAAAAAAAAGAGGATCTAGGTCAAGGCAATAAGTAATCCCTAAGAAATTAAAAGTACATGTTGAGGGTAAAAGGAATCTAGCAGTTTGTGGAGGAGGAAATTACCGCAAATCAGTTGTTAACCAAGATCATATACCGTGGTGAAGGCTGTGCACTCACCGACTAGCATGTCTCTTTTAAATTTCCCCCAGAAAGAGAGGCCTACTGGCATCCTGATGGGGCTACTAGCAGAAAATATACAAAGAAGTGGATCTGTGAAACAAAAGGAAGAGACTGTGCTGGGTGCTGTGATACACTGCTAAGATCCCCAACAGGTATGATGGACTTCTTCCATAACTGCTGGGAGTGGTGGTAGTAGAAAGCTTTCAACTATCAGACCCTCTGAGAGGATGGTCTTGACTAAAGAGAACTGCCTTATCCTTGATCATTCACATTTCTCAGAGATATCCACACCTAAATTACCTTTTTTCTAGTCATTCCAGCATAAGACAACCAGAAAAGTTATCCTAGCTTCAGACACCCCTATAGAATTGACCGAAGCCACTGAGGAGACAGCATCAATTTCCCACTTAGCAAAATTCTCCTTCCTTCCCTCTTTTCCATACTTTGTAATAAATTTCTTTTTAAACTTATTCTATATCAGATTATGTCTCCTGGGGAACACATTTTGGGACACCTTGTTTAAATAATAAATATTAAATGGTACCCCTACACATAATTTCTGACTAACGCACATCTAAGAAAGAGATATTACTACAAAGTTCAATTAGTATGCAATGGGGAATAAAAATTCAGGAACAGTAGAAACTTCTTCAAAGCCATCAAAAGAACTGACATTTTAAAAAGGAGCTTATGTAAGAAAAAAAAAAAAGAATGTACTGTATTTATAGAAATCTAGAATTCATGATAAGAAAAAGAAGGTCTACCCTGAGAAAAGGTCTGATACCTGATAGATCAGAACACTGGATATGAAGAACCGAAATGAGATGAAATGATTTGAAAGTAGTGAAACCAGAAGGTTTTCATCTTAGAAAGCACTGCTTCCATGAAAAGTAGTATTGGAGAGCAGTTCATGGGGAAGACATTGCTTGGAGGCTTAGAGGAGAAAGAAAAGAAGGAAACAGTCCTTGGAATTGTGGGATTTAGAAAAAAGGAGTGTTTAAAGAATCCAGACACAATAAAGCAACCCCCCTCCTTTCCAGAACACACTTTAGGGACTCCACTTCAAGCACCCCATCTGTAAAAAAACATGTTATTTCTCTTTTAGGACAATCCAAACACTTAAAAATGAACATAAATTGATCGGCATTCATATAAGTCTTCTGTGTCAATAAATAGGAAGTTCCTTTTTCCATGCTGATAAAAATACCCCAAAAAAAGAAAATTGAAAAATTTTAACAGGACATGCCT
This sequence comes from Ursus maritimus, assembly GCF_017311325.1. NCBI lineage: Eukaryota > Metazoa > Chordata > Mammalia > Carnivora > Ursidae > Ursus > Ursus maritimus. Next base: position 32,583,973 of record NW_024426996.1, on the reverse strand, counting down.
ACACAGAAGCATTTGCAGATACCAGAGAACATAACCATTAATTCCCAAACTCAAAATAAATATGGCCCAAACTGGAAGAAAAAAAGATGAAAGGTGATTGTACTCAAGAAAGAAACTGTAGAAAAAGTAAAAAATTCGTCTCAGTAATATAGACATTTCAATTTGTCTAAGAATGGAATGTTCAATAGAATAGGGGATATTATGTAGATGAACAAATACAGACAAAAACAAAAAGCTAAAAATTGAAAGAGATAGATATTAAAATATAAAGATATAACTTATATATAATTTACTCCCCTGATAAAGTCCACAATGCAACAAAACAAATTTTAAACTATGAGAAAACTTTCTAGAACTAAAAAATGACAACAACAAAAAAGACATGAATCAACCTACTGGAAGATTACATCATGTTTCTGGGAAAAGTAACCTGAAATTATGAACTCTAAAACATAACCTACAAAATTAATAGACTTAGTGGTAAAGAAAAAGTCTTTTGAGTCTCAAGGCAAAAGGACCAAGTCAATAAACAAAGAAGAGAAGATTAGATTGGCGTCTTGATTTCCCAAGAGCAACGTACAAGCAAGATAAAGGGTGCAGCAAACACTGAAGAAAAAAGTCTTTTTCAGGGGCGCCTGGGTGGCACAGCGGTTAAGCGTCTGCCTTCGGCTCAGGGCGTGATCCCGGCATTACGGGATCGAGCCCCACATCAGGCTCCTCTGCTATGAGCCTGCTTCTTCCTCTCCCACTCCCCCTGCTTGTGTTCCCTCTTTCGCTGGCTGTCTCTCTCTCTGTCGAATAAATAAATAAAATCTTAAAAAAAAAAAGTCTTTTTCACATGAACAATTCCAAAATCATATTTGACTTCAGAAACATGATGATTTAAAATTTTCAAATTGTGATACCATAATCCAAATAGATGAAGAAACTTGAGCAAGGTGACCTTGTTAGAGTTCATAGTTAAGACTAAATTAGTGATACTCATAACTTTGGCAGTATTAGTATTTTTACAGGGTTGTATTGTGTTTCTACACCAAAAAGAAATCAGACGTTTTTCAATTGGGCTTCAAATGCATCCAAAGAGAACTCAGTAAATCTATGAATTTGGATCAGATAAAAATGGCATCCAACCACTTAATGAAATGTAGGCTCTTCTTTAATGCAAAAGCAGACAATAAACCACAATAGCATTGGCATTAATTTGTTAATATATTTCAGCAAGAGAAAGTACAAATATTTTCAAATCGTATTGTAGTTATTTTAGATATCTATATATCAATATCTATCTCTATATATAGTCATCAACAGTCAAAAAATTGACTAGTTATCACAGTATTATATAATTTTATAATAAAACATGTTATATATTACACCTGTTGTATATATTCACAAATGTTGTAACATAATAAATTTCCTTTGTAACTCTACATATTATATGAAAAAAATATTTTGAAAAGTATTTCACCAGCCTGCTGGAAATGTGCAAGGTAAGAAAATAAGACATTCAGGTAGATGTTAAAACACACTTGAGGCAAATATACCTTTATATTTGCAGCTAGACTGATAACGACATGAAATCCAAATGTTGACCATTGCCATTTAAAATTATGATTAAATGATGTATCATGTACAAAAAGCAGTATGAATCCATACCTATAATTAAGTGTGAATGAGAAGATTCATTTACTAAGAATATCTTTATGTAAACACTGTGAATTTTGTGAAATACTTTGACTAACTACTAAATTCAAAATGTCCTCCCAGGCACTGCTATTACAGAGCTACTGATCTTTGCCAAACAAAGATCACTTTTTTTAGAAAAAAGTTTAAGTCACCGGAAATACAGTGGGATTATATCAATTACTATGCAAATTAGATCAAGATTGAGAGTTAAGCTAAGAAATTGGCATTTATCACTAGATTTTATACTTCCTTAATTCTTAGTTATCTGTTTATTTTTCACATATTTAAGTGAGATTGTCATTGATGTGGGGGGCATTTCATTTTAGAGAAAACATTATTAGAAAATATGATTTAGTTCAAATATTTGAAAAATTTAGGCATACAGAGAATAGAATTGGGACATATTGTCTTAAATGTTTCCAACTATTGTTTTAAAAAATTGTTTACTGAAGTCTTTTAAAAATAAAAATTAACATTGTTTAGAGAAGATAAAGAAAAAGAGACTGACCTGTATGATTGGGATGAGCCAAGATTACATTGATGAAATGATTTCCAGCTTCACAAATCTGTAAAACATTTTATACTTTTCAGTGTGATCTACATGCTCCTCTTTAAAAATCATATTCTATAGATTCACCAATATCCATGTAATATAGTAATCCTAAAGATCCAAGAAATATATTATTACTCTAATTGTGAGAAGGAAGCTTGTATCATAACAATGAAAGAAGCTGTTGTAGATATATATTGAATTAACATAATGAGTCACATTGAGATAGAAACTTTGGAGATATTATTGATCCCTTTTGATAACTAGGTTCAAATTCCCTTGTTAAAAATCAGGTTGTGCTGATTATACACTTTGTATTTGTTTAGTAGGTAAGTTTCCGTGGCATGGAGAGACAAGTCAGGTCAGCAAAGATAGACTTGGTGTAGGTATGCATGTTCTAAATTCATTAGCACAGTAGCAACCCTGCTACTGCAAGGATAGTAGTGTGATGCCCAGCTGGTTTCAGCTCAGTTTAGAAAACCGAGTGTAAGCAGTACTGTCCCACAAAGACATTTGCTGCTTGTCTGTCATCTGGCCCCTTGATCATGTACACTCCACTAGCCATCCCAGTCAAGAGGCCACTATAACCATCTAAGAAGCTCAAGTCTTACTAACATCTCCAGGAGTGGGGTTAATGATATTCCCAATTTGCAGGCGCCTGGGTGGCTCAATGGGTCGGGTGTCTGACTTCAGTTCAGGTTGTGATCCTGAGGTCCTGGGATCGAGTCCCGCTCGGGATCCCTGCTCAGTGGGGAGTCTGCTTCTTCCTCTACCCCCTCCCCCATTCTCATGATCTCTCTCTCTCTCTAATAAATAAAATAAAATAAAAAAAAAATAATGTTCCAAATTTGCAACATGTGTCCTCAGAAGTTAGTATCCTTTCCTTTCTCATATATATGCCTGATTAACACAAGGTATGTATTCAAAATTTGAATACTTTGTTATTAATAACAGATTGTTATCCAAAATCATTATTGTTTAGAGTCATCCAAATTTTCACTATAATATATCCCATAAATTGAGCATGTTTTTAACTTAGTGTCTTTAATGCTATTAATCTCTTAACGTATACCTGATTTTGTTCTTTTCAACAATGTCTGTATGGATTTCTTCACATATAATAGTTTTGTAATTGTAGAAGTTTCCTAGTTTCTCAAGTTATCATTAGGAATAAAAGCTGAATTTTACATTTTCAGATAATAATTTTATAGTTGAACTTATTTATAGGTGAATGTGGCTAAGAGTGTGAGCCATTGTTGGATGAATTTGTGCTCAAATGCCTCATCTTTTACCTTTTAGAGATTACATGATTAAGACATCTGAAATCCCATTTCTTCACCTAAATGCTAATTTTACTTTCTGTCTCATGATGGTTATTTTAGGATTATTAAATGAAATCAACTGTCTGACATATGAGTTACCCAATAAAACTGTGATAATTTTAGTTACCAATGTCATCAATTAAGAACTTCTTCAGAGAATTACCGTACATTGATTAATCATACGTCTCTAAATTCCTATCTCACACAATGGCAACACTACAAAACATGTAATTACTAAATTAATAATTTGTCATATTTGTTTGGTCTTCCATCTTTTGCTCATCTTTCAGTCAAATGGCATGTCATACTTTTTTTTCATCACTCACAGTGCCAAATGCAAAATGGAATATATGATAAAAATACTTATTAATAAGCAAATTAACTTACCAAGTTTTTGTGAACAAATTATATTTTAGAAATTATGGTTTTTCTTCTGGTAAAACATATTCATTTTATGATTATCAATATTTTAAACTCATTCAACCATCAAAATATTTTCTCCTTCCTACTTTCACAACACAACTAAATATGAAAACATCAATGTTCTACCCAAAGTATAGGCCATGGAAAATGAGCATTTAGGCTTCAGTTGGACTACTAGCTGTATACTAATGCCATAATTTATCATTAGGTGCCCCTTCCCCCCGACCCCCAAATAAAGCATATAACATACTGAAATAAGAAATATGAGAGAACAGGATTTAAAAAAGTGGTAAATAATCCAACTTTTCTATCTTGTTATCTACAGATGAAATGCATATCTCTATACATTCTAGGGGTTGAGAGAAAAAAAATCAGCTATATCTATCTGTATGCTTAGAAATACTTGGTTTATCATCGAGTTAGCAAATCTATAATGGATTTTAAAGAGCATTTGTGAGTATTTTCAACTTTCACCTTAAGCACTGGCTTTAAAACTCTGAAGAATGAATGTGTCCAATATAGGTTAATTGACCTAGATAAAAATGGTTGATATAATTTCCTCTTGGGTCAGAGCTGAGTAAGATTAGAAAATTCAGTCAGTGCTATAAAACTCAATATATGGTTTTATCACTGAATAAAATTTCAGAAGCACATTAAATGTGAAACACTGTAACATTTTCCAGTATGACTTACACATTTCTACTGGGTTGATTCTTCTCTAAATCAGATATCTTCATCTGGCACGTTAAATGTAAACACAACAATTTCATAAATAAAGTTTGAGGAAGTTGCTATCATTAGGTTTGATTTTTACATTACTTAAATGTTAAATTATCTTACATAGTAAAATATACAGATGTCTAGAAGAGACCCAACTTGCAGAGATCTACTTTTATATAATTTTTCTAATGATCATTCTTGCAAGCTTCAAGAAGTGAACATTCTCTACTTACATAAGTGAAAACAATGTGTCTATAGAATAAAATCTAGCGGCTCTTGGGTGGCTCAGTTAAGTTGTCTTCGGCTCACATCATGAACCCAGGATCCTGGGATTGAGTCCTGCATCCAGCTCCCTGCTCAGTGGGGAGTCTTCTTCTCCCTCTCCCCCTGCCCCCTGTCCATGCTCTCTCTCTCTTGCACTCCCTCTCTTAAATAAGTAAAATAAATCTTTAAAAAAATAATAATAAAATCTAAACACCCTAATACAGAATTTGTAGCCATCAAATAGTCAGGCTCTGTCACTTTGTCTTAGTAAAAATCTTTCGGTTTCCACAGTAAAAATAAGTAACATTTATTCTGTGATCTAATAGTATTTTTACAGGAATGAAAATTATCTATATTATTTCTGTATGTATCTGTTCTCCCCAAATATTTATATATGTTACTATTATTATTAATTATTGGCAGATATTAGTTTATAATTTGAGCAATGTAATGACCATTTCATTAATATAATTTAAAAAATTGAATCTGCTTAAATGTTTCTAACACTGATAATCAGGTTTGTTTTGAATTTCAGCTATTTTAATTTTCTCTATTTCAGATGATAATAATTATTATTATAAGTCATGCCTTATTTATTTTGTCTTACTATTTCAAGAATAAGGAAAATCTTAGATCATTATATAATTATGGAAAGTTTCATTGTGATATGTATCAACTAACTTCTTGAGAAGTTAGTCTGTACTCTAAAGGATAAAACACACGTGCATAGACATGCTATTTGATAATATAGGCCAATATTACACTCTTTTAGCATCATAAGTTTTATAACTTATGATGATATATCACTATGAAAGCATTATAAAAGTTTATTCTAATTCCTTATCTCTATTTTTTTTAATTAGGAAAGCCATTTATATACTTTTCAATAAAAAATGGATAACGTGCATTGTGTTCCAGAGTAAATATGTCCAATATGTTAATTATGGGTTTATCAGAAAATATATATACTAACCAATACTTTTTTCTTTAAGACTTTTTTTTAAGAGTAGTTTACAGTAAAATCAAGGGAAAGTTCCAGAGATTTTTCATATATCCCCTGCTCCTGAACATGCATAACTTTTCCCATTATCCATGTCCTCCACCAGACTGGTACATTTGTCATAGCTGATGAACCTACATTGACAGATTATAATCACCCAAAGTCCCCAGTTTACATTAGAGTTCACTCTTGGTGTTGTACATTCTGAGTTTGGACAAATGTATAATGTCACATATCCATTATCCATTACGGTATCATACAGAGTATTTCACTGCCTAAAAATCCTCCGTACTCCTCTTGTTCATTCCTCTCTCCCCAACCCTTGCCAATCACTGATCTTCTTACTGTTTCCACAATTTTGTTTTTTTCAGACTGTCATATAGTTGGAATCATACAGTATTTAGACTTTTCAGAAGGGTTTCTTTTCCTGAGTAATATTCCTTTAAGCTTTCCCCATGTCTTCTCATGGCTTGATAGCTCATTACTTTTTAGCACTGAGTAATATTTCATTATCTGGATGTATCATAGTTTATCTATTCATCTACTTTGCAACATCTTAGTTGCTCCCAAGTTTTGGCAATTATAAATAAAATTGTTGTAAACATCCATTTGTAGGGTTCTATGTAAATATAAGTTTCTAATTCCTTTGGGCAATACCCAGAAGCACAATTGCTGGATAATATGGTAAAGGTGTATTTAGGTTTGTAAGAAACTGCCAAACGTTTCCGAAAGTGACTAGATCATTTTGCACCCCCCCCCCCACAGCAATGAATGAGAATTCCTGCTGTTCTACATCCTTATCTTCATTTGGTGTTGTCAGTGTGCTAGATTCTTGGCCATTCTAATAGGTTTGTAGTGCTATCTTATTTCAATTTGCATTTCCCCGATAGGATATGATTTGGAGCAGCTTTTAATATGCTTATTTGCTAGCTGTGTATCTTCTTTGGTAAGGTGTCAGTTAAGGTCTTTTGCCCATTTTTTAATTGAGCTGTTTGTTTTCTTATTCTTGCATTTTAAGAACACACTGTATATTTCAGAAAATGTTCTTTTATCAGATGTGTCTTTGCAAATGTTTTTCCTAGTCTATGCTTTCCTTCTTATTCTCTGACATCGTTCCTTGTGGACCAGAAGTTTTTAAGATGAATGAAGTCCAGCTTATCAATTATATCCTTCATGGATCATTATTTAGTATTTTATCTTAAAAGTCATTGTGGTACGTAAGTCATGTAGGTTTTCTCTTATGTCATCATCTAAGAGTTTTACGGTTTTGCATTTTGTGCTTTGGTCTGTGATCCATCTTGAGTTAATTCTTGTGAAAGGTATAAGTTCTATGTCTAGATTCATTTTTTTTTGTATGTATGTATCTAGTTGCTCCAGTACCATTTATTATGATTTATTTGCTCTATTGTATTGTCTTTGCTCTAACCAATACATGTCACTTTTGAAAATGAGTAACTATAGGGTTCTAAATAAAATTCAGCTATTACATTTATATGATTGCAGGATATGAAAAATAAATTTTAGTAGTTATTTTATGAATTTATTGCATGAAACTAATATTTTATTGTATAAACTTGTTATACTTGCTATAGGAGATGATATTTTCACTCAATAAATTGTAACTCAAAGTATTTGATCTTGAAATTGATTTAGTGTTTAAAAATAGTCTATTTTATTTCTGTAGCCCATTTGATTACCGTAATTCTAGGTATACCTAATTTATTTTTTTCTAATCCATAGAGCTTTCATGAAATATCATATAACACAAGAATGTGCACATACAGTGCAAGACTATAGTCTAAAATATAGCACCATACAGTAAAATTTTAAAGATAAAGATACTTCATTAATACTATTTTAAATTATTGTTAAAAACACACTTATGATGATTTTTTGAGAAATTATTTTTTATTAGCTTTCATACTATATATTTTAGCAATGATAATTTTTTTTAAAGATTTTATTTATTTATTCGACAGAGAGAGAGACAGCCAGCGAGAGAGGGAACACAAGCAGGGGGAGTGGGAGAGGAAGAAGCAGGCTCACAGCGGAGGAACCTGATGTGGGGCTCGATCCCAGAACGCCGGGATCACGCCCTGAGCTGAAGGCAGACGCTTAACCGCTGTGCCACCCAGGCGCCCCAGCAATGATAATTTTTATCATTATATAGTAATGGCTGATTTTAATTTAAATTATTACTATTTTTAGGAGAATTAGCTGAAAAATAATGAAAATTAGAAAAAATTATAATAAAATAAATTTGCATTAATTTTATATTGTTAGGGACTCCTGGGTGGCTCTGCCAGTTAAGCATCTGCCTTCAGCTCAGGTCATGGTCTCAGGGCCCTGGGATCAAGTCCCACATTGGGCTCCTTGCTCAACAGGGAGCCTGCTTCTCCCTCTGCCTGCTGCTCCCACTGCTTGTGCTTGCGCTCGCTCTCTCTCTCTGGCAAATAAATAAATAAAATCTTTAAAAATAATTTTATATTATTATTTTTAAGACTAGTCTTCTAAACAAATTACTGAAGAAGCAGTACTCCAACCAAATTTAGGTATAAAAGTTGGTTCCTACCTATGTTATTATTTATCTTAGATACTCGAGGGGAAATGAGAGGAAACCAAATTGGCAAATGATAAGAAAACGTAGAGTGCTAAACTTTGTTTTAAGTCTTCAATAAAAAGTACTGTCAATCATTTTATTGGTGTCTATCAACAGTAGGCAAAATATCATAAAAAACTCTCACAACCAAACCTGAGCATGCTGCCTGAGAATGAAAGCACTTACCTTTGGCACACTTTTCTTCCCTCATTTATCTCCTCCACAAATACCCAACATTTGAGCAGTTTCCTGGCCTTACTTCGGTTTCCTTAGCATGGCCCCACTCTCCTCCACCCTTGTTAAAAGCTGTGATATATTGTTCCCAGCATCCTCCCCCTAATCAAAAATGACTGTTCTGTGCCCAAGGTCCTTCTGGGTTCAATGTTACAAGAGAAGGTGTGACTGCTTGATAAGAGCATAATTTATTACTTCTCCAAGAATATTTGCATTTTAATAAAAAAAAACTTTAAATGAGTGGATAACTAATGGTGAGACTGAAGCCACAGAGGCAAAACCAGGGAGAAGAGTGATTTTCAGTACTTTGCAAACCATGTCTTATATGTTATTATTTATTTCTCTCATTTTCTATATTATTGAGGAAGTAAGAAATGCGAGGAAAATATTTCTTTTCTGGTGAAGTGATCAATGTATAAAGAATTCACAAATCATAAACTGTTTCTGGGGAGTAAAAATAAACAGGAAGAGTGGATAAAGAAAACAGGATTGTTATTTGTTAAATAACAAAATATTAAAAATTATAGACTGTATTTTGTTTTGCAATAGTGCTTTCATTCCTTTGTGGGTGGACTTGGGTTCAGAGAATGAGGAGAGATCATAGAAATATGAAGAGACTGGATTATTGTATATCACCACAATATTTCTAGCAGAAAAATTAAGATCTAAAAGTTGTGGTGAAAGATACTCTGATGTCTTTACAAATGTGCCTATATTTGATTCTACTCCTTTGATTTTTTCCCTTGTAGATTTTGTGATATCAGAACATACTTGAGGGAACAAAGTCATGTTGAAAGTCAGAAAGAACTTACAGCGGGGGAGGTGATTAAATACTTCTCAGAATATAGTATCTACATGACAAAATTCACCAAAATCAAAGATTTTCCACAAGGAATTATACCTCACTTTGGAATATGTTAGGTGTGCATTGTAAAGTGTGTTGTTTTGCTTACAATAGATTTTGCTTAGTATATTAGAAAGCTTAGAATTGCAATAGGAAAAAAAAACAAACAAACAAGAGGAGGGAGCAGAAGAGAAAATTATAATTGCTAATGGTTAGTCCACAAAATGGATGATTCATGCATGAGTAATTAAGAATTAACTATGACCATATTTCACACATTGTCATATATTATCTCCTAACCAGGTGATAATTTGGCTCTACACAACAGCAGAAGCAAAATTAACTTTAAATGGATAATGCTTTTTTTCTTATGTTAAGAGGGTACATATATCAACAAAATGAAGAACAGGAAGTTTTGCAAACATTAGCAAAAAAAATTAGCACTTTCAATTAAGATAGGCATTTTCTGATTAAACTTTATATTATACAAGATTGGCCTATGAATTTCCCCTCTTTTCCCTCTACATAATAATAAGTGATTATATTATATGCAGATAATCTTAATATAAAATAATTTTAAAAGCACTTGACTTAAACATAGGTGCTTTTCTTTCCAAACCATTTGCATATACGTTTCTTGTGATAAATGTGAAAGGCACACACTTAAGCATTCAGTTATTGTGAATGAAAAAAGAATTTAACCTTGAAATATAGAATTTTATGTTCACAATGATACAGTAGGCATCTTCAGTTTAGGTAATACATGTGCAAACTCAAATCATTTGTTGTTACATCCTGTATTAGAATCAGTTTCCTAAAATTTACATCTTAATATCATATTTTATTTGTGAAAATTAAATGTGTTTTGCCTACCTGGAACATTATTAAGAAGTTCAGGGCTAGCAGGACTTTTTAATTTGTCATCACAATTTATAATTTTAGGACCCTTCTGTCTCATTTCTTAATTTCTATGTGCAACAGAATTACATTCAAAATTTTGACTTTTACATAAGATTATTTCATATACTCAATACTATCCATAATTAAAAGCACAGGTTTTTCCTTTTATCTTAATTTAAGTCTATGATTGGAACAGTCAATGTTTGTTATGTGCTTAGAAATGTGGAATTAAAGTTACCACACTTACTTCTTGTCTGTATTGGATTTAGTCAATGCTACTATTTATCACTATTTGTTTATTTTGATACCTTGGCCCTTACAAGCCAGCAACTGTGATAAAGTTTTATGACTTGCCTAATTCTCCTCCTTCTTATTTTTTCCCCACTTGAAATGTATAAAAAAGCATTGATTAATAAATCATGTGTGAAGATTAAATACTAGTAACTTAATTAGGAGGCAACATCTTTAAAAGTCATTTTTCATATATATTGCAAACCATTAGAATTTTGCTTGTTTTTAATTATGCCTCTTTTTCACTTAAAAAATATTATAACTGCTATGACAAGTGTTTTAAAAAGCAATAACTTTTCTTAGAGTGCCTGGGTGGCACAGTCAGTTAAGCATCCATTCTTGGTTTCAGCTCAGGTTGTGGTCTCGGGATCATGATCTCCAGATTGTGATCTCAATATCATAAAATCGAGCCCCACGTCAGGCTCTGTGCTCAGGGCAGAGTCAGCTTAAGACTCTCTCTCCCTCTCCCTCTGCTCCCCCACCTCAAATAAATAAATAAATAAATCTTTTTAAAAAATTTTAAAAACTACAACTTTTCTTAAAAGTTTTCTTTTATACTAGAGCCATGGATTCACAGCTATACTACATTAGAGAAAAGGAAAGAAATCAAGAATATTAAATAGGAGATGTGTAAATATTTACACAAAAATAACAGAAAACAAGCTGCAAAAATGTATAGTGGCTAACATCATAAGGAGGAGAAAAATGAGAGAAATCAGATATAAATCTAAAATATATAAAAATAAAAACCAAATACGCGGTTATTGTTTTGTTCATCCACTAATTAATTCTTGCAGCTGCTCAAATTTACCGAGTAGTTAATATACAGAGATCATTTGACTTGGTACAACATGGGTTAACAATAAAGGCATCAAAATGAATAAATGGAAGCCTTGCTATTTATGAGTAATATGCACATGTGGAAAGTTAAAAGGTGGTGATATATCGACAATATATTTGCTTAAGAAATTATGAATAAATAAATGATTTTTGTTATTCATTCAAGCAAGGAATATTTCTTTTTTTTTTTTTAAAGATTTTACTTATTTGACAGAGATAGAGACAGCCAGCGAGGGAGGGAACACAAGCAGGGAGAGTGGGAGAGGAAGAAGCAGGCTTCCAGCAGAGGAGCCCGATGTGGGGCTCGATCCCACAACACCGGGATCACGCCCTGAGCTAAAGGCAAACGCTCAACCGCTGTGCCACCCAGGCGCCCCAGGAATGTTTCTATATGCACAAAACTAGGTGCTTAAAATATTAAAGCAGGACTTGCTCCTGCCACAGCTAACAAGTAGAAGATGTTATTAACTAACGTATTAATTAAAATCCCCCCCCCACACACACACGGGTTCGCATGAGAGCTCGTGACAAAGTGTGTTATTTGTGCCTTGTATGAAATGGTGGGGTATAAGTTATTCAATACCAACTTCACAAAGGATATAGACTTAAATATGAATCAAGGAAATTTATCAATACATCAGGGACAGGAATCATGGTAGTTAATCTATCAAGGACAAGAATGAGGAAGAATATGAATAAAGAATAGAAACAAGGGTTATTTTTTTTTTTGAAGATTTGATTTATTTATTTGGCAGAGAAAGAGACAGCCAGTGAGAGAGGGAACACAAGCAGGGGGAGTGGGAGAGGAGGAAGCAGGCTCCCAGTGGAGGAGCCTGATGCGGGGCTCGATCCCAGAACTCTGGGATCACGCCCTGAGCTGAAGGCAGGTGCTTAACAACTGAGCCACCCAGGCGCCCCAGAAGCAAGGGTTATATACGGTAGAATTATATGGTGTATGAAGCAAAATATGCGTTTAATGAAATAATGCATTTCAGAAATAATAAATACTCTGTTGTATTCAGATTGATGTGTACCTAATTCAAACAATGCATAGGTAAAGTTAAATAGAATAATCTAAATAACTGGATTAAAAACACTTAGAAAAGACCTGTCTTTCATTCAGAAAAACAGACTGTTTTCATTCAGAATAAGTTAAATTAACAATTACACCAAAAGGTTTTTTTAGATGTTCATCTATTAGACTCATAAAACTTTTTGCTCTTAGGGGTTTGTAAGTGTATAGACAATAGGAAAAATTACTAAGTATGATTTTTTTTCAAATTTTGCTAAATTTCAAATTATTCCAATCATCCTTCATAGATGAGTAGAACATTTTGATTAAAAGATTTAGAGAGCAAAAAAAAATTAGAAAGCTAAAAAAAAAATTAGAGAGCTAATGGCTTGATTCGGGGTAATTGTTAGACTTACTCCACTTAATATCATTAAGTATATAATATAAAAATAGATCATATTTTCTACCTGTGAAATCCTCAAGTATAATTTGTTTTGCATTCTTAGTAGCACTACAATTAGAGCATGAATAGCAAGTAATATAAATAATACATACCAAAAAATTGATAGCAGATACTGTGACTTGCCGGTTTCCAAATGCTGAAAAATAGGAAATAAGATGTAATGCAAACATTCATATTTTGGATTGCCACACTATAAACATATTTGAAGCAATGTTTATTGGATATTACTATCCTCTGATCCAAAGCACGATGGTGTATGTAATTGACCCTTTGGGATAGTACATTTGCGATCTAAAGGGATGAAAATATTTTTGCTTTCAAATTTTCTAGTCACCTAATTATATTTAGAATACAGAAGGAATCTATTTTTAATTTGTATTATTAACTCTTTGAAGGCAGATTTAATCTTTCATTTGTCACCTTAACAGCACATCATATGGCATAATATATGATGGCACCAAATGATAGCTCTTGTTTTTTAATGTTTAACAACAAAAGAAACATGTTAATAAAAAAAACTATTTTTTAATTGATATTTTCTAATAGGTAATATTTTAAGTGTTTTTTTTATTTTTCATCTTAAAACAAGTATATGAGGTAAGTATTAATGTTCTCATCTTAAAGTAAAGAAAAATATAGGTTACATAAGTTCCCAAATAATATAGAATAAGGAATAAAATAGAATTTAAGACACTGTCCTAATGTTACCTTTTTCATGGTAGAGAAGGTGGGATATACAAAAGTACAAAAAATAAATTTTTCTGACAAGCTTATCATCTGTACTAAGAGTTGCATTTCTTTTTTCCACTTTTATGTGTGTGCACATATAAATTGTATTTATGTAAACACATACAAAATTATAATGTCTCACTTTAAATCTTGCATATTTTATAAGAATATTTTAAAGGTTTTTCTAATATTATTAAACATTCATTATAAAAACTATGACAACATCTACATCATAATGTATAATGTAGTTAGCTCTAAAAACATTAAATATTATCTAATTGCTGTGTAATTAGTGCTACTTTAATTTTATGTATGTTAAGTAATATTGCTTCAAACATCTTTCTTTATAAGTCTTTTATTGAAGTTCCAGTTCCATGGGCCAGAAATTTAAAGGATAATTTAGTCAAAAGTTATATAAGTATCTATGCGTGGATATATGGAGATATATATATATATAGAGAGAGAGAGAGAGCGCACGCACATATATATATATAAAATATGTAGCAGTATTGGAAGTTTTGTTTTTATGAAGTGCATATTTCTAAATATGAAATGAAATACATTAATACATTAATGGAGAAAATTTGAAAAAAAGATAAAAATGTAAAGGGAAATAAAATACATTAAAATCCCATTATCCATGGTAAATCAGTTACAACTCAGATTTTCCTTTGGAAATATACATATTTGTTATACACTTTTTACAGTATCTGATAGAATACTTTTATAAACACTTATTCCTTAATACTATATTTGCCATATAATTAAATATTCTTTAGCTAAAACAAAATATATATATTTTTTATTTATGCCTACTTCTAGACAAAACTTCATTCATTCAACAATAGCTATTAGGAATGAGACAGGCACTGTACTGTGTGCTTGTGATAAAATCAATTATAAACTAAGCTAGAAGTAACTCTTATCTTAATAAAAATTACTGTCTGACAAGGAAACAAATAATAATCACAAGATAACAAAGGGAAGTCTGAAACCCTGATAAGTGTTACTAAGAAAGACCTATATAGTATTTAATGTAAGATCTAAAATGAAGGATTTATCAGGGAGATCAGGCAGTACTGAGTACATGGTTGAAATCTGATTTCTAAAATGAATAGATATTAACATAGACAAGAGAGGGGTTCAGAACATTTCATGTAGCAGGACAGTAAAGATATACCTTGCTTTCATTTTTTAATGAAAATAAATAATGATGTGATAAAAACAGGTACAGGGACAAAGAGTATAATTTTTAAAATATTTTTAGTGTTTATTTCCAAAAAGTAATGTCACAGAGAGTGTAATTTGAAACAAACTTTCCAGAAAAAAATTTTAGCCATCATTAAAACTTTCTGTAATTTTTTTAAAAGATTTTATTTATTTATTTGTCAGAGAGAGAAAGACAAAGAGCACAAGCAGGGGGAGGGAGGGGCAGAGAGAGAAGCAGGATCCTCGCTAAGCAAGGAACCGGATACGGGGATACGGGACTTGATCCCAGGACCCTGGGATCATGACCTGAGCCGAAGGCAGAGGCTCAACCAACTGAGCCATCCAGGTGTCCCAAAACTTTCTGTAGTATTCTGTAGTACTTTTATAATTTTTATAATATTTTACATTTGGCAAGAAAAAAAGTTGTTTTTCTTTGATTGCTGCTGATACTAACATTTATGTGTTAAGTTTTCTGAACATATGCATGCCAGTTTGCAGTTAACAGAATATTCCTGCCATTGGGCAGTTTTCAATTACGATAATTGTTTCCTATGTACTTTTAAATATTTTCAAGAACTATGAAAAATGACGTCCTTAATGGTCTATGTGGTAGAAATACATAATAATAATACTTTGTTTTTTTTTCAAATTAATGTGTGTGAATGTACAGATGCTATTAATTTTATGCAATCAAATCTGTGGAGAATAGGACTCTACATTATATTTATTCACTTTCTTGTTGGAATCAGTATTGTAATCTGAAATATGTTTTCACAGAATTGGATCCTACTTCTATCTTATGCATTTAAGAGTCTTGCACACAGTAAAATTAGACTTGCAGGGCCTCGTTTTCCCAATCTCTAATTGGGAATATTAACACTTACATAATAATGTTTCTTATTACATAAGAAATATAAATTTTACAATTATTGACAAGCATTAAGTTTTCCATAAATATTTTGCATATGTTAATAACAATCAGCTTCTATTATTTTGTATCCGGTGTATGAATTTTTCAAAGGCTCCTCTTAAACATACTGTGGAGCAAAAATATCTGTCTGTTAATGCTTTAATATTAGTAGGTATATCTTTTGATAAAATATTTTTTAAAAAATGAGTTATATGATATTAAGAAATTTTCCCCTTCAATATTCATAGTTAATTTTTAGTATTTATTGAACATTGTAATGATTTACTTTTAGCATGCTCAACTAGTTTTGCTGATCTTAATAAAGATTCTGTTGTTGGTACTTCAAGCACAGATATTAAGATGGCTTAACATTTTATAAAATCTAAAATAAAGCTTGACTACTCCATTCATTTCCATTTCAAATTTTATAAACACCAGAAGTAGACTACAAAAAATAATTGTTAATTAAATGTGAAACCTCAACCCTTGTAGCACTAGAGCCTTGAGGGCTGCAGTAAAGGGTGTGAGGAGAGAAAAGTCCACAGCAAATAAATGAAATGGAATTCTTTGATGAGGACAGCTATTTTTCTCCACATTTAGGAACTGAGGATTTAGGTTTGGTACATTGTGCTTTCCACCAAATTGCTTCATCTGAGCCAATGGTCAAGACATTTAATAAAGTTATAAACAGAAAACAGTATGTTACAGAAACAAACTGCTTCCATTTTTTTCTTATTGAATTATATTTAATATAATAATTACATATTTATTGTTTATTTTAAGAATGCTGATAGCTGATTTTATGTGATTGTGTGACTATAAGGAATTTTTCTTTTTAATCTTCATCATTTCATTTTACTACCTGTCATTTTGAATGTTTACAATCAATTCATATTTTTGCTAGAGTTCCTATGGAGAGAAAATAAATCAAACTATGTCCGCCAAATTTGGTCTTTTAAGTCTACATAAAGGTTTAATGGAGTCTGATATGGAAGCTATTTAAAATTGACATTTTTTTCATTTTTTGCTTTTTTTAAGTGTGCCAGGTTGTTCATCATTTCTGTGTAGTTTGAAGAGAGTTTTGATGCTGGCAATTTAGTATGTGTTTAATTAGAAAGAAATCCTACATACATGGTGGTGTATACCGTGGGTGATTAATGTAGTAGGCAATCCAAGAAGTAAATCCCCAATAAAAGGCACAACCCTACAAATAAAACACAATAAAAGTTAGCAAATATATGTAAAATCTATCACGTCATTTGAAATCATCCCAGACACTTATATGCCACACTGCAGCTTTTTTTTTGTATGAAAAATGGTATGTCCTAAGCAAGATAAATGAAAGGCCTCCTCACCCAATAAAGTAGAATTTTACAAGTACCTATTTGATATCACTAAGGAAAGGCATTACTTTGTTCAACCCTTATTAATATAAATGGGTACTTAGGATATAAGGCAAATGTAACAATATATTTTAGAAATAATTTTCAAGAGTGGTCTTTGACGATCAAGTAATAAATATGAATGAAGTAATAAAATAATAAATGTATTACATAAAATATACTAATATTCATTTTCTAACAGTAAGTGAATAAAATAATGAATTATTTAATCTTTAGTAAAACATATCTTGATATATTATAAAGGTAAATGTCCTAGTTCGAAAGTCCTAGGCTATAATACTGATCTTTTACAGATATGATAAATTTTAATATCTTCCGCCAGAATAGAAGTTAGTCTAAATGATTTTTGAGGTTTCTAAGAATTTTGGAGTTTATGGTTTTATTACAATGACAACAATAGAAAGGCTTGTTGAAATTTTTACAAAACAGATATTTGCCAAAAAAGACAGGAAATTTTTAATAAGGAAATATTTCCTATAGAAAGTAAATTTTAAATTGGAAATTAAAATAAATTGGAATCAGAATTGGAAAACTGAATTGCAGCATATTATCCAATGTAACTTTCCACTTCAATATTTCATAAAACTTCCCATTTTCTTGACAGCTATTTGATGGGATGGTTATTAACTTCTGAATTCACCATTTTTTGGAAGAGCAAAGACAGTCATCACACTGACAACTGTCATAAATACAGGGTGTAATTTCATCATTGTTATCACACAGATGTATTTCTACAGGAGGGTTCATATATGACATCCCTCCTCCTCAAGCAACACTTAAAGAATCTGAATTCAATGCTAAGTATTTCCAAAATTAAAGGTGCCAGAGCATACAAGGCTTGTAAGAAAAGGACATTGGAAATCTTTTCTGTAGGGTTATTGGTTGAACACAATTCCAGTGAAATAGGTCACTCAGGAAGTGGCATTTCAGGAGCCCATGTTTGGCTGACAAAGTTTAACAGAAAAATCTAAGCATGAGGAAAATAAACATGATTGCATCATTTTATGGATGACCCAATACACAAAATTTCTCAATAATAATTAAAATTATAAAACATATCAATCCCCACCTTTAGCAAATTTTTCAAAGGTGTATGTCCTGCAGAAACTTTATGAACAAATAAGGTTTCCAAGAGATAGCGGATATAGTGTATACAATGACAGAAGCAAGCCAAGCTAGAAAGAAAATAAAACATGAACATATTAAGTTCCCTTCCAAAGGTCTGGCTTGCCTTACATGTAAGACATTTTTTGTTAGTTTACTACAATACTATATTTATTAGGAAATGTTTCCAATAATCAAAACACTAATGCTTATTTTAAAATTTTTATTCTAGAAATTTTCTAAATTTATTTCACAGTAACAGTACTGTCACAACAGTCTATAAATTTACTTCTGATGACAATTAAAATATTTTATAATACCAGTCATAATCTATATGGTCACACCTACCCCAGGAATACATAATAATTATAAATGTAGCCATATCAAAATGGCTCATGAACGAAGCAGAAAATGCACAAGTTTTTTTCTTTTGTATACTGATACACAATGTTACATTAATTTCATGTGCATAACATTGTGATTTAACAAGTTTTACATTATCCTATGTTCCCCACAACTGTACCTGTCATCTGTCATCATACAGTGCTATTTAAATATCATTGACTGTATTCTTTATGCCATGCCTTTTACTCCTGTAATGTATTTATTCCATAGCTGGAAGCCTGTATCTCCCATTCCCTTTTACCCACTTTGCCTGATCCCTCACTCTTCTCCTCTCTGCCATTGGAGACAACATGGATGGACCTAGAGGGTATTATGCTAAGTGAAATAAGTCAGATTGAGAAAGACAAATGCCATATGATTTCACACATGCGGAATCTAAAAAAAAAAGAAGAAACACACAAAGAAACAGAATCAGACCTATAAATACAGAGAACAAACTGAGTGATGCCAGAGGGGAAAATTTACAAGTTTTAAAAATACCCAAAATCAAGTTAGAATTCATTTGACATTTTATAGTATTCAGAATAACTGTCCTGTAGCAAGAACCATACATTGAAATGGTTTGAATTTCATTATTTATGGAGTCAGTACAGCTTCTGTTTTGTTTAGTTTGTTTTATGTTTGGGTTTTGCCTGCCTAACAAATTGTAATGTTTTGTTTGTCTCTTTGTGTGTTTGTTTCTGGTTCTGTTTTTCTAATTGAGCAACTCCTGTTGCCATTTACAAAACTATTGTTTTAAAAGTAAATGTCAGACATTATTTACAGAAGTTTATTTTCTTGATTTTGCTTAAAATATATTTGTTTCAGATATGATTTATAGAAGTACATTTTCTTGCTTGTTCTTAAAATACATTTCTGTTAAAATCTGTACTGAGGGGCACCTGGGTGGCTCAGTCGTTAAGCGTCTGCCTCAGGCTAGGCATGATCCAAGGGTCCTGGGATCGAGCCCCACATTGGGCTCCCTGCCCTGCTGGGAGCCTGCTTCTTCCTCTCCCACTCCCCCTGCTTGTGTTCCCTCTCTTGCTAGCTGTCTCTCTCTCTGTCAAATAAATAAATAAATAAATAAAATCTTTAAAAAATAATAAAATAAAAAAGTAAAATCTGTACTGATTTTGTTAAAAATACAAAATTTCAAAAACTGTGGTTGCTATTCAGAAAAACCAATATGGATCAAAAATTGCACATTAAGCCAATGAAGTTTGAACATAAAAATCAGTATATCATATAGTCTATGTACAATCAAACATTGAGTCTCTATAGGAATTTATTTTAACAAAATGAATTAATGATTTCTGGTTAATAATAATAGTGACTTTAGGGAAAACAAACACAAACCAATCTGCCTAAGTCATCAGGGAACTTATTATTATTCATTAATTCATAAAAAATGTAAGCGTGCACGTATTAGGGGAAAGACATATTCTATGTGTGTCTAAATAATAGACAAATTCTGTGAGAAATGGGAGAGTAAAGTGTGGATATCCAGGAGCAGAGCTTTCTAGATACTAAGACAAGCAAAAGGAAAGGTTCTGACTTAGGAGAAGGTTTAAGCCTTGTAGGTTTAAAGGACTGATAAGGGAATCAGTATCTCTCCTACCCTGTCGGATCTTTGTAGGAGTATATACTTGGGTGACAAAATTTTCCACTTTGTAAGAAAACATAAAGTAAAGTTATGCCCAGCTATATAACAGAGCACTAAATGAGAAATTTTAGTTCATGCTATGATTAAATTAGTTCACTTATTTTTCTGATGTTATACGAGCTTAGTACATACAACCGTATCTTACTATTTGGATATATGTCACTTTGCACAGTATTGGTAACTCACTTACCATGTTTGATTTTATTCCAAAGTATTTCTATTTAATTATGGTTGACTTCCCTTCAAATATCAACTTCTTCTCTGTGCAGTGCTAAACTAATTGAACATCCATAAGTAGGTTTAGGTCCAATTCTTTTTTCCAATCATAATATTAAAAAATATCCCTTATCACATATGTTTCAAGATAGGAGGACTATGGAATAAAACACAGTCTTGGGGTGCCTGGGTGGCTCAGTTGGTTAAGCATTTGCCTTCCAATCAGGTCATGGTCTCAGAGTCCTGGGATTGAGCCCAGGGGGCTCCTTGCTCAGCGGGGAGTCTGCTTCTCCCTCTACGTCTACCCCTCCCCCCCAGCTCATGCTCTCTCTCTCAAATAAATAAAATATTTAAAAAAGAAAGGAAGAGAAAGAAAGAAAGAAAGAAAGAAAGAAAGAAAGAAAGAAAGAAAAGAAAAGAAAAGAAAGAAAGAAAAAGAAAATACAGTCTCAATTCTAGGTTTTTGTTGTGGAAGAATATGAAGGCAATGTTCAGATAAAATGCTGAAGCTATAAGAGGTTTTGCTAATAACGGACTTTGAATTGCAGAGGGCACATAGAAGAATTTCAGGAAATGGGAAGGACTCAGTGAAAGCAATACAGAGGACTGTGGAGTTTATTGAGGTGTATGAGAGAAGAAGGATGGCTTGAAAGTATGGAGTTAATGATGTGGGGCACCTAAACAGGGATGTAAGTGTCCAAATAGATGTTACCTTCTTGCATTCAAGGCAGGTAGTCCAACTGTGTGCACTGTGTGTAGAAAAGGTTTCTAGGACTGCTTTTCCATCCCTGATGATGCAATTAGAAGTCCTTAGGGAGGTGGCCTCAGCCTCAGTGCAAGTGGTTCACTTGATTCCTATGACGGGAGAGACCTTGACACTTTTGAGTATGTATCCTCTGAACTACTGTTGATTGAATAAAGTTCAGTGATTGAACTCGATTGGTTTCAGGAAGCTGTGGACCCCCTTTCACTACTTGATGGGGATGGAGGTAATGTAGGGAATACCGCCTTAGTTCCAGTGTGCAGAGTTTCCTAAGAGATCCAAAGAATTTTGTGGTAGTTGAGTCACATATAGATCTAAGCCAGCAGAAAAATACTTTTGATTCTGTGAAATGATTCAAAACCATTTTGGAGAATTAACATTAGAGTATGGGGCAACTGGACATCGTATTTGAAATGTTATCTTCTTAACTTTGAGAAATGGAAACCACCCATCCTAAAATTGGGTTGCCTTGGAAGCCATATGATTATTTTATAGATCTCTGCTAGACACTCAAATTTCACAAGCAGTTTGTGTGTTTGTGTGTATCTGCTCTGAAATGATTTCATACAAACTTAACATATTTGCTATTTTGGAACATCGTGGTGCAAACTTTTACACTTAGATGTTATCAAACATGCTGCGTTTGTGTTTAAGAATAGTAACCAACTGTCAGTCAATTCCCTTAGAATTACACTAGGAAAAAAAAAGTGCCCTTTTTTTTTTCATGCTGTGTTATATATCTAGTACATGTTGTATGCTGGTCTTAAATATGAGTACAATTACATTGTCTTTACGAACACTTCACCCCAGACTTTCTAAACAAATTGGTCATTTCCTTATTCTCTCACTAGAGAGAAAAATAGCAATGTTCTACTAGGCCCTGAACAACTTGCCCATCATCCCTAAGAACCAGTTTCCCCTTGCCTCTCTCTGCTTCTGCCATACTAGCTTTCTTTTTGCTCCTACAAAGCATTATGAACAAAACATTATGAACTTATATTACTCGACTTTAAGGTACACTTAATAGTTCCTTATATGTAAATTTGCAAGTTGGTGTGTATACATTATTTAAAGTTACTTAAAATATATTTTCTTAAATGTAATTCACTTTAATTTGGTTTATAAACAAAATTTAAAATTATATCTTTGTTCGAGTTTATCTCCTCCTTAATCTATAGGTACTATATGTATTACTTACTGTACCACTGGGTGGCGTAATCTTCTAGAACTCTCTTTTATGTCATATATGTATGGGATCCTCAAATAAAAGAGGAGATATATCAGCAGAGGTCCTGTGTATTCAACCAAAAATACCTGAAAATAAGAAGGTGATTTAAATCAAAAAATAAATTTTTGTAGATATTATTAAGATTTACATACAAACATAGTAAGCATGTCTACAGACTTAGCCTACTGAATGAACTGGTAAAATGGACACATAGCATTATCTCGTCTTTAAAATGAATTACACTGAGTGCTAATAGAATTCACAAGAAGTCTTCCTTGCAAGAACTAGCCAAGACTTAAGGAAAAGACAATTATAAATGGTGAATTTAAAATAAAAATAAATATGGAAACTAATGTAATGATTTCTTATAAATAGTACACAGGAGTTTGTATTTATCTAACCAAACTATTATAAACGCATTTCTTTGTGTCTCCCCAGCCCCATACACCCTCCAGCTATAATGTGAACTGTTCCTACCACTGAATGGAATTGGGCTACAGTGACTTTTTTCTTTTTTCTTTTTTTTTTTTTAATTTACATGGCCGGGTCATCTTGATTTGACACTGATTCAAACTGAAATAATTTATTTCTCTCTTCTGGAAATTTTAGACTTTAACTCTTGTGAGTCTGAGTAGGTAGTTAAAAGGATTGCCTTCTGAATTCTGGAGCTGGGAGTCAACCATATATGGGGAAAGATATCTGATCTATAGAGATATGATCATAAGATTTGGAAAGATAATTGGAAACAGTGCTGTTTGATTGATTATTCACTAGCTGACTGGCTTTCTGATTGTTTTCTAAATCTTATGACTGTCCGTTATTTAGTTTTGTTTTGATGCTAAAACCAGGTTAAAGTCACTCTAGAATTCAAACAGAGAAAGGGAAATAATTTACCTCTGAGTGTTCAGAGAGAAAGAATACAGACATGACAATGAAAAACTCAACTGCCATTACTGCTTTGCTTTGGTCTTGGCCAATTTCATCATTTTCTAAGAAAGAAAACTTAAAGTTGCACATGTTTTACTCATATATGCAGGTGTGCACATTGATTAGAAATTATGTTCTTATTTCTCATGAGAACTTTATATAACTACATGGTTAGAATATATGATATATATGCATGTTTTATAAATATAATTATATCAGTGTGTGTATATATACATGCATGCATGAACTTTTATACATGTAGGTTTCTTAAGGTATACTTTTTCCATTTAACAGTATTGATCATCCCATTAGCCATAAAAGACTTTTATATGAGGGCAAATATGCAACGTCTGGTAAAGTCATGTAAAGCAACTTTTTTACTGCTGAACTATATTAATTTATGGCATACAACATGCCTGATTATTCACATGTAAAGAAAAAAGTGTTTACCACTTTTGAATGTCTGATAACAGACTTTAGTTAATATTCCAGAATAATTATTTTATTACCACAAAAAGTTTAAAATATTTATTTCTATGCCATCTAATCTAGTCAAGTTAATTTTGAGCAAATTCTCTAGTAATATATCAGTAATGAAAAATGTTATGAACAATAGTTAACCTTGACCACATGTCACTCTTTATTAAGTTAATAAAAATGCTATCATAGATATGAAGTTTCTTTGGATCAGGAAATTAAACTACAGTCTTATCTCCATCATATCCTAAAAATAAGTCAGGAGAACCTGTTGGCTTCCAGTAATATGTTCAAGGCCCAATATTTTATCACAAATATTGTTTATGCTGAAACATGGGGGTTAAAACAGTACTAAGGTAAGAAGGCTATATCCTGACCTGAAAACAGTAAAGAATGATAAGAAATAACTTTTGGACAATGCATCTTTCAAAAAAAAAAGTCTATTTGGGTGCAAATAGAAAAAAAAAGGGAGAGAAATGATTTATTAAACCTAGAAAGTAATCAGAAAATAGTTTTAGAATAAATAAAAACAAGGACCAGACAGACAAATAGTAGTAAGACACACTTCTGAAAAAGGAATTTTTCTTCTACTAAAAAGGAACAAATCCAAAACCAAAGCCAAGTAAACAAACAAATATGCCGGTTATAAGCCCTATTAAATCAGATGAATTTGCAAAAACTAAGAAGTCCATTATAAACCAGAAGTTTAGTAGAAATTATATATTCAAAATAAGAAGATATATTATTTTCTTACTTTGGAGATATATATGTATATGTGTCTGTGTGTGCATATATATATATATAAAATATATATACTACTTTAAAATTCAAACTTATGTCCAATATGAAATTATTTTCACACTTTTCCTTTATAGAATGTTCACTGTATTAAACTAATGTGCTGCTTTAAATGTTAAATTTAAACTGATACTAGGTATAAGATACTAGGCATCCTGGGTAACTGAGATTTTTTTTGAAACTTTTGGGGACTATTCAACTTGGGATATGTCTAAATTGAAAAAGGAAGAAGACAATAAGAAGTTTTAGAAATATAAATTGAAACACTGCTGCAATTGTTGGGAACTGGTTAGAATCTTTGTGCTTAGACTGTGCTTAATGCATTTCATCCTTTCTCGAAAAAAAGAAAACTTTTTAGTGCTATTATTATTGGGATGGTGTTGGCTTTACTTCTTTTTTAAAATTGCAATTGACAGTTGAAAACAAAATAAATTGCATATTTCACAATTGTTGAAAATACCAACAAAATAAAGTAGTACCATCCTTAATCTTCTAATGATGGGAGAGCTATTAAAATTATGAGAACATTTCTCAATAGTATATTACTTTGTACTGAATGAGAACTATTAAAGCTAATATAATACTAAAAAATTTTTGTTTTATTTTTATTTAACAATTATATGAATAACATATAATGGAGAATTTTATTCTAGGTTATTCAAACCATTGTAATGAGATCAGCAAGAAAAATTGATCAAAATGCTTTTTAGGATTCAAAGAGCTACTGAGTCATTGAGAATTGGAAAGTCAGGATTTTTAGGACAGGACTCTAGAATAGTGATTGACTCTAGGATTTGAAGTCTGAGAGCATCCTGAGAAGAAAACTAAATCTTTTGAGGGTGCCTGAGAATGGAGGGACAAAATTGTTGGTTCACATCTTTTAAAGACAGAAATGGCCTTATAAAATCTGCAGGATTTGGGTTAAGATCTAGAGCCATGATGAAGCAGAATTAGATCTGTCTTTACAGGTACCAAAGTTCAGTCTGAAATCATTTCAGTCATCAATTGAATTAAGATGACCTGGGCCAAATAACATCATTAGTCCATCTACAGGATGATAAATCAGTTTGAAAAGAGATAACATGATCCTAGGCCTCATGTTATCTTTACAAGTTGTTCATATGTATTTTCCTGTACTAGGTCAGAAATATAAATGTATAACAGGAGTAAAGATATTGTAATCAAATCCAAAAGAAATAGCAGACATTCAAAAGAGATAAACAAAAGATCCACATAGTAGAATTATCAGACACATACATTTAAAAAATGATCTTGTATATATTCAAAGAAATAAAAAACAAGGTTGAGTATTTCAGCAGGTATTTGAAACCTCTCTGAAGAAAAATATGGAAATGTAATATGAATCCCAGGAGGAGAATACAAAGAGAATAAAGGAAAATCAAATGTTAAAGAGATTATGATAATTTTTGAAATTAAATATTTATACCAAGCAGTAGACTCAGATAACACTCTAAACCCAAAGCAGGATAAATAGAAACATAATTGTAACTGTGTGCATCATATTCAAACAGTGATAATCAAACAAAAGACAAATTTAATATAAGCCAGAGAAAAGACACATTATTTCAAAAGAGCATAGTGGACTTTTCAACAGAAACATGGGAGTCAAAAATCAAAATAATGAAATTTTGTAAAGTGAAGACAAAAATAACTGCCAATATGGAATTATTTTTTTCCACAAAAAAATTCTTCCGAAATAGTTAAATATATTTTAGGATGAACTGACTGAGTTGAGAAAATTCATCAATGGCAGAACTAGAATAAATCACCAAAGATGTTCTTCAGGAAGAATGATAATGATCACAGATATAAGCTCAGCATTAAAAGAAATAACTAAATTAGAGTGAAAATGATAAATCTAAATAAATATTAGCCATATAAAATTATACTAGTGGATTTTTACTTAACAGTACCTAGAAAATTAAAATATAGCACAATAGAAGATTAGTCAGGAAGAGATTAAATATCATAAAGTCATTCAATTATCTATGAAGTATCTTCACATCAGTAAACCTAAATTAAACAATTTCTTTTAGTGTTCAATATTTTAAAGATGCACATAATCTCTTCAGTAACCAGGAGAGTTGGTAAAAAAGAAGATATTCTAGCCAAAATAACCAAGAGGCTAATAGAAAATAAAATATGACAATTAATTCCAAATGGGGAAAGAAAATAGAAACAAAACAAAAGAATTGTAGACCACAGGAAACAAACTGAAAGAAAATACTAAGCCTGGTGATAAAATTAGATATTTCTTTACAATAAAAATAGACTACGATTAAAATGTAAAACATAAAAAACTATCAAATTATTAGAAGAAAACATAGGAGAAAACTCCCAGATTTACACAGCAAGGCAAAGGATTCTTACATATGACAGCAAAGACAAAAATCCTTAAAACACTGGCAACTTAAACTGCATTAAAATTGAAAACTTTTTGCACAAAAAAAAAAAAAAAACCCACAAATCTCATTAAGAGAATGAAAAGACAAGCTAAAACTGAGAGGAAATATTTGCAAACCACTTATCAGACAAAACTCTTTATCAAGAATATAAAAGGTACTCTTAAAACTCAACAGTGTGTACCAGATAAATAAAACCTTATGTTCATACA
The DNA here is from genome assembly GCF_017311325.1 of Ursus maritimus. NCBI lineage: Eukaryota > Metazoa > Chordata > Mammalia > Carnivora > Ursidae > Ursus > Ursus maritimus. Next base: position 32,556,382 of record NW_024426996.1, on the reverse strand, counting down.
AATACCTACACACAGATTGATAACAGCTTTATTTATTGTGAAATACTGAAAGGAACCCAAATGCCTGTCAGGGGGGCGAATGGATAAACAAACTACTACTTTCATATAACCAAATACTACTCACCAATAAAAGGAACTGAGTATTGATACATGAAACAACCAGGATGAATCCCAAAGGCACTGTACTTAGAGAAAATTAAACATCAATCTCAAAAAAAAAAAAAAAGAAAAAACCATGAAAAAAAACCTGTCTAATTCTGTTTATAGCGTTTGCCACATGACAAAAATATAGAAATCAAGAACAGATTGGTGGTTGCCCCAGGATAAGGAAAGGAGTGTATAAATATAGAGATTAATATGAGAGAGTTCCTTTGTGTGAATGGAACAATTCTGTATCTGATTGCAGTGGTAAGTACCTGAATCTTTGCAAGGGATAAATTGCATAGAACTATAGGACACACAGGAATGAACATAAAAGTGGTGAAAAGTGAACCAAATCTTTAATTAATAGGATCTATATAATGAGGATTATTATATTAACCCTCTATCCTGTCTTTCAGTAAGTTCAACGAGGCAAATATTTTCTCAATATTCTGTGACAGCACACTCTTATTTGGTGAAAAATATTATTAAAATATTATTTTTGACTTTGCTAAAGAGATTGTCTCTATAAAAACAAAAAACAAAAAACCCAACCCTATGATACTGCTTTTATTATAGAAACACATTTTAATATTTTATAAATGTACAAGAATGTTACGAGTGGTAAATATTGCTTTTTTTGTATAATTTAGCAGATATAAAGTGGGTGTGATTGCACTGTAATGTGTATATTTTTAGCATTTAATAGGACTGACTCATTTGGAGCAAAAGATTGTGTGAACCATGGGGTTGATTTAAAAATATTCACCCTTTTTCCAGAGTTCTCTTTGTCACCTAAATGACTTTCCTTTCAAAAAAAGCTATAATTTTGTAGTACAATTGTCCTAGAATTCCACCTTAGCACTTTCTCTGCTCAGTGCTTATCCAGATGATGCAGCTGGAATTTCTAATGAACTCACCATTAATGCCACTCGTCATGACAAAACTTCTGTAGACAGAATTCCCTTTTCATCATAAATGTGGACAAAGACTATGAATATTTTAACCTTTGAAGATCAGAATGTGCTTGTCTAAAATCTTCTTTAGTAAAGGTCTGTTGATATCACATTTAAGTATTAAACGCTTTGCTTACATAATGCATGCATTAATAGGCTGTTTTATAAATATTATATTTCACAAGAATTCAGAATATTCTAACCTCAGTTTTTTTGTGCAACAAATTAGTACTCAAAAGCTCAACCAAGGAACTTCAAAAACTAAGGCAACTATTTAACCAATAACACTAAAATATAAATAATGAACTAAACATAGGAAGATAATATATATTAAAGTAAAGATTGTCAGAAAAGTAAAAGATATGACATTTTAGTAAATGTGAACCTGAGTTTCTCTGTTTGAGAATTAAATAATAATGAATAAATAGTCCTGTGCTTGCCTTATTTTAAAAATTGAGTGTTTACAGGGAAAACTTAAAGCACTGTGTCTGATAATGTTGATTGTTAATGATGGCAAAAAGGAAAGCTATCTTAATATAGAAAATATTAAAAGTGCAATAGAATGTAATTGGAAAAACTTTAAAATTCTAGAAAATATAAATAAAATAATTGAATTGAAAATAGAATGCACTATTCTTTGTATATCAGTGTCAAAATTATTTATCAAATTAACTCTTTGTCATAAAATATCACGTAGTATTTCATCTTGCTCTTAAAGCTATTCCATCTATCTATTCCATAACTCATGAATAGTTCAATGCATGCTTGAACTAGTGTCAAGTATGTTCTCTGTATCTTAGTCCTCCGTGTCTTTTAATGCAGTCTTCATTCTTCTAATGCCATTGGATTCAGTTGCCGCAACTTTGAAAGCTCCTCCTTCAAGAAAAGCCAAAAGTATTCCACAACTACCTAACTCAAAGAAGTCTCACTACTTCATTCTTATTTTCCAAAATGCCCTCCCTTTGCCTTAGAATATTTTTTATTGATTATTTTATCTCCTCTTTTTCCAATGTCAAAAGAGTCTTCATATCTCCAGGTTCCTAGAAGGAAAAGCTGAAGAAAAACGATTTAACTAACAAGGCATGGAGGAAGCAGAAACAGGGCCAACAGTCATAGGATAGATTGACATTTTAAAAAAAGAATTTATTCTCCTTCTTCCAACTGTGTATTTCCATGGCTCTAATTCTTGAATGAAATTTTGGCCATGGTTACTAGTAAGAATGGAAAACTTAAAATGCCATTCAGTATAGTATTTTGTGTCATTATGAATTTATTTGATAAAAATTGTCCTTCTGTCAACCAATTATTCCTATCAAAATGTGGGACATGTATATTGCATTTCAAACTGATACTTACTGTAGTCCAACTGACCTGTTGACCTAGGTCTGTAAAATAGAGAGTCACAATGGAGGAAGCTGCAATGCTTTGAACAGTTATGTAGTCCTTCAAAAAAGGCCCACCTTAAATAATAAGGAAAAGCATTTTAATACAATTTCAAGGCATAGTGATTTTTAACAAACAATTTTTAATGTGAAAAATTGTGAATGCTAAATCATACATAGAAATTACGATGTATAATAAATATTTAAAGTAAAATAAAAAATGTCTAGCAATTTTTCAAATGGACAGTAGTTTCCCACCTCTACCTAAACAAACTGCAGACTACGACTAGCTACTATCCTGTTGTGTTCTGAGAAAATGTAATATTAGATAATATCATAATCAAATATGATACCAGGTATTTTTAAAGTATAATTGCGGGGGGGGGTGCCTGGATGGCTCAGTTGGTTGAGCATCTGCCTTCAGCTCAGGTCATGATCTCAGGCAGGGTCTTGGGATCAAATCCCACATTGGGTTTCCTGCCCAGTGGGGAGTCTGCTTCTCCCTCTCCCTCTGCCCCTCCTCCCTGCTTGTTCTCTTTCTCTCTCTCTAATAAGTAAAAAAAAAATCTTTAAAAAAAGGATAATTTGGGGTGTCAGTAAACATAAATGTCAACTGTTCTCTAAATTCTTTTATTATATGATAAATTAGGGTGAATAAATTTTAGTGGTCATTGAAAGTATCAGCAGAGTGACTTGATGTAAGTTTTAAAAGATCTCTATGGATGCTGTGTAGAAATTGGGAGGAAGGGAAGAAAGATTACTTAGGAGGAACTCAAAATTCATCAAACAGGGTTTTTTTCAATTAAGATGGCACTGGTAGAAATGTTAAAAGTTCATCAATTTCAAAAGGGGATTCCTCCTACATTGTTGGAATGCAAGTTAGTACAGCCACTCTGGAAAACAGTGTGGAGGTCCCTTAAAAAGTTAAAAATTGAGCTACCCTATGACCCAGCCATTGCACTACTGGGTATTTACCCCAAAGATACAGACGTAGTGAAGAGAAGGGCCATATGCACCCCAATGTTCATAGCAGCATTGTCCACAATAGCTAAATCGTGGAAGGAACCGAGATGCCCTTCAACAGATGACTGGATTAAGAAGTTGTGGTCCATATATACAATGGAATATTACTCAGCTATCAGAAAGAACAAGTTCTCAACATTTGCTGCAACATGGATGGCACTGGAGGAGATAATGCTAAGTGAAATAAGTCAAGCAGAGAAAGACAATTATCATATGATTTCTCTCATCTGTGGAACATAAGAACTAGGAAGATCGGTAGGGGAAGAAAGGGATAAAGAAAGGGGGGTAATCAGAAGGGGGAGTGAAGCATGGGAGACTATGGACTCCGAGAAACAAACTGAGGGCTTCAGAGGGGAGGGGGGTGGGGGAATGGGATAGACTGGTGATGGGTAGTAAGGAGGGCATGTATTGCAAGGTGCACTGGGTGTTATGCGCAACTAATGAATCGTCGAACTTTGCATCGGAAACCAGGGATGTACTGTATGGTGACTAACATAAAATTAAAAAAAAATTAAAATAAAAAAAAAGTTCATCAATTTCAGATATGTTTTGAACATAGAGCAACTTCAACTTGAGAAGAAAGTATTTCAGTGAAATAAAGACAGTTCTTAGATTTTTGGCCTGGGCAATTAGGAACCTTGTAATTTCATTAATTGGCAGGAAGAAGACTGGGGAAGGAGCAGAATTTGGGGGTAGAAATTAAGATTTAAGTTAAGGCATGTTAAGTGTGTGAAATTTATTAGACATTCAAGTAGGAGCTGTCAAATAGGCAGTTGGGTAGTTGTGTCTGTAGATATTTGAAAGTCATTAACATTTAAAGCCATGCTGTGTGATAAGATTATTTAAGTGTTCAGTTTGAAAAGAAAATGGAAATTGAGACAGGTCTCTAGCACTACAGGCTTTCAAAGTAATAAGAAAAACATACAGAAAGATTACTGAAAAGGAGTTTCTCATGAAATCGGAGAAGAATAAACTGATGTCTTAGAAGACATGCAAAGAAAATGTTCCATTCTTAATAATAAACACTAGATAAGCCTGACATGTGTGGACTAAAAGATATGTACAAAGATGTTCTTTTTCACATTATTTATAATTGCAAAACAATTGTAAAAACTTTAATCTTCATAAATGGGATAACGGTAAATATAAATTGTTTTATCCAAACAAAGACATACCATACAGAAAGAAAAACAAGTGGACTAGGGCTAAATGAATCTCACAAGTATAACGCTACTATTATTGTCATTGTAGTTGTTTGTATTTATATTCTTCCTTATGCTAATCTATCTGTGATTTTTCTTTATCCCTAGTCAAAAAACTGTCATTTCATTCTCTATTTTTTTAAAGATTTAATTTATTTATTTGAGAGAGAGAGAGAGCAAAAGAGAGACAGCATGGGGGAGAGGGGAAGGAGAGGGTGAAGCAGGATCCGCACTGAGCAGGGAACCCAAAGCTGAAGTGGGGACCCTTCCAGGACACTGGGATCATGACCTGAGCTGAAGGCAGATACTTAACCGACTAAGCCACCTAGGTGCCTTTCATTTTCTATTTTTCCAAGACACATTAAGTGTTAATTTGTGACTATTTTTAGATGATATTCAGATTCCAATACATTGATTTACAATTACAGGTATTTTAAAGTAAAATAAAAATGTGCAATTTTTGTATATTAATTTTGAAGATGGTATTTGATAAAGCCAATATGAGTATGGTAGGCTATCATTCCCTTGATTAAGTTAAGTCATGGCTTTATAAGAGAGATTATTCAGGTGGGTCTGAGCTAATCATGCCTTATTTAAATCTGCATGAATATGTGTAAGTGGGAGGAATTCAGATTCAGAGTACTGGAATACTGGTACTACAGTATGAGAAAGATTGCTGGGATGAAGATGGAGAGAGCCACATGGCCAAATGCAAATAGCCTCCAGGAATGGAATCGGCCCATAGGCTGTGACAAGTAGCAAGGAAATAGGAACCTGTCATACAGCCACAAAAACAAACACACACACAAGCAAACACACACACACACACACACACACACATGCACACACACAACTTTGGACAATAAGAATGAAGTCAGAGATAGAATTTTCTCAAAATCTTGAGATGAGATTTTAGCTCAGCCAACACCTTGATTCCAGCTTTGTGGTACTCTGGGCAAAGAATCCAACTGCACTGTGTCTTCAAGCTAATAAATGAGTGTTATGTTAAGCCCGGTTTGTGGTAATTTTTTACACAGCAATAGGAAGTTAACGCAACATGGATCAAGGTAAAGACTTTGATATACAAATGGCCAATGTCATTTTGACAATCATGTATAACAACAAGAAATGTTAATAAAGACAAAACAACCTGAGATCTTTGTACTGCTTGAAAGTGCTGAAAACATCTTTCCAACATACATCTCTTGACACCTTTGGGAAGGGGATTAGTTTCTACTCCTCTATCACTCTTGATGACTTCAAGGAACAGACCATTGGCATATTTTTAAAATGCGGTCCCATCAATATGACATTTGCATAGAAGGACCTGAGAGAATCCAGGAATGTCATTAATCATACCACTCAGACTCAGTAATCAGGGAACCTTGGCCTTGGCCTTCTATGTCTATGTCCTTTTCCAAAGGGAGAGGAATGGGTAGGGCCAAAAAAATATTTCTAAAACAAGAACCAATGCCATGGGTATCAGGCTTCAGCCACTTAAGGCCCCTGAATTTTCTACCCAAATTAATTTAAACAAATCCTCATTCTTGGACATTTCTTCCCCAAAATGGGCCAGGTACTAAGGTATTACCTAGAGGTTTGTCTAGTCTCTTTTATAAGTGGTATGGATGATTAGAGCCAGGGCTGGGAGGAAAGGACCAAGTCTACCCATGCTTCACCTTTCTATTGTAGAAATCCAATGATTTTAAGCATTAGAAATTCAACTGCATGGTACACTGGGTGTTATACGCAACTAATGAATCATCAAGCCTTACATCGGAAACCGGGGATGTACTGTATGGTGACTAACATAATATAATAAAAAACCATTAAAAAAAAAAAAAGAAATTCAACTCTGTGCTTCCAGAACATTATTAAGTATATTAATCAAGGTAGGAAGAGAGAACACATTTTAGTTACCAGTTTCTATGACAGAGGTATGAAAATTGTGACTGTAGTTCTTTACCATTCCCATATCCACCCCATTTACAATGTGACTTTTCGTACCTCCTATAAGAGTTGGTGCTCATTTCCCCACTCCCTTGCATATGGGTTAGCCTAGTCACTCACTTTAGCTAACAGAATGTAGGGCAAGGGATATTATACTTCCAAGCCTGGGACTTAAGAATTCTTCAGTGCTTGTGCTCATTTGTTTGTACTCCTGAATGCACCATGAGAACAAGCCCCAAATATTCTGCTGAAGCATGAGAAACCACATAGAGTAGAGAGGACTAGCTCTAGTCACGGCCATCCTAGACCAGCCAGTCACCAAGAACCCACCAGCTGACTGCAGCTGCTTAAGTGGACCCGCCCAAGTAAGGCTAAGTCCAGCTCAATGCGCACAGCCACTGAGTTAAAAAAAAAAAAAAGTTTGTTAATTTGCCCATGAAAATCAATGTTTGCTATTTTCTTTATGTGTTACTGATCTTTTGTGTGAGGAAACTGTAAAAGACTAAATCTGCATGATGTCATTGCTCATAGTATAAGCATTCTGGCAAGTATATTATGGCAGGAAATACATGTAAATATTTAGGCCTTGCTTTGTTTCAATGTTAAGTTTTCTTTCCTTAATATTAATAATTATAACATCAGTTACCGTGTGCCAATCATTATAGTGTTTTATAAACAGGATCTTATTTAACACTTCTAAAATAAAAACCAAACCATTGGTTAGGTTCTTTATTAGCTCCACTTTATGAAAGAAGACCCTATAGGTAGATAAGTAGAAGAGTCAGGTTTTAAAATTCTGCATTACTCCAAACAACCTCTTTGTACCACATCCTGCTTAGCTCACTAAAATAATTAACTCTTTTTTTTCCAATTATGTTATCACATTCTTATTCAAGGACACTTAATGGCTATATTTCATTCAGGTCATACCTGTAAATGTATGTGAAGGGAAACCAAATACATATACATGAGGAGAAAGTAAAAAGTCACATGCACCAGGAAGGTTGAAACTAACAGAAATTCCCAGTTTCTTCTGGTGTTCTTGAAATTGAATTATATTTTATACTGATGCCTGTGGCATTCTAGAGTCTTCATTATATAAGAGTCAAGTTCCAAAAACAATACCACGATATAATTTTGTTATTTGAGCATCCGTGTGTTGAAAGGCATTTATATGGTTGGCATATACTAGGCCCTATGGAGGCAAAAATAAGCTAGATGATGAGTTTTCTCTTTTAAACTCTAGCCAGATAGGAACTTGTCTTTAACATTTGAGCTTGGAAGAATTTGAGATCATCAAGAAAGTATGACTTCCAAGACTATCATGGATTATTATTTTTTCAGCATAGAGTTCTCAGAGAAACCTGGAATGTCTAAGAAACATTGAAAACAAACAAAACACCTTAGAGAGATGCAAAGAAATCATCATTTGTCCTCAAGTAAAGGTAATGTCTGAGAAAGGATGGCCTGAGTATTATAATTAGCAAAAGTACCAGAAAAAAAAAAAAAAGACAGTTCACCTCTGTATGGAAAAATTTAGAGACTGAAATTCCTTAATAGATGTCTTTTGTAGATTTACTATTATTGACCTCAAGTAAGTATTCTTCCAAAAGTTATATTCTACCCACAGCTCTTATTTAACAAGTCTAAATAAAGGTCAAGTTGATGTAATATCAGGGACAATCATTCTTAGCAGGAGTAACTTTTAACTATATCTATTTATAATTTTTTTGAATGGAGAATAGGATTTGACAGTTTGAGAAACTTGAGGCTTAATACTGGATATGATATTTTCCCTAGAATTCGTTCATTTCTGCTCCTCCTTAGCTCATTTATTCTGCTTTAGAAAGAAAGAAAGAAAGAAAGAAAGAAAGAAAGAAAGAAAGAAAGAAAGAAAGAAGGAAGGAAGAAAGGAAGGAAGAAAGGAGGGAAGGGGGAAGGAAGGAAGGAGGAAAGGGGGAAGGAAGGAAGGAAGGAAGGAAGGAAGGAAGGAAGGAAGGAAGGAAGGGGAGAAGGAAGGAAGAAATTATTGAGCAATATGCCTGCAAACATATTAGGTGATAATAGAATGAGAGAATAAAGCAGTAAATCTTTTCAAAACAGAAAGGTATTAGTTCAAATCCTGCATCCAATGCACATGACAGTGGATGTGTGAAAATTATCTTCTTTTTTTTAAATGTTTTTTCATTATATTATGTTGTGTTAGTCACCATACAGTACATCCCTGGTTTCTGATGTAAATTCCTCATGCAAAAAGTGAAGCACTAGCTTATGGGGAGAGTCAATTGACATAACTGATTCAGAGCACTTACTACAATGCCTGCCATTTATTAAGTGATAAATATTAGCTATTGATGACAGAAAAGGGATTCCAAATTAAATAAATACATCAGTGAAAATTTATTCTTACCTCGTTCTAGTTGTAGGCCAACTCGGGAAGGATACCACTTTGGACCTATCCCATGAAAAATAAAGCATTTAATTGTCAGCACAAGTGTATACACATTTTAAAACCTAATAGTTTCTTTGGGTAGATCCCTAGTAGTGCAGTTGCTGGATCTTAAGGTAATTCTATTTTAAACCTTTTGAAGAGCCTCCACACTGTTTTCCAGACTGGCTGCACAACTTTTCATTCCCAACAGTGTAAGAGCGTTCCCCTTTCTCTGCATCCTCACCAACACCTGTTGTTTCTTGTCTTGGTAATTTTAGCCATTCTGACTGGTGTCAGGTGACATCACGTTGTAGTTTTGATTTGTATTTCCTTGATGATGAGTGATGTTGAGCATCTTTTCATGTGTTTGTGGGCCATCTGGGTGTCTTCTTTGGAAAGATGTCTATTCATGTTTTCTGCTCATTTTTTAATTGGATTATTCCTTTTTTGGGTGTTGAGTTTTGTAAGTTCTTTTTATATTTTAGATACTAACCCTTTATTGGAAATTATCATTTGCAAATATCTTCTCCTATTCTGAAGCCTGCCTTTTAGTTTTGTTGATTGTTTCCTTTGCTGTGCAGAACTTCTTATCTTGATGAAGTCCCAACAGCTCATTTTTGCTTTTGTTTCCCTTGCCTCAGGACACATATCTAGTAAAAAGTTACTATGGCCAATATCAGAGAGGTTAAATCTGTATTCTCCTCTAGGATTTTTACAGTTTCAAATCTCACATTTAGGTCTTTAACCGTATAATCCAGTAATTGCACCACTAGGTATTTACCCAGAGAATACAAAAATACTAATTCAAAGGAATACATGCACCCCAATGTTTATAGCAGCATTATCTACAATAGCCAAATTATGGAAACAGCCAGAGTGCCTTCAAATGATGAATAAATAAAGAAGAAGTAGTATATATGTACAATGGAATATTACTCAGCCACAAAAAAGAATGAAATCTTGCCATTTGCAATAATGTGGTTGGAGCTAAAGAGTATCACATAAGTGAAATAGTCAGAGACAGACGAATGCCATATAATTTCACTCCTATGTAGAATTTAAGAAACAAAACAAATGATCATAGGGGAAAAAGAGAAAGAGGCAAACCAAGAAAAAGACTCTAAACTATAGAGAATAAATTGATGGTTACCAAAGGGGTGGTGGGTGGAGGGATTGGTTAAATAGGTGATGGAGATTAAGGAGTTCACTTGTGATGAGCATCAGGTGTTGTATGTAAGCATTGAATCACTACATTATACACCTAAAACCAATATTACACTGCATGTTAACTAATTGGAATTTAAATAAAACAAATGAATAATCCAATTTAAAAATGGGCAGAATACATGAATAGACATTTCCCTCCCCACCCTAAGAAATCTAATAGTTTCTGTTGGAAGACAGATTCAATCTTAGGAAGTGCATAAAGTAGTTATCTAGTGTCATAAATGGAGATAGATCTTGCAGGGTGCTGATGAGCAGTTGTGGTTAGTTATGATGAGAACTTTAGGGTGATAATTTTCTGTTTTTCAATCTGGGGACTGGTTACATAGATGTGTTCAATCTGTGGACCTGTACCAAGGTATATGACATAGGACTTGTGCACTTTATGTAAGTTATTCTTCGATACGGTGCTTAAACAACTTCATTTAAAACCAAGGAACATTGATCTCATTAATTTTTTTTTATATTGGCACCTGAAAGTGGATCGTTTCTTTACCAGGAGTAAAGCACACTACTGGAATAATATGTATTATTGACTTTTAATAGTTATAAGCCTATTGATCATAGCAGACCATCACTTTAGTATCTTTTCCTTATACTACCATTAGGAATAAATACATAGTTTACTAAAGAATTCTACATGGATAAGGAATTCAAACTACATTTACCATATACAGCCATAATAGAAAAATTGGTTTGCAATTACCAGAATATAATTATTTTCTCTTAAAATGAATTCTATGTTATTATTTTAAAGTTTCTATTGAAAATTTAATTCTTAACTTTGATATGCAATATTAAGCAAATTAACTTGATTTATAATAAATTAAAAGAAAAGTACTGTCAAAGGAACATTCTGTATTGCTTTTTTGTTTTCAAAACATTACTTTTTAAAGTGGTAATAAGAATGATGATAATAAGATATAACTAGACTACTGCAATAAATTCTCTCTCAATTTATTGCAAAAAAACATATATGGATATTATCACGGACAAATAACTCATAAGTCAAAAATTGTAATCACAAGTTTAAAGCTATTTAGGATTATATATAAACAAAATTTAGTAATAGCATGACAAATGAGCAGACACAAAATTTAACTTTGATATTTGATTTTTTTAATTAGAGAAAAATGCAGGTAAAGATACTTTTTTGTTTTGTTTTTGTATTTACTAATAAAATTTTTCTTATATAGCCATTGGTTGTTCTGGAATGTATATTATTTGCTGAAAGATATTTTAAAATAATTACTTGTATTACTCATAGTGAAAATCTGCTGCCAAAGAAGATATCATGCAAATGCATACAACAGAGTCTTCTATAGTTTTAATTGAGTTTCAAATATGGGTATTGGAGAAAATACAAACATAATGGGAATCCATTTATATTGAACATATAGTCATTGAGCACCTATGATGGGTGTACATAAAAGCTGCCAATTTCTGTCCATTTAAATAATATTCACATGAGATACTGCTTTCAACAGCATTTTGTGATGCCTCCTATGGTGGAAATGAAAAACTATCATTCTAAGCCCATAGCTCTGTCTATGAACTAGATGACTGAATACTGGCTAAACCCACAATGATATATCAGAGAAATTAGAAGCTCCAAACACTTTTTGGGAAATCCATGTCCTTCTAACTCTGTCAACATGTCTAAACTATAAATCTACTTATGGAATAAACTTGGCATTTATGGGTTGTGACCTTTTAACACTGTGTCCTAGTGAAAAACAGTTATTAACTGCCTATATAAGCCTGTAGATTAGTTTCAGTCACTGCTCAAAGAGCAAAGAATTTGCTGAAATATTCTGTGCTTGTTGTGGGGAGGTGGAATAGGTTTGAAAAATGGCAGAAAAAAAAAGACAGTATAAATAATAAAGACCATATGTTGCATAAAGATTTTTAGCATGGATGAGTAGTCTAAAAGATTATGTTGTGGAGGACATTGAAGTTAGACAACTGGCTTACAGATGAATTATAACTATGTAGGAGATCTAATGTTTCTGCCAGTCTCCAAAATTATCAAGATATTGAACTTGATTTGTGTAACTTTTTTCATATTCTAAACACAACTTCTTTTCTTAATAATTGAAAGTGTTTATATCACTAAGGAATGAAACTCTTTTTTATTATTTTATTTATTTTATTTTATAGTTTAGTTTAGTTTTATTTATTTATCTGAGACAGAGAGCATGAGCAGGGACAGAGGCAGAGGGAGAAGACGACTCCTTGCTGAGCAGGGAGTCTGACATAGAGCTTGATCCCAGGACCCTGAGATCATGACCTGAGCTGAAGGCAGATGCTTAACCAACTGAACTACCCAGGCGCCCCAAGGGATAACATCCTAAATGGATAATATATTCGATATACATGTACTTCAATATATAATTCAAATATATATATATTTTTAATAAGGTAGTATTTTCCAAACTGTTGGTTGTGAGCCATTAATAAATTGAAAAACAGAATATGTGTATTATTTTTAGCATTAAAGGAATAGAATAGAATAAAGTAGAATAAGTAGAGATGGGTCGTCAAGACCCTGGATGCAATGTATTGCAATAAATTCCAGACAGGTTAAGTATTGTTTCTTGAACTTTTGTTCAATATTTTAAATTGTATAAGTACATTTTATTTTTATAAGACCAATAATAATTTCTTATTCTGAATCACAGTCAAAAAGTTTTGAAATCCATGAATCTTAGAACACTTGTGCCCTCATTTATGACCCTCAGTAAAACTTGGCCTTTACTCCTACCTTTTTCTTGACTTCGCCAATCCCAGTAGGAACGATAAGTTCTGAGAGCAGTTAAGGATTAAAAAATGTTAATAAATGTGATGGAACCTCCATATTGAACCATAGAGACTTCTGGGGATAAATGAAATGGTGATCCATTTTTGTTGTTTACATCTTGGATTCTTTGTGGCTGGTGTTGTGAGATGAGATAAAGAATAAATAGAATATAGACCTAAGAAGTATGCTATGCAGAGCTGTCTCTGTTCAAGAGTATAATGGAAGAAAGATGAAGTTCTACAAGCTTCTACATGGCTCAGTTTAATTCCTCAATATTCCAAAACTTCATGTAGACGAAAATAAGCAAATTTGTCTGGCCTGTTCACTGTGAACTGCCATTAGATACAATGTGGCAATCAAAGCTAATCTTGGCAATGATAGTTCCAGAGAGTTAGAAACCATGAAGGCTTATTTTCCAAATAATTGATATATACAAGGTAGGAAATAGATTCTAACTCTTCTGAAAATTAACGACACCTATCAAAAAAAAAAAAAACCCTTTAGATAATAAGCCTCAAGAAAATGTAGCATTTTTTAAAAATAATCTTTATGCTCAATGTTGGGCTTGAACTCACAACCCTGAGATCAAGAGTCACATGTTGTACCAACTGAGGCAGCCAGCCACTCCAAGAAAACATAGCATTATAAATTAAAGTGTATCAACTGTTATTTCTAATAACCATTCAAAAGAAAAAGTAAATTTTATGTGTATGTAATTATATAGTATGTAATATAATATACAATATTATTTATATTTGTATAATTTATCTTTGTTTATATACACAGAGGCTCATTTCACAAAAGACTGAATAAAATTTATAGAAATCAAATATATCATCAACTTATTTTTATTTTATTTATTTTTTTTTTAAAGATTTTTTATTTATTTATTTGACAGAGATAGAGACAGCCAGCGAGAGAGGGAACACAAGCAGGGCGAGTGGGAGAGGAAGAAGCAGGCTCATAGCGGAGGAGCCTGATGTGGGGCTCGATCCCATAACGCTGGGATCACGCCCTGAGCCGAAGACAGACACCTAACCGCTGTGCCACCCAGGCGCCCCAACTTATTTTTAGTAATAAAAAAATAACAGGATGATAGTATAGATGATTAGACCAGGCAGAAGAGTGAATTAGCTATTTGGAAGATGGACCAGAGGAAATTACTCAGAAAGTGAAAACATGAAGGATTAAGAGAATACAAAAGCAGCTTAAAAGAAATAGGGGCTAAAAGTGAATAATATATTAGGCATATGTAAGCATAAGAAAAAATTTTATTAATTACAATGGTAAACTATATATTCCTCCCCATATATCCTATTGAGGACAACGAGAAAAGTATGGCAAAATATTTTCTCAAATTCTCCACAAAGTAATTAGAAAAATGAAGAATTATCAAGCCAAGCTCTGAGAGGACAGAAAGCCCAGAAAGCTGAGTCCGGCCACTGGAGCCGTGTTCCCTTAGGGATATTGGCTAGTATTAGAAGAAACAGCTGAGCAGGACTTTCTACAGACTCACAAGCCTAAGGGAACAAAAGATCAGACTACATCCCCAGTTGAGAAGCAGAAGCCCTGGTAAAAGCCCAATATTCCAATTGATATTGTAAAATAAGGGCAAATCAGAAATAAACCAATTCCTACAGGAAATGAAGCTGAATTTTGAGTCATCTCAATTCCTGTTTGTATTCAACTGATCTGTGATCTCCACAGTCCAGCTCTCCTGCCCATGAAAGCAAAAGGAAATAATCTCTGGAGGCAGATAACTTCATCCAGAGTCTGTTATAATCCTTACATATTTTCACATTTTTCAAATTTTCATGGATGGCAATTAAACTGATAGCAGATTTCTAAATGGGAACAATAAAAGGTATTGAACAAATTGCTTCTAAATAGAATATCTTTTAAAGAAAACATAAGGACATTACTGGAGTGAGAAATCTCACACTCCATAGACCCCTTCTGTCAGTTAGTAGATGAACATTTAAAGGATCAACTTTTAGAAAAATAACTTAATTCCAGGACTAAGAGATAAGGTAAACTAAACAATATTGAGCAAAGAAACTGGCATATATGTGGATACTTCTATATAAAAATAACAGAATATCTATATAATTCATTTATATAAAATAATATAGATAACAGTAATAATGTATATGCATATACAGAAACAAAATACGGGATGACAATAACATACAAAATGGAAAACACTAAAAAAAAATGGAAAGCACTCTTTGGACTTAAAGCATTCTAACTACCTTGGATTATTTAAGAAGAATGTAGAAACATTGATCAATTTCAGATTTTGATAAAAAGATTTTTTTATTATTTTATTATTTTATTACTTTATTATTTTAAAAGAGAGAATCTTAGGCAGGTTCCAGACCCAGAGCAGAGCCTGACATGGGGCTCGAACTTATGACCTTGAGATCATGACATAAGTCAACATCATGAATCAGACACTGAACTGACTGAGCCACCCAGGCTCCCCAAAAGATGTATTTTTTAAAAATTTTGAACAGTTTATTGGTAAACATATTTCTGTTAAGCCAAATTCTTTCTTAATAACTTCCACATATATTCCTTGTTCTAATATCCAGAGTATTCAACTCTCTTTTCCTTTCAGGCAAAAGATGTGCTCTGATTGCAAAGTTCTTATATGTACAAGATGAAATTAAAGTACAGGAGGTACCAAACAAGTAATAGAATGCTAAGTAAGAAACATGTCATGACAGAATGTCCTGTGTACTTTGCATTATCTCTTTAGTTTTATTGCTTTATTAATTAGTACTGCTATAGTCTTTCTGAACACTAGAATCCTATAAGTAAGCCTGAGCAAAAGGGCAGACAAGTGAATTCTGTTTCCTTTTTTATAAGAAATAAACACCAAACATATTATGCAAAACTCCTGATGTACTAAAATACTGGCTGTTGATTTAATATTGTTGAATCAGTTGTTTTATTTGTTACAAATGATTCATTCAGTACAGTACTTCACTAGAACTAAATGGACCATTATCTTCCTTGTAAAACATTTATTTGCAGTCTTATAAATGCCACCGACATAATTAAGTGATCAAGCTAAAACAGAATCAAAGAAGCCAGTAAGAAATGATATGTGTGATATGTCTATATATCCGAAAAATAAAAGAACTATTTCCTATCTCATCCCAACAACAACAAAGAGTTTTAACACTAAAGCCAGTACCAACCAATGTATATAATTTTGCTGACCTTGAAAAGAAAATGCATCTGCTAAAGAATTTGCTATTATGAAGTGCTCAAATAAGAAAGACAGAGTGCTATCACACTGTATAATCAGCAATCACAAAGCAAGGCTTCTGCAAGAAAACAGACATGGTTCTAAAAATGGAAAATTTAAAAGCTGCATAAAAAATATTCAGAATTATAAAAGAGAGCATGAAAGCAAGAAGCATAAAGTAACAAGCCAATTTCACAGTAAATACAAAGCATAAAGCTAGAATAATGTGGGGCAGGGAGAAGAGCACACAGAGTATAACCAGATTATTTCTTTATCCTCATTGGCTCGAATTTATAACCAGTTTGTTCACCAAATTACCCACCATACTTCTAAGAAATTACCAGCATTGATCATCATGCCTATATTCCCATTTACATTGGACACCATTAGCTGTCAAGTCTCCCAGGGTATCTATCAGTACAATGATACTTCTCCCAATTTTGCCTTGCACAACCACTAATCAGATCTGATTGTCCACCTCTCCATGCCTTCTAATATCCCCCCAATGCAGTTGAAGGTATTTTTAATCTGTCAACAGCAAAAACTTCTAAATGATCAATTTCCATTCAAAAAAAGTCTCTCCATCTTCTTCCTTTAATAGAAAACTTTGCATGATTTTCAACTAAGTATTTATTCTTCACATTAAACCCTTCCAATTATGGACATGAAAATATGTAGGAATCTTCATTGCTACTAAATGCTGTTTCCAAAACATTTTCCTCCATTCTCCTTGTGGATTTCATATCATCAAACTTTTCTACCTAATTTTATTTCTTCTTGTTGCCATCTCTGGTGGACTGGTCTTTCCACTTAAAATATTCATGACTTTAGCTCAGAACATGCTCTCCACCACTGCTCTTTTATCATTGTTAATGATTTTAATATAATTTTAATTTCCTGTCCTTTAGTTCTTCAATCTACTCAAATCCAGATTTTCTATCTACTGTCTCACTCTTTCCCAGAATCTTACACTTACCACTCCTAAAAACAAATTTCAAACACCTTACTTTCTCATCACAACCATCTCTCCTTCCTACTTACTTAAGCTACTATTTCTAACTAAAATATTTTTTGATTCTTCAAGTATTTTCCAACAATTATCATACTATTGTTATTAAATTTCACACATGTTCATTCCTCTCTAGGCTCAATTCTAGGGTCTATAGCTGCAATCACACACCCTAACCAACGATTAACTACTTTCCACTACTTTCTCTCTGTCTCACTATCTGGAAAACACTAAACACTGTTTTATTTGACTATTCAATTTTCTGTATCAAAATTTGAGTTTCTAGATGACTCCTATAGAGAGAGAATCTCTGTGATGCTATCTAATCCCAGTATTATTTCCCAGTTACTTTTTTTCATTACCCTGTTTTTGATCTTCCTATCTAAAATTATTTTATGCACTTTTAAAGACGCTTAGTATACATTTTTCTTTATTGTTGTACAATCTCCATGAGAACAGGCAGACATGCTCATTTTTATTACCATTGTATATGCAATGATTAGAAGATTGCCTGGCACAGAGGAATGTGATTTTATAAGATTTGAATAAATATATGGCCTCTTATTGAAGAAGAATTGGTAGAAGTTTTATATATATATGTATATATATATATATAATGTGAAATTAGTTATTACATAATAAATCCTTTTCTCTACATAAAAAGTCAGTTACTTTGCTAGTTAACTGCAAAGTCTGTAGACATTCACAGTCTGTACTTAACTCCTGGTACTGTAATCAACTAGCTGTCTTATTTATTTTAGGCAAGCCACTTCTGTGAATCTTACTTTTCTGTTAAGCAAAAAATTTTTAAAAACTGTAACAAAGGTATCTGACTATTAGGGATGTTGTGAGTGTTAAATGAGATACTCTTTACAAAGTATGCAAAACTACTAAGAACTAATTTAAAATGTGTTATTAACTTTAATTTTAAATCAAAGCAACATAAAACCTTTTAATCATTTGTATAGATATAAGATTTCCTGCAAATATATGCATTCTTGGAACACATATTCTGCAAAATCATATGCTGAAAATAATGGATTATGAAAAGTAATTAGGGGCATAGTTATAAAATCTGTACAACTCTGTATTGTATCACTAAGAGAAACCAGTAATAATTATAATTAAAATACGAGTACAGTTGAAAAGGTGTTTTAAATAAATGAAAAAACAATAAATGACAGAAAATATGAGGCTTTCCCTTGTTTTAATAAAGTAAAAGAAAGGTTGATGGAATTGTGTGTAA